>NW_024040707.1:20668456-21268456 GCF_014851395.1 Micropterus salmoides | reverse complement strand
GGGATAAGACTTGCCATTAAACTGTGCAGTAGCCTATGTCAGGCTTCCTCCACACCAAAGCTACAAAGGAACAGTCCGAGATAAAGATGTAAGGTGCATAAGCTGTCTGATATGCTTCCACTTTGTTCCCTTTTCTCTCGAAGGCTGCCCTGGAGCAATTAAGGTATTGGGGAAATTTGTGGTGTACATAAAACTTGAGCAGTGTGATATAGTAAACAGGCACTTTACCCTCCCCCACTTTACCGGCCGGTGTTAAAGTGAGCTACTGGCTGTAGTCTAAAAAACCTACTCCGCCTCTCCATGGTGTAACAAAAAACTAAGGGGCTGTAAATGAAAAACACAAGTTTAACCACTTAAAAAGGATTACAAAATTAACTTGAATTTCTCAAGTACTGCTTATTTCATTACAAATACCTGGGAGTGCACATGGATAATAAACTGGACTGGGCCAAGAACAATCAAGCCCTCTACAGGGAGGGCCAGAGCCGTTTCTCTTTTCTGAGGAGGCTGAGGATGTTCTATGAGTCTGTGGTGGCCAGTGCTATCCTGTTTGCTGTTGCATGCTGGGGCAGCAGGTTGAGGGTAGCGGACGCTAACATACTCAACAAACTGATCCGCAAGGCCAGTGACATTGTGTGGGTGGAGCTGGACTCTCTGTCGGTGGTGACAGAGAGGAGGATGCTGTCCAAACTATATGTCATCTCGGACAATGTCTCCCACCCACTCCATGACGTGCTGCTCAAACACAGGAGCACTTTCAGTGCAAGACTCATTCCCCCAAGTCAAGTCATTCCTGCCTCTGGACACCAAGCTCTATAACTCCTCCCTCTTAGTGGCTGACAAACTGGCACTTAGTAAGTTATTCAACATTATTATCTATTTTTGTGCAATATGATCTGTCTAATAATTAATGTGCAATATTCTCTGCTGCTATTTATTCACTGTTAGTGTTCTCCATTACAATCATTTCATAATGTAAATATTGTACATATCCACCTTTATATTATTATTTATATTTTATATTTATACCCTTATACTGTATTTATATATTTCTTTATCTACCTTCTTTCAATTATTATTTATATTTCTTATGCCTTGATGTGCAATGTGTGCAACTGTAACACAAGAATTTACCTTCGGGGTTTTAATAAAATATTTCTGATTCTTATTCTGATTCATTCACTAGCAATGCACATTCTGTGTTGTGCGCCACACATCCAGAAAGCTCTTGATGTTTTAGTAGCAGGACTATAAATTGATTCACATTACACGATGAAGCAATATATAACATTTAACGTAACAACCTTAAACACAGTGGTTCAATCTAAAGGTAATATTCCTAAGAGCCATTTCCTATATCAGTTTTACAAATACTGGCAGTGGTCAGCAGTGAAATTAAATTAGGGTAAGCACTTTATCGTTAACCTCATAGCTTCCTGCGTAAGTGCATAGCAACCCTGTAATAGGGCTATCTTGTTATGCCTGGGATATGATCTGATGTAGGTATCACCAATGCATGATTTCATTAACTAATCAGATCCTGCCTTGTTCTTAGTTGATTTGTTCTCCCCTGCTCCAGATCCTTGAAAACATTATCCCTGGAAGATTAGAAGGAATTATGGGTATTTTAGTTGAGCCAGTGGGATGGATTAGTGTTTTGCCACTGCTGTAATAGCAGTGGTAGCAGTACCATTTCGATATGGAGGAAAGTAAATGCTAACGAGCCAGGAGCAGGGGAATAGGTTTGCGAGAAATGTCGCAATAATGTCAACATCTTGTATGCATCTCACCTACTTCGGCTGTAATGTTAAATCTCAAATCTAATCTAATCTCGCTGTTACGGGCGTGATTGATATTGCACATTTCAGTATGGATGCATTTTTCCTTTCAATACTTAAGAGGATGATAAATCTGCAAGCTGGGTCCAACATTAAGCAGGTGTATGCAAAACATCATCTTGGAGCGGATTCTGCTGCTCCCCCACAAATAAAAACATCTTTCTCATGTAACCAGGTAACCGGCCTGGCATCAGCGTTAACAATCAGATTGAGTTTCCTCAACATACTGTCTGACAGGGGGAGGTGTGACATGACTAAACCTGCTGCAATCCCACTGTGGTGAAGATGGATATTCCAGAGGTTGGGTGTCAACACGCTGCTGAGCCGGTAGAACAATTAATCCCATATCAAATGAGAAACCTGGACCCCCACTATGTCACCACATGTGCCAGCAGGTGTGCTTTGCCTCCTACTGTTACATTTCAGCATTCAGCGATGTTACCAAACAGAAAGTGGAAATGAGTGATTCTGTAGACCACACTGTGTTTCATACAATGAGAGAGACAATAAGATTATAAAAGCACACCAGCCTGACAGTTAGTGGTTTCAAAAGTAACAAAATTTAGTGCGCTTTGGTTCCTCCCAATTAAATCATTTTGAATGTTTAAGCTTGTGACAATGCAATGGTGACAATTCAGAAAATGAAGGCATACAAGTACATTTTTCCTGTGATTTCCTGTTTGTGCAGGTCAAACAGAGGAAACATATGTCTACTTCACGTCTATCAGTGGCCAATAATATGAAGACCATATAGTTCAGAAGCTGCTTTCTACTATATCTGCATATCTCTCTGATTGCTGCCACGTGAGAAGAAACATGAATCCTGATCAATCACTGACTACATATCATACATATGCTACCTTGAGCAGCGTTATATATTTAGGGGAAGAACTGTTTTTTCTGGTCTGATTAACATTTGTTTGTTCCTTTTTTCTCTCTTCTGCAGCGCACAGAGGTTTGCATTGATCTGTACTTAACCTGGTTTCTAATAAAACACAGTGTCCAGCTAGTTCCCCTGGTGTCACCACCACTATCACACAAGAATGTATGTTGTTCAGCGGCGAGCCATTGATCAGTCCTTTTGGGCTTTCGCCTGCATCTTCCATGTCTCAATGGTAGCTTGGATCATCGTCTGCCTTGTGCTCTAATGACCCTCCAGGCCTTACATGCTGCTAATGAGCTGATGGATCAGCGCATCGATCCAAGTGCCGCAGTCTAGGAACGGCCAATTACCTCAAGTAAACAGTGCAGAAACCAGCTCTGAACACAGCCAGGACAGCAAAGTACAATGGAGTTCAGGGGAGAAATGTAGATAGCGGGGGTAAAGTGGTGGATTGCAGAACGTGTTATGCAATTCAAATTGTATTTGTGTCACACTGTGGTTCTGTTCTTCGCAGTTTGTCACCATGAATCTCAAGTAGGGAAAAATAAAATAACAAGTCAATGAAATATTATTCGAGAAGTAAAGCAGACAAACAATGTTCCCATACACACTGCACTTACTGCCTCTTACCTGTGGCTCTCTCTGAGGGCTTCCTTCCCCTTCCTCCAAGAAATCACACCCCGAGGAGACATCCTTGGCTTGCATTCGATCAGAACATCGCCACCCTGGCGGGCTAGCGTTTGGGCCTTAAGTAAGTTCTGTGAGAAGTCTGGAGCGATGGCTGGGGAAAAGAGGAAAGAGAGGAATTTACGTATTGTAAGGGAGACTGTAGGAGAAGAAACAGATATGAGGTTTAATTTACTGTTGGTGGAGACAGAGGAGGAAAGGGGGTCGTGCTATTGAGGAAATGAGAGTGGAGGAGCGCCCTAAAAGCATGCAGGTCACTTAATCCATTAGGTAGGTCAGATCTCACATCCTCTTCTTTGCACAAACACACATACACTTGTCTGCACACACGCACGCTTAAATGTAGGAGAACAAACACGGCACATCATTTTTAAGAAGACATTTTATGTGAAAGAAGGTGGGTTTTCCAATATGAATTTTCCTTAGAAGGACATTATGCATTAAGAAGTAAGCCGTGGGGCTCTGAAGCAAAAATGAGAAAATGTAAAACGAGAGGGAGGCTTTGTTGCTGCTCCTTTAGGCCTTAATTACTAAGGCGCCGTCGTCTGGAGCTGTTTTGTATGCGCACCGACTCAGCAGAAAGCTCTTCAAAGTGAACACACAGCCTGGCGCCAGTGACATGGCTGAGCACCTGCCAACGCATCCCGGTGCACGTGCATACACAACAACACACACACACAATGATATGCATTTACTCATACACACATCGCACCTCACAATTATTTCTTGACACTAAGTGTGAAATGCCAGCGTTGCAACACAACAGATACTTAGCATGCTTGTTTTCTCATTACCCATGGGTGGGATTTATATATATACGTAATATCTTAAAGCCAGAGTTAGAGGAGTTATATTCGTAACATTTGCTTATCCTAATGTATATCAAATGAATGCAGCAATGTACCAGAAAACCTCTATACTGTAGCGGGACCACATAAACAAATCAAGAAATTCCTATAGTGTATTGTTATGGAGTTCACTAGTGCATGATATAACAAACCACATTTCATGAAGGTGACATAAAATGATGACACTTAGAATAGTTTCATTCGTAACACTGTCAATAATAGTAATACAAAAACTATACATCAGTGTAGCTGTAGAGATTTTTTTCATGGCAGATGAGTCCCGGGTTAGTCGATGATTTCATTAGTCGATCGACATCAACAACAATTTCATAATCTACATAATCTATACATAATGTTCACGATCATATAATTATAGAAAAAGCCAAACATTTCCTGGCCCAGGGCTCTCAAATGAGGGGAGTTGCTGCTTTTATTTGTTTTGCAAATTTTCTTTTTTTTTATTCATATTTTTTACTTTTGCTTGAGATATCACCTTGGGCTCTGAGAAATCACAATGGCAAAATCACATTTTTCACAATTTTCTGACATTTTAAAGTAGAATGTTCAGTGTCCTGCGTCAGTTATCTAAACTGTGGCATGAAGTTCATCTTCAGTGGTTATTACATTGCTTCAGTTAGTAACACTGAAATAAATGTCCTTCATGACAGCCATAGACACTAGAGATATAGGTGCTTCACTAATGCTCACTGGAGATTTTCTGGTGCCATTCTGGAAAAATGTACTGTGACAACAAAAGTGTTACATGTAAATTAAAATCTATGAATTATTATGACAAGGGTCAAGGGAAATGTAATGATTATTGCAAGAAACAATGAGTAAATGGACATGGTTACCTTCCATTCCTGTTAAGACGACTAGCTGTTAATATGTTTCCAATCAAGATAACCAAATCTATAATAGCAATGCCTTTAAAATTATAAATTGTTTTAACACTGAACACGGCAGTTAATGAGGAGATGCTCATTCACTTGATTAGGAGAGCAGAACTAGGGTGCTCTTTTAGGCAAACTACTGGTGAAAGAACTGAAGACATGAAGGCTTTTCCCTCAGCCTGCTCAACACAAAGACAAGAACAGAAACACATATTTTCTTTTTATGTGCTCAATTTTAATTTAAATAGAGAGGGAAGCTGAGCTTATACTTTAGATGTGCTATCCATCCTTTTTTTGCCACATGTTCATAAAAGAACACAGAAAAAGAGCAACAATAAACATGAGCATTAGGCGAATAATGTTTCTGTAAAATTATCTTGGCGATGCAACTGGCAAAATTTCAGACATGTGTAGCAAGTGTTCTGCCAGTATGACTGTGGGTGTAGGAGACATGGCCTCAAATGTGGACCTTTAATTATAGCACCCCCACGAGCCTGACTGGGATAGTATTTATTTTGGCAGCTTTTGCACTTGAATCATCTCGCCAAATTTTAGTGTTTATCATGTACTGTCTAACAGCCATTAAAGAGATGGCATGAGAACAACTCCACTGAATGTATTTACAAAAAGCAAGAAAGTCTTGTGTGTTTGGCCTTACCTATCACTCGGAGCTCAGCGTTGGTGAAGATTCGGCCATGCTTGTTCTCAGCCACACACTGGTACATGCCGATGTCAGCCAAATTCAAGTTACTGATCGTCAGCACTCCGTTGTTCACCTGAATCCTGTCCTGCTAAAGACACGCGCACACATTTAACACCACATGATCTGCTGTGCTAACCTGATCACAAACACTAAACAGGTTTAGATAAGATGAACAGTCAGCAAGAAGCTTCAGTGGATTCCTCTGATGCAAAAATATTCCCTACAGTGTTCTGGGACTGCTGTATGCCCCTTAAAAGGACTTGGGCCCTTGATTAATCATATGTTATGAAAGTACTGTTATCAAAATCATATTGTGTCTCCATTTGGTATTATGCTGTATTAATTTGACCCTTGGTTGAAGTGGAACAAAAAGCTAAAAAAATTTCACAGACAATATATATTATGACACATATGGTAAGTCTATTGTGTTAATTGTGCCAATTAGCTGTCAAATTAACCACCTTTTTAGGTTTCCAGATTGTCACTTACTGTGTCTGTCTGCTGTTGTTGGGGAGATGGTGAACAGTGGGTGATAACTCTCTATGGTTTGTAGTAAGTAACCTCTTTCACATTCCCTGCAGTCATTTGATCCATTGTTAACATTAAAATTTACTGGAACACCAGAGTGGTGAATTGAGAACAACCTACTGCTTAGTGTCAGCAAAACCAAGGAGCATCGTCGATTTTGGGAAAAAGGAGATAAAGACACACACTCCTGTTACTTAGTGGAGCTGAGGTGGAGCAGGAACAGTTTTAGGTTCCTGGGATCTCACATCCTCGCTGTATTTGGTAAGGAAACTTAAGGAGGCAAAATGCCTGTGCCAATTTCTTGTCAACTTTCACAGATGAGCAATAGAAAGCATCCTAACTGGATCACCAACTGGATGGCTCTGCAGCAGGTGATTAAAACCGCTAAGAACATTGCTAAGAACATCATTGGTACCCATCTACTGAGCATCAGTGAGGTGAGGTGCCTACACAGAGCCCAAAGGATAGTAAAGGACCGTGCCCACCCCAGCTACAGCCTGTTCACCCTGCTGCCGTCTGGCAAGAGATACAGAAGTATGTGCTGTTGCACCATCAGACTACAGAGCAACTTCTTCCTCCAGGCTATAAGACTCTTAAATTCATCCTCAACACTGCACCATGCACAATAATTTATTTCTGTATATAATTTGTGTTTATATCATTTGCTTTGTAGCATAAAGGGAACTACAAACTGCATCTTATTTTACCACCCTGATGTAATATGACAAATAAATTTACCTTGTAAGAGATCAGTTTAATCAGCCTCTGCTGAGAAATTCTCAGAGCTTTCATCCACACAGCATGTTAATAGGTTACAGTAACTGGTCTCAGATTCACATGAGCCATTCTGGTCTGAGAGACCTCAGTGGATGATCCTTTGGCAAATCTGACGTTTATTCTTTAAAGGATTGACACCTGGCCCTTATATAAACAGAGCACAGAGTATAAGCATTCTAGATATAAGGTTTTCTGATATACAGGATCATCTCAATTCCACAAGCCAGTTATCGGTTTAATTCCCTCAAATCCTATATCTATTTAAAGCCTGGCAATTTTACTCTCGTGTCAATGTAACAAACTAACCACCCAGTCTTAAAGCTGTTAAAAGTTCTAATTTTGACACTTTTTGGACGATGAAAGCTACCAGCACTACGTAGCAATTACAGTGGTGAAGCACAGGCTGACTCGTTTTACCCTGGCCAGTTGTAAAAAACATACTTCGCAAAACAGTATTAATACCATTACTTTTTAGTTTGGGACATTACATTCCTTTACTTGGCAAGGTAAAATGTCTTTAGATTGTTTGTATGTGATTTACTATATTATTAATAGATTGTAGCATTATTGTTCTGTTTTTGTATGGGTGAAGAAATGAGTTAGATAAAGTAAATTGTATTACTTCTCAGGTATTACATGTGAATTACTTGTTTGAAGGGGTCAGGTGGGTTTAGCTTTCTGTAACTTGGATTGAGAGCTGAGATGTGAAATCTTATTTGGTGTTTTCTCTTTAAAGACTAGGCTAGGCTTTTACTTTAGTAAGAAATGTGTCAGATCTAGGGGACGCTTATAAATAGTCCAATTAGTGCCATAATAGTATCCTATACTAGGTGTAATATGAAAATGTTGGACTTAAACCGCTTTGAGGTGGGTAATTAGGGCTATATATGGACATTTTAAGTACCACAAAGCCAACTGTGTTCATTCTGATGAATGGCCTGATCTAATTCAAGTTTTAGCCACACTTTTTCTCTCCTCGGGGGTTGATAATTGAAACACTGCTAATTTTCTGTGGTCTTAATAGGCCCGTGGTGACTAGATGTAACCCCCCTCTGCTTAACATAGCACTGAGACATTATCAAACGGTGGTTGAAATCAAACCTCTGAGGAATTAGTCAGGAAGCTGCAGCACGTAGGCTATTTTGTACTCCTCAAAGTATCATGGAGTTTTAGAGAGAAAAAGAAAAAAAAAAGCTTGACATGTGATGCCATTTGTTTAAAAATAAAATACATGGGATTTTAAAAATGCCTACACAGAGTACAGAGAGGAATAACAACACCTGAACAAAGTTCTTCTCTTCCTACTGCTCCTTTTGACCTTTACAAGGTTTGGCACTACTTTCTGCTCCCTTTTTATAGTTGTGTCAATTTAAGTGTGGCAGCAGTCATTGCTCTTGCCCTTGATCTTTCCCATTGAGTGTAGCTAGACCTTTTAATGTCACTGACAAAGTAGTCCAGAGGGTCCTGCCGCCAGTCTGTCTGTCGTCTGGAATCATTACAGCCCTGCCACTTGAAAAGACAAGGACTGTCCCTTATCATCAGTCAGGGACACTGCTGAGGATCTTCAAATAGGGCTCTTTCTGAGGCCCAGGCACACAATGGACACACGGCTGACCTGGCGCTAAAGCCACCGCCAGAGGGGGTCCTGGGTGAGGATAGATGCAGCAGTTTCCAAGTGGAACACAACAAGTCCCAGGGTTTTTGGCTGGGACTGGATGCTTATATGTGTGTTCAAGTGGAAAAGGATGACAGAGAGAGAGAGGAACAGAAAGAGAGAGATGGAGAGAGCCACAGCGACTTTGAATAGAAGATAGATGGTCCTTTTTAAGTTGCACAATCTAAGGGCCCAAGGGGATGAAAGAGATGAAAGATATCTGTGTAAGTGCATGGGTTGTTGCCATACCACACTATTCTGTAGCCACTGCCCTGTTAAAAACCCCTCAGAGACTCAGTGGTGGCTCTATCACAATCTCCTTAGCGCTGGAGACAAATGGTGGCATTTGTCAGCTTCATGGCTATCATTAATTATGCTTGACTCTTCTCTGATACTAGCGCTGTTTCAAGTTGAGCTGCAAAACAGCAAATCATGGACGCTCTGCGGTATGCCGGTGATGTACAGATCCTATTCCTGATTGCAATAGAATGTGTGCTACAATAACAGGAATTCCTCAGAAGGCAGGTCCCAGACTTTGGAGGTCGAAGGTAGAAAAAAACGCACACTTGTGTATGTAACTTACAAAGGGGAACTGGTGGTGGAGTGGAAAAATACAAGCGTGAGTGGGTCCTTGTTTCACCGGGGTGACATTTTGAAGTGACAGCCCTCCTCAGCGCCATTTAATTCCCTTGGAGGGGGCCCAAAATGAGGTGGAGAGAGAGGGAGGCAAGTGGGAGGACAAAAGCTTGAAAGAAAGCATAAGAAAGAGAGCACCAGAGATGCTGAGATAAAGTGAGAGAGAAAGAGAGAAGAGGACTCATCCATTCTAATGAGGAATAACAAATGGCCCCCTTGGCCTTCCTCTCCTTCTCCCTCTCTCTCTACATCGCTGACCTTTGGGTCTGGAAATTGATTTACTGTTGCCGCTGTTGATGGTGGCATTTTGAAAATGGTACCACCCCACCTGATTAATATGGCCACATGTACAGAGAATATGTTACCCTGGCCACCCCTCAAAGCATTTTTTACAATGTTATTTACAAATCAATAGTGGAGATGCACAGGTGGAGTGATAAGGGTTTCCTGTGGTTAAGGATGTGTGGCAAATAGAGGAAGTGACCTTTGTCTGAGCCTTCTAAATTAACAAATAACATGACAGAGAGAGGATATGTGTGATTAAAATGTTGCCTCGTCGCATAAAGGATTTGTAGATAACATCTGTGTCATCATGGCAAACTATTTAGAGTGCAGAACTCTTCTTCACTGCATGTTCACTGTGAATCACCACTGTAATTAAAGTGCCCCAGATTTCATATATTATCTCAGATCTCAATCCAAGTTACAGAAAACCTAAACCCACCTGACCCCTTTAAAGATCTGGTCAACAAAACAGCAACAGTGGTTTGGGCTCATTACCCAATCCAAACACTGACACTATCAGTGACTGTAATTCAGCCGTTCTTTTTAGGCAGAAAGCACCGTCACTCAGCAGCAAAATAACACAAAACAAGGCAAATTGCCTACATGTGAAATGTATTTTGGATGATAAGGCAGTTTTCACCCTCCCTAGATAGAAGAGACTTAATGATAAAATTGAGAGTAGCAGATAGGAGAGATTGAGCGCTAAATTGTCGAGTCCCTGGTTGATGACAGGCAGAAAATGGCATCACTTTGGCTTCTTTGCAAAACACATACAAACACCCTCCCCCAACACACATACACATACACACACACTTTGATGCCAAATTTAGTCCCAAGCAAACACAGCCATTTGAAATTGACATGTTCTTGCCAAGTACAAGCCTACAGTATGAGTTGTAACCATTACTTGCTTCTAAGCAAATTAATCCACAAAACAGTGGGGTAACACACAGTGCATGCTTTAAGTAAGATGGCTCTGAAGCTACAGTAATCTTATCTTCTTTCATCGTACGCATTAAATTACGTTCATCTCCACCAACTCAACTGCCCAGGGGCTGTTGTAATGAAAATCATATCGACACAATAACAATGCTAACAATAACAATACCATTTAAATACAAGCCTGTTAGACTAAGCCTTGCAGCCTTCAGTAGTCTTAATGAGTTTGTTGGCAAACAAATGCTGCACACCTTTATAAGATTTGATTCTGATTAAAGTTAAAGAGCACAAATCAATCATTTTTTTAATTTCTTTTCTTGTACCTAGCACAGGTCTCATGCGCCCTCATGGACCCAGATGTATAATACAGTATACAAAAAGTATATATTTGTATGTATTTGTCTGGGGACATTGTGACTTCTGGCTTAAACGTGGATGGGAACGATAAAGTGGTAAATATATGAATATATGAAAGGGTGGTGTGCGCTTTTGACTGATTATGTGTCTTTCCATCATTTATGTGCTATTAGGGGGTTAGTGTTGCATGGTCAAAGGAAATGTGGATCATTCTCAAGTTCCTGTTGTTCATACTTGTTTTCGTCATTAAAAGCAGTAAAAAAAGAAAAGAAAACCTCAGGTTAAGAAAAAACCCTACCTCCATGGGGTCCAGCGGCTCCCCGTTCTTCAGCCAGCGGTATGAGGGTTTGGGCTTGGCAGTGGCTTTGCATTCCCACACCAGAGTGTCATCAATGGTCTTCTGAACATCCTGAGGCTTCTCAGTCAAGTGAGGTGCAGCTGTGAGGTCACATACCACATACTGTAAATGAACACTTTAACGCTACACAAATGCTTCCGCATTACCGGTATGCAGCAGTTTTAGGATAAATCAATGAACCAACCAAGCTTTGCAATTAGTTCATTAGAGAAGCATCCGGGGACACAAATCATAAATCCACTTCCACTTAACCAAAATCTGACCTCCAGAAGAATACATAAATTAAAACAACTGCCTAAGCTTAGGTTGCAACCGTGTAAGGACAAGAGGTTACAGATAATAGATGGATGGATGGATGTATAAGCCTTACATTAGGAAGGATAGTAGTGAATAGTTGAAACCAGCTTGACTTATGTATAATGATGCAGATCTTTTACAAGAATCCTGTTTACTAACCATATTGTATATTCCTGTGATGCTCACAATGGAAGGGTAGTCTTTTTGTTTTTTTGCAGCGCAGTTAACAACGCAGGTTATATTCCCTTTTTGTCTTTTGAAACATCTGAAATCCATAAAGAAAATGCCTCCATATTTATGATGGTTGTCCTGGTGTCACATAAATGACTTGCACCTTATCTCTGGTGACAGTGTAAGAAGATTTATGGCCCTTGTGAAGCGCCCACATAAATATAGGAAACCCTGCCAGGGTCAAGGGGATCGAGGTAGTTGAGTCAGTCGGTCGGCTGGTCTAGCAGTGTTAGTAATAATATAATGTAATAATAAAAAATAATAATGAAATTAATTGTTCTCAATTGAAATAGCCTCATCTCTCTCCAGGGACATGAGACAGTGACAGCTGGAACAGTATCTGCGGTACATTCAGTGTCAAGGACTTTTTAGCAGAACAAATACTCCAAGGGCTTTCCATCCAAAATACAGACTCTCCTATCACCAGGTCATAACGTGGCTATGAGTGTAAATCTGTTAAAACCAGTCATGATATGCTCTATGGAGCCCATAAGGGGATCAAAGCTTTGTTTTCGGGAAGTTGATGGAAGTTGATCCGGTCTGAAACAGTTGGTGTTTAGAAACCATGTTCCTGTCAACTTAAGAGGCAAAATCACAGTAGCTTGCCTGGTACAGTGCAAGGCTTACTTACAAGGAGTGCTTACTACAGTGGCCTTGGATCGAATCTGACTCTGTGCCTTTATTTCTCTACTGCCTCTATCACAAATAATAAAGTGGAAACGCAAATAAAAAGAATCTTTAAAAAAAGGCAAAGTCACAAAACCATTCGATGACAGAAAAATGACTCGAAGCACTAAGACAACAGTGTGTTTCAAAACCAATGAAAGTGTTTCTTAATGATTATTTCTCTTTGTATTGCCTATCTTCAGTAACAGTGCTGCATGCATTGCCTGAAGTGCATTTTACTTGGTAAGAACAAATTCTTTCATTCAAGTAATATTTTAAAAAGCTTACAGAGAGAGAGTGTTTGCCAGCCCCATATGCGAATTGAGATAATATTCTGTTATCAAAAAAAAAGCTCTTTTTATTAGAAGAAATTGCATACTAAATATATTCGGAAACGAGCAAGCAGTACTGAATTGAAACAAATAGTACATGAAACCCTGTTAATAATATTACAAATTAGACCATCAGAAATAGCATAATGGAAAGAAGACATGATGCAAGTGGCTTCTATACATTGTGATCATGTCTGAGCCCATCGGATGCAGTCAACTGCTGAACCATGATCTAATTTCATAAATCCCCTGGAACTACAGAAGGACAATTAAGTAGGAAATCGAAAAAAAAAAAGGCCACCCGTTATTGTTCCTGTGCGCGCATTGGTTGGGTGTTGCAAACACCACATCCCCATATTGATTCTCCCATTCTTCTATAGAGTTGATGGATGTCCCACAAGCTCCTGTCTATGGGAGTTTAAAATGAGATTACAGATTTTTATCACCTGGCGGCTGGCCAGTCTGTGAGGCTTTGAGATGAGACGGGACTTAAATCTTACAAGGAGAAACGTGACTTCCACACAACTACAGCACAGAAATTGTGCGGAAGCCATGCAGCACTGTACCAAGACAGTGATAGCTACAAGTTGTTGAAAAATTATGACCTTGTTTACAAAATGCCCATAACATGATCACACCATTTTCTATTGTTTCAGGACCTTTAAGTCATCAAGTCCCAGAGCTGTGATGCTACACTTCTCTATGAGCAGGCACTTCACTTTAAAGTAAAATATGTTTAATCCTCAGCCTACCTACAGCTACTGTGAGCATTTCATCTAACCCACAGGTGCGGCAAAAAATCCAGTATTATCATATCAAAGGTATCCTCCTTCACAGGAAAGAAAAATCTGGATTTAATGATTTCAGTCAAGCACATCCCTACAGGGCCTTGCGGGCAGACATCATCAATGCATAAACTGCAAAATAATGGAGAGAGAAACCATAAAAACCCTTCATCAAGGGCCATTAAAAGCTTTCTCAGAATATGGGCCATAAGTCCAGTGTTGGTGAGGGAAAAATCACCTCTCCCTGAAAGGTGGTATAAATCTGGGCACACTATGGCTCCATGTTAGCTGCTGGCACAATAAAGAGCTTGTCAGAAATGAACTACTGGTAATAGGTTAATTTATTACCACATTCCACTATATGATGCAGTTATATATGGGTTCTAATAAAAGCTACAGATTGCATGACAACAAATTAAACTTTTTGTGAGACTCACACCAAAGCAACACTTTTATTCTGCAAGATTTTCAATCAGGCTCAGTAGTAGTGGATCTCTGAGGCTATGAATCAATGGGTATAGTATTTGGTAAAAGTCTATAAATGTACATGATATGTTGGCGAGACAACTGACAGGCTGACGGCATAAGATATATTTTCTTCCCAAGACATAGACATGAAGTAAAGTACATTTTAGATCAGTCAGCCAAACTGTCCTCCTACTCACCATAGAAAGACAGCTTTCCTTTAACCAAGTTTCTTCCTCTGCTGTTTTCAGCCACACATTCATATATCCCTGCATCCTCCTGCTGGAAGTAAGGGATTTCTAAAACTCCGCTGGCTTTATTTATGTCCACCTTCCTGCCAAAAGAGGCTCCATCCACTCTTCTCCAGCTGATGGTTGGCACTGGGCTATAGGCATGAAAATATAACACACATCAAGGGCACAAAATGAAAAACACACACGAAGATTGTTTTATCTATGAATTAATCTTAGTGAAAGAAAAATATAGCAAACCAATGAATACTGGAAAACACTGACAAAATATGTCAATGTTTAATTGATCTGAGACATTAACTGGTAACTCAAATCCTCTGCTCTCAAAATCACTTCACTTTTTCACATATTACAATGCAGCTTAGATTGGTACAGTAAACAACTAACGGTATAGTCATGACTGTAGCATAATAATACACAGAGGGACGTACTTTCCAAGTGCAAAACATTCCAGTTTGACAGTTGAGCTCTTAGCAACAGGGACGACTTCAGGGAACTGCACTTCGATCTTTGGCTCGTATTCTCCCATCACTCCTGGAGTTATATAGAGAAATATAGAAATGATGCCATGTGTGTCTGAAGGGAATTCCTTCCGTTCAAGGCTTGAAAAGGTCACAAGGGGGAAAAAAATCTAAACAAAGTTAAGGCCATGACTATGTTAGCAAAAAGAAATTCTAAACTCTGTTTTTTTGAAAACCACAGGCTGTGTCCACAGGCTTAAGGGAGAATAATTATTTGTGATTTTTCTATTGGGATTGTGATTTAAAAGGCAATTATTTTCTATAAATTACATTCCAGGCCTGGAGTGTAATATATTGGTGGTCTACATATCATCTACTAATCATAATTACAAACCTGTCTTGTTTCAACATGAAACAAATTTTTTCCCTGCAAAATCACATTTGTCCGCCCATAAAAGTACAGTAAACACTAAACAGACAAGTTCATTTTTGTAAGCCAAGTCAAAGACATAAAAGAGCTATAGATGATTACATTTGCTGGCAATAGTTAGCCTGGAGCCCGCAATATTGATGGTCGCTTGCTGAAACCTTCACCTCTAAAAACTTGCCAACTTGCCAGGCTATCGCTAACTAAAATCACTGCAGCTGTAATTTGAAAGTTGCACTGCCTCAATTTCAAAATGAAAAAGAATTCATCACTCTGCCACTACTTTGTACTCCATGTATAGTACGTAGGGTAAAGTTATCATACCATCAACCCGCAGCACTAGAGGAGTTGGTGGTCCTTGAACGCTGCTTTTGGTGACCGTGTTGGTAACTACACAAGTGTAGTTGCCCACATCTGAGGATTCCACTTTGGCGATGTAGAGGTTGCCTGTCTTCTGGGACACAAATCGTCGTGTGTCCTGGATGACAAACGATGGATACTCATTGAAGATCCACGTGAAGGAAAGTTCTGTGAAAAAAGTCAGGGATGAGTCAAAAACACATTTTGCATTTTATATAACAACTATAGCCATGTACAGATAATGTGTGCTTCATCAGCAGTCCCATCACTTCAACATGAGTGAATGCCTTCAGGGATAAAGCAATTAGTGGATTGGACTGAGTTTCAGCCTTCCATGATTAAAAATATAATTTATAATTGAAGAGCAATTACTCTTACTCACTATTGGATTATTGCCCTTAATATTGTAAAAGTTTCACAGGTTCACTATGTGAGTGATATGGAATGATGATGCTGAGTATGAGTGATTGGCTTTTCAGGGACGTAGCTATTTACATCCACAGCAGGAATTTTTAGATCTTTTCTGCCATATTGTGGCATTAAAAGTTGGTTCAAAAAATTAGTTGTGGGGTGGTGATTTAATAACTAACACTCATCTCTTTCTTTAAACCAATGAATCACCCTTAAGCAAGACACTGAAGTCCAGTTTGCTTCAGTGGCGCTGCTCAGTGACAGGGATATTTACATGTTCACATTGACAACTGCACTGCATAAAAAAACACAGCTTGCTCATTCATTTCATGAAGATCACTGTTGAAACACAAAACATCAGCAAATACACTGCGCTGACCAATCAAGAACATGAATGCACAAGTGATCATGCATGGGGGGGGGGTTCATCTTCTGTCCAGTATCTAAAGCAATACTTCCCCAGCAGCAAGTACTATATAGCTGTAGCTGTTGTTTCCATGTAAAAGTGAGGAGAGCATCACATTTGTACAAAGTGAACTCACCCCGTGCAAATTAAGCTTAAAATAACAGAAGGCCTGCTTCATTAAATTATGCCCTGTTTTATTTTATTTCATATGTTTGACTTCATCTGCCTTTTTTTTCATACCTCTTCTTAGGATTTATTACTTAGAATTTATTTAAAAACAGAGACAGTGGTTGTACATAAAAAAACAACGAGCATCTCCCCCTTTAGCTGTCATGTCTCAGAAGGGGACCTTAAATCAACCCCTTAAGCTGCAGATTCTGCATAAAAAAAGTATAATGTCCAATAAAACCAATGTATTACAGATCATGTTATTCAGTATGGTGCCACCTAGTATACTATTCATCATCTATCATAACAAGCTTCTGAGAAAGACTCCCAGTACTATCAACCAAATGGAGTGCAGTCAGAGAGGCTTTGCACTAACAATCAGCAGCATTATAAAAAGGAATGATGGTGTTTTGACATATTGACACGAGGATAGATTGCTCTGGACCATACTGCATCCCTGTCCCAAAAGCAATCTTGGCCGTGGGTAAAAACTTGTCTAAGCGATGACTCTGCACTGCAGTACAGGGAATAATTGAGACGTGAGTTGGACACTCATCTACTGACTCAGTATTCTTCACTCCTGCACTTTAGGGGGAAGAGGATGTGTGGGCCATGACATATTACTGCAAACCTTGCAAATCACGACGTGAAAAGGATCGTCAGAACTTGTGATGTTCATGTGAGGATGTTCCTTTTTACCAAGCACGGAGCGGGTGCTTTTATGTGGCAGGACTGGTAGATGACAACCTGACCTTGTGATCATCCAAAGAACACAACATGAGATTGACCACACAGAGTAACCACACCTGTCTATCTATTTTGTGCCAATCTTGTCAGTGTTTCCAGCTTTCCAATGTGACACATTTCTAAAGTTATCGTATTTCCCAAAACGTTAAACTATTCCTTTAATGACTTTCATAGACTGATTTGAGACACACAATAAGAGGAGTTGCATTTCAATTACAACATATATCTCTTGTGGTTTCTCTCACCATGAACTCCATTCTAGCCTCTGGGACTTGTATCAACTGTAACTTCTTGGCTTGATCCATCCGACCCACAGAGAGAACAACTGTAATATCTCCTCTCCTCTAAATAATGTATCCTATAGCTCTCATCCTGACAGGGTCATGTATATTTAATGTTTGTTTTTGAAACAATAACTTCCAAAGGTGCAGGGCACGACAAAATGGAACAACAGCAAATAATAGGTTACTAATTGGTTAGTTAAAGATTCATGGTGAGAAACAGGAAGCAGGAAATAGGAAGTGGAATCCACCAATGGTTGGATTTGATTATTTGATTTGAGAGCCTTCCGCGGATGGCGGTAATGGAATAATGCAATCATGACTGACAGTGAGTGGCAGATTTTCATTGTGGTTCCATTTAGCCCCTGTATAATGAACAGGCAGCATCAATTCCCCCTTAATGATCTGAGAGGAGGGAAGAGAAATGGAACATGACAGGCCAAGGACATACTGAAACCAGAGTGTGTTTTTGCACAAGTGCGTATTGTATCAAAGAAAAGCATATGCACAACTTGTGTCAAAGTTTGTACTCGCGAGTCTATTCCCTAGACAGTAGCAGCCATTAACTAGAGCTACCTACATGTATCTGTATTCATAACACACAACAAGTTCACTCTGTGAAATGGCTTAGGTCACGCACATGGGAAAAATCCCTACAAGCGATGTGTGTTGTTAATGGCCAGCGAGCAGACTCTGTTTTGGGGTAGACCCACTGCATAGAGAGAACAAGTGATTTCAGCCTTGAGTAAACCTAAAAGGCCCGTTTCCATTAGTGAAAGGAGGTCAGATGCATTAGGTCCTGACTATCCACAATCATTCAGACCCTCTCAAAGCGAAAGATGACACAGGCCGACATCTAATGCAAATACAGCACACCGCAGTGGAACAATGCCGCTGGAGCTCCTCTCAGATACTTAACAATATTTTGGTCATTCTCTAAGTGCAACTTCAAACTGCCTTGCAGTTTTAGAGCATCCCGGCCACATCAAGCTAATTCCTGAATTCTTGTCTTGAGGCTTTGAGGCATCGTTATAGTGAAATAATGGCTTTCTGAATCATGCATGGGATATTGAAATCCTTCAAAGGGGAGATGAGACAGATCCTTGTCAGAGGCTGCACTGTGAATTATGTCCTGTCAACCTTTATGAGAGCGTGTTTCTCAGTCTATTTAAATGCCATGGGATTCAGATGTGCAACAATACATTCACAGGGCTGTAAAAACAGGAGAGCATGGCATTATTTGTCTGAGCATGTTGATGTATTCGACACACCTTTCTAACATATCCACCTCATTTCCATGAACATATGTCTCATTTACCAAGATCTTCAATCTTTTTTATTCTTATTTTTCACTCTAAGTAGTCTCTTTGTCCACATTTAACAATATTCAGAATATTCAAAATTTCTGTGCTGAACTTAAAATCAAACTACATTTATCATAAAACATACATAGCTAGGTATCAAAATGTTTTAGGGCTGCAACTATTAGTAAGTTATCTGATTACCTGATGAAAAATCATTAAATTGACAATGTTGCTAATTGATTAATAATTCTGTTTCAGCTTTCAGGTTTTCTTAATTTGCTTACATTTTACAAACCACACGATTAATCAATAAATCCTGAAAAATAATCTGCAGATGGATCAAGAATGAAAATTACTGTTAAAAACAGCCCTATTTCTCTTAAAAATAATTCTGAATTCATTCACATTAGAAAGAAAGGGGCTGAATGAGGACAAGAGAATGTGACTGTTCAGTGTGTAGGTGTACGTGTATGTATGAATGTCTGAGCATGTAACTAAAACAAGACGGGGTGCATTATTACTATGGCAGATGTGGTTAGGCTAGCCTTTCAGAGAAAATTGGAGATAGTTCATCCTAAAGCACATCTCAGCATCTCAGCATTCTCAACATCTCCATCAATAGGTATAATATACAATGACAGCTGTCGAAAATATTGTCAGAAAATTGATCAGTCCACGCTCTGCGCTAGGTCTCCAGATAACAGCTATGATCCATCACAACAATAAGGGCTGAAGGGGCTAATGGTGTAAATAAAAGCAAGACTGTACATTTCTTGTCGGTTGGACAACAGCATGCTCTGGTTGCATTTATTTGATATGAGGAAAACAGCAGGGAACTAAACTGACCCAGTTTGAATGAATTTGACCAAGATTTGCAATACATCACCATTCACCCAAATACAATTACTGTTGACAGTCTGGGAGCACTGATGATGCATATTGGATTTTGAAAATCCTAGTATTTCATGTTACTGTATCAGATAGCTAGCATTACGTTTGACTGTGTATGCTTCATTCACATCAGTTCTTTAACACTTATTAAAATAAAATGAGTGTCTGTCTCCCTAAAATACTGTACCTGTGCTACACTTCTTGGCATCACAAAGTCTAGGGAATCAATTTCTAATAATTTCAACAGTATGCTGAATAGTATGTTAAAATAACTGACATTTCTTTATTAATTGACTTGACTTTTCCCCAAACAGAGTTTCTGCACAAAACACTTTTTCTGTCTTCAAAAAATTCCCAAGAAAAATATTAAATTACTCCTTTTAAGCACAGCAGTTGTCAGTTGATGGCATGTTGTCACAGATTGTTCCTGGAAAAAGACAGATGCTGATGTATTTTGCTGATGTATATGGTAATGTGACTATTAATGTGAATATTAATTATTTATCCATGCACACATTATATAGAATTTAATGTCTGTGACAAAGTGGGTGAGAACACACCATTCGTAACATATACTTAAGTATTTCTAACCTTGCTTGTTATATATATTAGCTAGAGTTCCACCTTTAATCTGCAGCAGTGCAAACACTTACTATCCCAACTTTGTTTGCGTTCAGCATTACATTTTCTTAGTTACATCAACATTTTTGGGTCAAAACCAAATACAGACAAGCATTGTGTTAGTTCAGTTATCTACTGATTTAATCTGAGCCGTCAAACAGTAGCTTTCTTTGTTCTCACTATCTTTCTCTGGAGTGAAAAGGGCGTGGCAACTGAAAAGGTCTCGTTTATTATGCTCTGGCTTATGTCATCAATAATGTCACGTGATGCTGATTTCAGTTAGGTGATATGAGTTTTCCTCAGTTAAGCCAAGTTTGCGATTTAGTATTTTTGTTTCTCTTCACAGTTGTATTACATGTGTACTTTGGTTGCACTGTGTAAATAAAACTTTTTTAAACATATTGTTCTTAGACACAGAGTTTCTTGAATATGCCCTCTGGCCGGGCTAACACTGATAAGTCAGTGGGGAACCGTAGCAAATTGAGTAATAGAACAAACAACAAAAGCTAAAAATCCTAATATAATATTATAATGTAATGAGAGGAGGTATTTAGTCTAATTACAATGTAAGCGCATGTAGCTCAGTGGCATTAAAGCATAATACCTTTAATGCCACTGAGCTACATGCGCTTACATTGTGTTTTCTCTGAATCTTAGATAACAAAATGACGATAGCAAACATTTAAAAGGCCTACAGGTTTTTATGTTAGCCTAGATGTACTTATCATTCCTTTTAAAGAGCAGGTAAAGACTTCATATCAAAATGGATGTGACAGATATGGGCCAGGTGCAGTGTAACAGTGTTGGTTACTGACAACAACCCCTCTAGGACTCTAGTCCCGAATGATCAGTGTCATGTTGGAGGGAGGACCAAAGGGAGTTCGGAGTCTAAATAAAGAGGAGTAAGTTTTGGTAACAAATGACAGACGAGATGAACATGAATTATTTAAGAGAATTATTGAATAAGTCTATCAACACTTCCCTGAAGGCAAAAACATCAAGACCCAGATATCGTATCTCCAATGATTTAGTCAAATTTTTACCCAAACACACAGCAGCTTGGTAAACATCTGTGAAGGGTGAGGTTGTCAAATATGCAAGATTGCAGGCACAACAAAGCAGCTGGAATTCTTGAGCAAACATCAAAAGCTAGGCAAGTCTCCTGATTGTTATGAAAAATTGTTTATAAAAGGAGATGTTACATATTTAATCCTAATTTAAATAAAATTGTCTCTTGAAATCCCCTTATAGCACAAGAGCATAGCAGAGGAAAGTGACAAAGAATATAAAAAACCCGTCTGGTTTAACTGTCTATTAGTAATACAATACACTACACTTGTGAGAAAAAAAATAACATGGGGATGATTCACATGATTAGAGAAGTTGAGTTTCAGTGGGTTTTAAATGGCACACACACACACACACAGTGAAGTTTCTCACATGAGAAAGGTGTCCACCTGCCATTCATGTTCATGTGCTTCTGTACTTTAAAATGCAGGTTTGATGTTCATATATGAGCCTTATGACCTCTGAACAAGGTCATTCAACACTTCCAGTCCTTTCCAGAGCTGAGCAGTAGCACCGCTGAATAATTCTTGAGGTTTGAAAATGTGAGTACAAGTCAAAACCTCCCTTGGTCTTGTTCAACTCTGTAATACAAAACCTTTCAAATAAAATAAAAAACACAATACTTTGGGACTTTCTTTTGTACCTGTCACGTAACAACATAATGTACTTGGACTGTATATGACTTTATGCAGGTATGCTACAAATGTATTTGTCATTGTGTCCTCACATAATCAGTCAAAAACCAGGACATTTGTCAAATAAGTGAATTCGGAGCTCAGTTTGCAAAAATACAAGGAGGGTTCTCTTACAATAGGAATACAAAATGAACAACGGGGGGGAGAACATGCAAACTCCACACAGAAAGAACCCACGACCTTCTTGCTATATATATATAGATAGATATATATAGATATTCAAACTAAATAAAATTCAACAATAAATATCACTGTTCCAGCTCATATCCATCAAGGATTCTTTTTTTAAATAGAAATTTCAGTTTCAATATGTTTTTACATAACTTTAAATCATTATTACTGTTTTCCCACAGGATAACACCCTGGGTTGTTATACAGTAGAACATACTATTGTTCGAATTAACGGTTTACTAAACATTGATATTCCTCTGAAAATGTACGTTTTCACATAGTTGGAAAATCTCTTGAATAGTTTTGTAGTCAATCAAATCTTTGAATTTTAATATTGTGAGTTTAATGAACAATGGGTTTGTTGTTTCTCTGCATGTAGTCTTATATATGATTCGAATAGCTCTTTTTTGTAGGATGAAGATTGGGTATGTATTTGTTTTGTAAGTGTTCCCCCATACTTCCACACAATAAGTCATGTACGAATGTATGTATGAAGGAGCAGTACCGCATATATAGAGAAGCTTGATTCATTATGTCTTTGGCTTTATTTAATATTGCTAATTACTTGGAGATTTTGGTGTTCAATGTACTTTATGTGAGGTTTCCAGCTTAATTTGCTAACAATAACTACCCCAAGGAATTTCATTTCAAATATTCATTCTAGTTCTAAACCATTTACCATTAGTTTGTTATCTGTCTCAGTTAATCCGTTCCAAAATATTAGAAATTCTCATTATTATAAACTCACTTCCTTGTCCATGGTATCTAATATCTTCTCAAAGTTTTCACCACAGCATAGTAGGTTTGTGTCATCAGCAAAAAGATTGGTTTCTACAATTTGTGACACTTCACATATATTATTTATAGAGGTTAAATAATAATGGCCCCAACACTGAACCCTGTGGCACCCCGCTTGTAACCTACAGCAGTTGTGATTTATTATTTTGTATTTCAACATACTGTTTTTGGCTCTCCAGGTAACTGGATAACCATGTCAGTGTAATTCCTCTAATACCATATCTTTGTAGTTTTTTGATCAATAATATGTGATCTACAGTGACAAAAGCTTTTTTGAGGTCTAGAAATATCCCTACTGCATATTGTTTCCTGTCTATTGCGTTTGTAACTTTGTCTATAAATTCAATCATTGCAAAAGAAGTTGATCTGTCAGCTCTAAAACCATATTGCTGTTCACATAGAATATTATGTTTGGCGATGAAGTCATCCAGCATTATAAAGACACTTTTTTCAAATATTTTGGAGAACTGAGAACAATGAGATGGGTCTGTAGTTGTGTAGTATATGTTTGTCTCCAGTTTTATATATTGGTATTACTTTAGCTATTTTCATTTTATCTGGAAAGACACCGGTTTGTAGGAACTGATTGTAAATATGGGTTAGAGGTCTTGCTATTGGATTCAATAATGTTTTTGACTGTGCACATATCAATATCATGGCAGTCGGTGGACTTCTTACTCTTCAATTTTTTTTACAATATCGATTTTTCATCTGTCCCTCTAATAAATATTGTTTCTTCAACAAATAACTACTTACTTTCTACTCCATCACTACTAGCCGTCTTTGCAATATTCCTTGCCAGTCCCGGAACAACATTGACAAAGTATTTATTGAATTCCCCAGCAACTGAAGCCCTGTCAGTGATTTCTGTACTATTTAATGCCAACAAGTCATTAGGATTTTCTTCTTTTCCATTTTTTTTAATGATAGTATTTAAGACGTCCCATGTTCTTTTTATATTACTTTTGTTGTCTTCCAGTAAATTGCTGTAATAATAAACTTTACTGCATCTTATGATTTTTGTTAATTTATTTTTCTGTAACTTATATTTTTGTTCTGCTTCTATTGTTCTTTTCTTTAAGAATTCTTTGTAAAGTAAATTCTTCTTCTTGCATGCATTTATGATTCTTTTTGATATCCATGGATTCTCAAGGTATCTTTGTTTTATTATTTTCTTTACTATAGGACAATGTTTGTCATATAATCCTGATATGACTGTCAGAAATGTTTCATAGCCCCTATTAACGTCACTCACATAAACATTTTTCCAGTCTTGTCTTAAAAGGTCTTGTTTAAAAGAGTTTATAGCATCTTTTCATTATAAATGTAGTTGTGTCTTTATTCCTCTTTATACAGTTTTGTATAACTGCAAAGACTGGCAAGTGGTCGCTTATGTCAGTTATTATTAGGCCACTTGCAACCGGTCTGTCAATAACATTTGTAAATATGTTGTCAATTAGGGTGGCACTGTTTGTTGTTATTCTAGTTGGTCATGTGATTGTAGGGTATAGGCTGTTGCTATAAATTGAATTGATAAATTCTGTGGTTGAATTATGTTGTTGTGGGTTTCACAAATCAATATTGAAATCACCACAGACAAACAGAATTTTCTTGTTGCTATTTCTGTTATATAGCTCCTCAATCTTTTCCCTAAATGTATCAATACAGGATCCTGGTTTTCTGTATGTACAGCTTATTCGAATATTTCTTTCTTTCTCTCTCTCAGTTTCTACTGTGACACACTCCATAATGTTGTCCATTGCAATTGACATGTTGCTGACAACTTTACATTTATACATTTTATCAATGAATAGTGCAGCCCCCCCTTCCTTAGATCGGGTCCTATTAATATAAAACATTTCGTATCCCTCAATTCCAGTTAATTTGCTCTTCATCAAGCCAGGTTTCTGATATTGCAATAGCTGTGAATTTCCTTTCTAATTATTTAATAGACCTACACTGTAACCTACACTGACTTCAGAATTCATTAAACATGCAAACAGTCCTGATTATTTTCAAGACTCAAGGATGACTTAAAGGTCACTCATTTAACTACATCAATATATTACCAATTGAATAAATGAATGGTTGGTTGTTGAATATCCCCTCCCTTTTCTGACTGGCTTGCAAATAGTACTTGCAACCTAATTGTGTATTATGTGCAAATTACCCAAAAAGGATTTGGCACTTGTAATTTGTCCAAGGAGAAGTCAGTCAATGTCAACTCATTTCTGCGCCCACCGCTAAAATGCTGGAAAGGTTGTCCAAGGAGCACTATGCTCCCTGTCAATGCACTCACATAAAGGACACAATCTTCCTCCTCCAAATCATAAGCATTAGCCTGCTGCCTGCAGGATTGCTTACACAACAGACAGTGCTTCAAGCTTCTACAAAGAAACTACCGGTATACAGGATTTTGCATATGGGACACTGTCCAGATTAAGTCAGTGCTGTTTCTCTACGAATAATGAATAAACTATTGAATTTAAATTGATGTGCCCAGATCTTTCAAAATATTTTTGGACACTATCATGACACTACTACTAAAGCCCTGACAACGCTGCTGTTTTGTTTTTAGCTGGCTGATGTGTGTGTTGGCATTTGTGCCAGGGGATGAGTCTAAAAAAAAAAGGCATTACACTATGACGCTGCCAAATGCAAGCGTATGGCTCATTGTTCCAGCTTTTCTTGTCAACACAAGGTGAGTGAGATGTCTCATTATAACATCTACAGAACAAAGCACTACAAATGTAGGTCTACTGTTAGGTTTGCAAGTGACTCTGTGGTAAAAACAAAAACCTTATCCTATTCTCATTGCAGAAGCTGAACAGCATGGTTTCACACAGTAGCAGCACATGAAATAGTGGACTAAGGTTTACCCAAAATGACATTGCACAATAGATTGTGTTCAATATGTACATATAACATCCAGCAGCTGAAGCTTTAACTATACAGGTTTTCCAGTTTGTTAACTGATCCTAAATGTCACATTGTATACATATATAACGATAAACTTTCCTCTTTTTCTCCACAATATCAGATTGTATTCAGGACAGTGGCATATTTGTGTCATTACTTGCTGGACAATTAGGCCAAAATCAATATTACAACATATATGACATACACTATATGTACATTTTTGCATCATGATATGTCATATAAATTACATATAAAATTATAAAATTAACGTTCACTACAATTAACTGTGTTCAACTCCTATGCATGACATGAGACAAAACTGACTTCACACGTGTGAAACCAATCAAACCGCAAAAACTCATTTCATTTTCTCTAATTATTCCAGTTTGCTAGCAATCACAAGCCTAATTTGGGCAACAGAACTGATTAAAAATCGTCATGATACAATTCCACCAAAAGTTCACAATAATACTAAGTACTACTAATAGTAATTGTCCAACCTTAGAATACATTAGCAATAAAAATAAGAATATGAATAATCACAGCTTTTTGACACACCAACCCCTCATATTAGACTCTGGCTCTGCATTCAGAGTTAATTGGAAATACCCGTTTTCATTTTATCACCATTTCCTTGTGACATACAATGAGAGTATGTCACAGAATATACCAAATGATAATAATAGAGTCAATGCTTTCTAAAACAAAAATGAAACTGAGAAGGACAATTTGGTCCATGCCAGTAAATACTTAAAGTAAAAATATAATTTCACTATGCTCTTTTAAACGTATCTTTAAAAATAATGGCTGCAACCCCCTGCCCCCACACCACCCCTGCTGTGTGCAGTATCAGTAATAGTACATCCAGATTCTCCAACAGTGGAGAATTACTTCCAGCCTTGCTGGCTGTTGAGCAAATCTCCAGACCCCTGTGTAGGAGTTAATAGTACTGGACGCTAACTCCCATTGATAACGTCATGGATGCAAAGCGCTGATGAGAAGCAAACAAAGCTCCTTCAGAGAGAAGCTCTATTACTCAGCCTGGCAGGGCCCCAGCCGCAGACAGCCTCTCCAGTCTGCATGCCAAAGTTTTTCCTCTGCCCCATTGAAAATCAGGCTGACAGGCCAGAGTGTCCCAAAGTAAAAATGACTCACTCCGCTGACCTCAACAACACAAACAAACAGCCAGAGGACCTGAGGGGGAGAGCACAAACATGACTTCCACTTTGTCCAGATAAACACTGAGTGAATGAGGAATCAGGGAAGTGATACCATGTTATGTCGACATTTCTGTGTAAAACTGATATTGACTCTTCACTGATAACGTGATATTTGTTGAACTGCAGCACAAACGACTGATTGTGATTAAAATAACAAATCTTCACACATAAAAAACTTCAGAACAGGCCATGTTACCTCCAGAGTGGGGTGGTGGGCCACACAGCAAGACCACTCCTTGACCTTCACGAACCCTCACTGGACTTCTTCTCTGGGTCTTGAAGTTCTCCAAGTCTGTTTACCACAACACAAAAGCAATAAAGCAAAATAATCAATTCATTTTCACAAATGCACACAGGAAACTAAGACAAATATAATGCACTACAAGTCATATCTGTGGTTGCTCAATAATTTCATATCTGGTCAGACCACAGCTCCAGACCAGAGTTTAACATTGCCATATGATGCAGAACTTTTGCACATTGTCATGAAAAACCCATGCAATGTTTGCATAAATGTAGAAAAAGTGCTGTAAAGTCCTAAACACTTCTGACTGGAACAGAAAGCAATTCCTCAAGTATAAGTCACACATGAGTGAATTTAATTGGAACTGCGTATTGTTATCACTTTCTGTGTTTCATCCACTGCACACAGACCTGCAACAATTAAATGACTAAGACTGAAACATCATTTGTATGGAGACCGATTACTTGTTGACAACCTGCTGAGAGAAAGCAAATAGAGACAGCAATCCTTGAACACTTCGTCTTTTCTTGCCTGCTGTGGTTCTTGGAGATATCGCAGGCAGTGCAGCCAAATATACGGCTACCATATAATGACATAATCAAGACTGAATTCAAAAACAGGGAGAGAGAATGCAAAACTGACACCTCCTGTGTACGCACACTGCTGGATGAGCCTCTGCATAATAAATATAGTACGTGATCTTTGCAGACCTTGAGAGTAATGTAAAATTGCATCCAGCAGAACAGTGTTACATTATCATGATTGAAAGAAGCTCTTTTTCTGGTTCACAAATGATTTAGTGGAAAGCTCCAGTATGACTTCACAAATTAATTAGTAGATCATTAAGTTCTTTTCATATTTGGTGCAGACAGCTTCCGTAGCCAATTCTAAATATGTGGCTGATCCATGGGTAAAAATTACATAAAGCTTCTCTGTGCATGAACAGATTCAGAACAGAACAGATTCCCTCTGGACTAGAAGGCCATTTATAGATCCCTCTAGACAAGCTCCTAAATGAACTGTATTAATTTATCCTGATGTCATGCTTAACTTAATGTAACATCAAGTGTTAATGTAACATCAAGTGTTAATGTAACATCATGTCAATCACTGTAAAAAAATAAAAAGCACAACATTAAAACATGTTTGGAATTTCATTGAATCTTGCTTTCACAGTCATATTTCAAAATAACCTCCAATTGAAGCTTTGAAACTCTTGCAATATACAGTACTTGTTGAAAGCAGTGCTCGCAGATGAAACCAAGAATGTTTTCTGTTGGCTGACCAAAGCATATATGTTTCATCTAATTTTATAATAATAATCTTTATTTGAAGAGCACTTTTCAAAAACAAGTTACAAAGTGCTTTAACAAGTGTAAAGACAATAATACCCAAAAAACAATAATACAAAAACAATACAAGATAAAAAGAAAAGACTAAAATACACGTTTAAGATAAATATAAAATTAGTAAAATAGAATAAAATAAGAGGGATAAAATAAAGTCAAATAAGATCAGGAAAGGCTCTCCTATAAAAGTATGTTTTAAGAAGGGACTTAAAAGAGTTCACTGACTCAGCTGACCTGATTTCCTCGGGCAGGCTGTTCCAGAGCCTTGGGGCCCTGACAGCAGACGCTCTGTCCCCTTTAGTTTTCAGTCGAGACTCTGGAACAGACAACAGACCTCTGCCCGAGGATCTCAAGGTATGTGCTGGTGTGTATGGGACTAAAAGTTCAGAAATATAACAAGGCGAGAGGCCATGAAGAGCTTTAAAAGTGATCAATAGAATTTTAAAGTCAATTCTAAAACTCACTGGGAGCCAGTGTAATGAAGCTAAAATAGGAGTAATGTGGTCATATTTCTTTGTTCTGGTTAAAAGCCTGGCAGCTGAGTTCTGGACAGTCTGGAGTCGATCAATAGATTTTTGGGTGAAAAGGCTGTTGCAATAATCCAGGCGTGATGAGATGAAGGCGTGTAAAATGGTCTCGGTGTCCTTAAAAGTTAACATAGATCGAATTTTTGCTATATTTCTAAGTTGATAAAAACTTGATTGAACATGAAATTTTATCTGCTTTTTATAAAATATTTTGAGACTTCCCAATAGATTAAAAAGAAGAAGAGTCTACAGCCAATGTAGCAGCTCTGTGAGGCTGTGCCCTGCTTTGTGATAAATGCTTATGTTTAGCAGCCTGCACATTACCAGGACCCCGACAATGAAGCGTCAAACATGTCTGCTGTGAATGTCAAGACATTTCACTTAAACCACAAATGTCAACCCGCCGGTGGTGCTAGAGGAAAAGGCAAGGAATCACCAAAGTAAGTAGCTTTCATCCTCTGGGGACCATGAATGGCTGTTATTTTCTGAAATTTCATTAAAGTCCATTCAATGGTGGAACAATCAACAGACCAGCTAACATGACATTGCCATCCCTAGAGCCATGCCACTAGCTTGGCTCAAAATGAAGGAGTCTCTTTTTAAATTGCTCCATTTTTTCACCTGCCTCAATATACTCTTTTGGCTTAGTGAGCAGGCTAACAAGCTATCTGATAACATATTAAACTATAGCTGCTCTGGCAGGGCCACTACCTGCTGAGTCAGTACCTCCCAGCAGCTGCTGTAACAATTATTCTGAATGGTGATGGTGTGAATCTTTTGGTTTGAGTTAATATTCTGCACACTGTCCAAATGCTGATAAATAACACAGTATCTACAGTTGGCATTCTGTAGAGTCAGATTTGCTGCAGATGTATATACTGTGTATAGGCATATATACATTATATATATATATATATATACACAATAAAAGTTAAAAAATGAAAATGGCCAGAATACCATGTTTCTCTGACAAATAATGTTGTTGTTTTTATAAATGATGTGTTGACTAGCAAAGAAGGCATATATGGTCTTCTATGTATCTTAATTTTTTGATCTTCATCCACATACAATGGTGATTAGAAAGGATGTCTTTGAAAAGTTATTTCAAATGTCTTAAAGTATGCATAAATGATCCAGTGTTGTGGTTGCTGTAGCAAGCATAAAGCTGGGTTCGAAAAATGGTATATTGAATCAAATACTTTACCATAATTACAAAGCGGCATATGGCCAGATATTCGGTGCCTTTACCCTCAGTAAATAATGTGGACTACATAACATGATCAGATTTAACAATTTTCTAAAACCAGGCTCACACATGAGAACTTTGCAGTTGCTCAACTCACACTGAGAGTGAAACTCTCCTGATCAATATTCCTTTGGAGTATGGTGGGGCGTAAATGAGCTAGACACACTAAAAGCCAACAATGCCTGACAACCCAAGCTGTTCTGCACCCTGTGGATCATCTTATCAAGCCTACCACGGCACTGCACCTCCATGTGCTTCTCCGTGGCAGGGTTCAGGCTATTTTGAGTGCTTTCAGATCCATGAAATTGGATGTGAATTTGCATTTTTGTGCTAGCTACATCAATGTGACCCATTGTAATGAATGAGAGGCAATTGTAAAGAAGAAAAATTGAAGCCATTCTATTGGAGTGTGAGCCTGAGGGCAATTTGTGATGTGGCTACATTTGTCACCTAACCAGTGGACAAAAGGCATAAAGAGTTTTAGAAACTTTCCAAAGGGAGCTTTATTTGAAATTCTCTAGCTATGGTAACATCTGGCTCCACTTAAGGGTTATTATGTTTTATGTGAGATGACCAGTTGTAGCAGGTTTGGACAGAACATATTCTTAAAGTATGAACCCATAAGCTTTTATCCCCTACATCAAAGAGCAATGTAAATAAAAAATTATTAATATTAAGTTTGACAGAAAGTACAAGTGGTAATAATGATCTGATAAATGCCTATCACTTCCATCTCAGATGTGAACTTGGTATAACCTCATGAAATTATAACCGAGGCTGACAGGAATTTGGTTATTAGTTTGAATGAATTTTGTGTGTTTACATTTTGCAAGTATTATGCAATCTCCCATTTCTTATCAAAAGTCATGTCTTTTTTGAGGCTGCAAAGTTGACAAAGGCCAAGGTTGTTGTTGCCAGTGAGTTACTCACCTACCACGCAGCTGTAGTCAAACAGCAAATATAAATACCAATTTTAATGAGATGACATTCTCAGATTTTTCAGCTTTCCCCACTAATATGATCCTTCTATAAAGCCTTTTTACCTAACCATTTACTTTCATGAATTACTTTAAAAGTTTGGCATATTGGCCATCTTGGTTTAGAAGTGACTGTATTTGGATGAGAAGGTGGAGCTGGGGAGAGATACGAGTTGCAGTGGTGGTGATGGTGCAGAGAATAAGACACATGCCTTTGGTGTGAGAGAACTGAAACCTCCACCAACGTCCCTGAGCAAGACACATAACCCATCGTTGCTCCAGAGGCATGCGACCTCTGACATGTATAGCAATCTTAAGTCGCTTTGGATAAAAGCATCAGCTAAATGTTTAATGTTAATGCTACGCCTGACAGGTCACCATGGTAGTGACTTTCAAATACAAAGTAGCCACCCCAGCATACCCAGCTTTATCATCTATTGTACTCTAAATGGGACCAATTTACTAAATCATGCAGTATTGAAGAAAAACTCATTAGGAAAATGTTTACTGAGGTAATAAATCAAGCGAGAAGTAGGGACATTTTGTCAAGATTTCAATACAATCTATTTGGCTTATTTTTCAACCAGTGGAGTCTCCCCCTGCTGGCCATTAGAAGGAATGCTGGTGAAAGGCACTTCCGCATTGGCTTCACTTTTCAGATATGGAGGTTCCTGCTTGGTCAAACCAAGTACAATAGTTGAGTCAAAGCTTGGGAAGAAGCAAAACTTTCTAAATTGGTAAACCATCAAAAAAATGATTTATTGAAAATGATTGTCCTAACTACCAAGTGCACAATATCTAAAGAATGCTAGACTGGAACCTAATAAGCTACAAGATTAGTAACAGACTAGATGTTTCTAGTATAGCCTGTTGAATTACGATGTCAACATGCTGTGAGATGTGGGGCTATTTCTGAAAGCAATTATCTACTTTTAACATCTGTAATTTACAGCTATCAATTTTTTTCATGCAATACTAATGGCAAATATTCTTAGGATCTAGTCTTTATTTGGATTGGAGAAAAACTGACAGTGGTTGTGGAGGGAGGGGGGAAGGGTAACTACTCACTAAGTAAAGATGTGTAGACTTAATTACTGACTAAATAAGTTATTAGTATGCAGGAAGGTACGAGTAAAGTGCAAGACACCAAAAAGCTACAATCGACATGTTGTTACCATGAGGGTGAAAAAATAAAAGATTAATAAGTGTAGATGGTGACCATAACCATTATCTCCTCTCATCTTTGTCTGCTCCCCCGTTCTCAGAGAAGCATCATGCAGTGAACCCTAGCAGTGAGTGACACATGGCATTTAAGGAGTGATGAACATCAAAGGTGCCTTATTCTTACAGAGTGCTACTGCTGGTGTCTACTGACAATTATAACACTATCATGAAGTGCAGTATTCAGAAAATGCCCGCTGCCTTCCTCCCCAAAAGATTATTTGAAACCCAGATTGAGCACTTAGCATAACAGTTCATACGATAAATGTTATTGTCCCTTCCTCAAATGCTCTGCAGCTCAAAACAGACTTAATTCACCAGAGGCAAAGGCAATGAATAAAGAGTACAGAGCTGATGGAAATGAGAGAAGCAAGAAAAAAATAAAACAAGAGATAGAAATCTTGCAAAGTAATTACACAGATAAGGCAGTTAGGTTAGACTGGAGCCAGTAAGAAAAAATTAAAATTTTGTGCAATTACAGGACTGAATTTAATAGGAGAAATCATGAGCACCAGATACAAGGCAGTCGCATCCTGCATTCCTTTCATAAAAATAACTATTTCACTCTTCATTAAACACTGGGTTGCCATTGTGGCTTTATAAGCAGCACAGTATCTAGGTTGTAGCATGTTCCTTCTTCAAGACAGGCATCCAATACAATTGCAATCTGTTGTAAAATGTTGCATCTTGCATCAGTAAAAATCCTTTCACTTCCACCAAAATATCTCTAAGAGATTAGGAAACTCAATCTAGCACGATAACCAACTAGATTATTCTATAAGCACTCATAGCAGGCCAGCAGGCCCTTTTAAACAGTCTGTATTGTCAACAGGATCAAGAACCTTTATACTTTTAGAGGTTTAAGCCGCTACCAGATGGTAATAGAAACCGTTACATCATCCAACCCTTCACAGGGATTAAAAATGTAGGCTATTCTAACTCTTATGTATGCACTACACATTCATGCATATGTTATGGGGCATCATTAGTTTTTTCAAATCTAAGACATTGATCTTGTTCACTATCACCAGGAAGTGTGATAGTGTTTTTAATAATGAACACGCTGTAATATTTTTTTCCCCATTAATGGACTTTAACTTGGGCATTGTCTCACACAGTTATTGGAGAGGTGCAAGCCCCTTGGTGTTTGAACGAGCATATTGAGCTACTCTGAGTCAGAGTCTGTTATGAATGACACGATACTGACTCTCATAACAGGCTGCTCCTCCATGATTTATTCCCTTGACCTGAGACCCGCTCAATCATTCAGCACACTTAATTAAGTTAAACCAAGAGCAATAAATAAGATGTATGACACATCAGCACTGATGCTTGTCCTCATCCAAAAGAACCAGGTCCCAGGTCAGGCACAGGCAATGGATGAGACCAATCATGATGACATAAAGTTCAGGTCAGGCCTCGAAAATTGATAGGAAATGTAAATATGATCGACAGCCTGCTGGCAACTCGGGGCAAACATTTGCACTATGCTGAAGATTTAATGCTGCTTTGTGACAAAGAAGCACCAAATCGTGGCTAGATGGATACCTCTGGTGCTCTCCCTGCCAAGGACCATCTCTGCGTCTGCTATGGCATAGAAACAGACATCAGAATTCAATCTAACCACACCATCTGTTCACAGATATCAGGGCTGTCATTTAATATGGGCTGCCCATCAAGAGTGCAGGCCTCAAGTTCACCTTGCCATCAGAGATGCCTTAGACTCTGGTCTTATAAAATGTGATAGATGAAGGCTGTAAAGCATCAACTATTCCGGGTCTGTCAAGGCCCACCACACAATCATCACAGCTGTGTGAGAAGTTCAGAACCACCAGGCAGAGTAAACAGCAGCACTCGAGCTCTAGTCAGGGTTAAAGGGTGAAAGCATACCCTGAGAGAAATATGGCCAGTTAATATGTGTTTTCTCATTAATAACTTCATCAGCATCAGCCTACTGTAGGGGTCTCTTGTTGCAGGTTGTTTTTTGTTAGAGAAGATAAGGTCTGACAACAAACAATTTCCAGACCCAATCCTACTGGGTCATTACTCTTTTAGTGAACCGGAATGTTGATGTTTAATGAAACTTTTGAAAGCAAACAACGACTGAACTAAAAAGAAATGAAGTTGAATTGAGGTGAACTAAAGTCAACTGAAGTGCAATAATAAAACTGAAAGCAACACAAATTGTTTTATAGAATAAAACAAAACTATCACATTTTTGTGTTATTGTATATTTGCTTATTAGAATAGGGTTATTACCAAACATTCTGAAATGACACATTGTTTGGTTAAATATAAGATGGACTTACATGCAATGTGCAGACTGGCCTCTCTGCTGACGATGGTGCCAAAAGAGTTAGATGCCAGGCACTGATAGATGCCAACATCTCCCTCTTTATTCAGATGGCTGATGTGTAAGTTTCCTCCCATGAGAGAGTAACGTGACCCTGGTCTGGGGAGGATGAAAGAGTCATTGAGTTTCCACCTGTGAATGTAAGCACACGACACACAACAAAAAATCCTTAATACAAAAAGTTTAGATGACCTCTGTTTTTCATACCCATGTGCCCGGTGTCTGATAATCAATGCTGGTTTGTTCAGACAGACTGATGCTGATTCAAAAACACTCAGCCACATGGCAAGAAGTCCAATCAATGTAAAATACAGAGTAGCCAGCAGTCTAAACAGCCCTTATTCTTGATAAAAGAAAAGACTTGAACAGAAATAACAGTCGGATGTGTGTTGCAGCAAAAACAAAATTAATATAACTGAAATGAGAAGCAATCAGCAACAGTCATTTCAAAAGACTGTTAATTTAAATTCAGGCTTTTTCTCACTTCAAATAACTCACAAATCAAATGCTCTACATTCCTCTGACATTTCCTTTTTTTCTTTTCAGTCTGTTTCTCTATCAATCACAGCCACATAAGGGAGGCCCTTTCACCATAAATCAAAATCCTCCCCATCCAATCATAGTGATTATGAGACGGGAGGGCCAAACACCAGGACTGATCAAACAAAATGGCTGCATGCAAAACACAGGATAATAGTGCTTTTTTTGATTAAACATCTTGTTTTAAATAATATGAAAGTCCAGTAGAAGTGTGTCTGTGAGGGAGTGAGAGACCAGCAAGATGCAATTGCCAGCAATCAACTTTTAATTGTGCACAATGTCCGTGTGGCTTGATTTGAGAGACTTAATGTTGTTCACTTTGCATAATTAAGGCTTATGGTCTAAGGAAACCTGCTGAGTTGATGATGCCAGTTCAACCAAATGTAGCATGTGGCCATAACCTCCTAAATGATTATGTAGACTACCAGGCTCAGTCTCTAGTCACTGTAAACAGTAAAGAGTTTACAACAACATGAAAAAAAGATTTAGCTTGTTTTGTATAAAACTTTCTAAATGTATTCAGATAAATTTCATCTATTCAATATGTTGCTGAAATTGTCTGCCTCATACCCAGGCAAAGTTAGTGCGCAAATGGCACTTTCATTCTCAAACCAAATCACAGTCAAAGGGAAAGAAAATGAGAAAAAAAAGAGCGTAAACACAGACTAAGAAGAAAAGTCACTTGCAAAAGGAGATGCTTTTCATCAAAGAAATAAGGCACAATTAGGTTGAATGTTAGCTCCTTGGCCTTGATTAGATTTTCAAAGCTCTCTGAGAAAAAGGAATCTTGAGTTTCTATTTCTGACTATGTTCCTCCTTTTTCAGTGGAAAGGATTTAGACAAAGAGAGCAGGAGGAGGGTTGAAGAAGGGAGGGATGGGGGGACATATGCAGCGGAGCATGTGCTAAACGGCAGATTGGCTGATTAGATTGACGTAGTGATTTGGTGTTGCAGCTGGAACTGGTCCAAGGGCTCCAGATGAGACAAATCAAGGGGCCAGGTGACAACTTGGAGTGGGGGCTTTATGTGGCAGCGGTCATTGGATAGTCTTAAGACAAATTAATTTGTCCTTGGCGCCACTGAAATAGACCTGCCTACATACTCAGCAGTGAAGAACCACTCAGCATATGGTGTCCTGCCGCTGAACCGCAGAAGGACCCAAAAACCCAAAACTAATTCCAAAGCTGGCACAAGGGACATTGGGTAAAAAGAAAAGAAAAGAAAATTGCCAAGGTGATGACAGCACGATGATGTATGCCGACTGAACTAACAACGGGGCAATATGTCCATCTGACATGTCTATCAGGCCCATCTTTAAAAGGAATAAAAGTATGATATCTCACCAGTTTGTGATCAATCAGAAAATCACTTCTTGATGGTGTATATTAACTGCCACAGTTGGTGGCACTTGCTGTAATTAAAGAGTTAATTAAAGCTAAATTAAATTTGATTTGCCGGGCACGCTCTCACAACTTGAACTCAGAAGCCCGAAAAAAACCCTGCAGATTTGAACTCATAAATTTGTTTTCATTTTAAAAAGTAGAACAATCCAGACAGTGAAATAGCGACTGATTGCTTAATAAGTATTCCAGCCGATCCAAGTGATAAGATCTTGTACATTCATTTCAATTTGTGCACATTAGGCATAACACCAAGGATCTTCAAGCTACATTAACGGCCGCATATGCTGATGTTATGAGGGATCGTTTCAACCTATTACACATTAAATGCTTGGCTTTGCAATTTGCATTTAATTACGCTGACAGGAGTACAACAGCTATGTGGCCCCATTCGATAGACTATGAATTAATAGCGTATGCGCTGGATGCACTTTAAAGCAAATCATCGTTTGTCATTTGTTCTCATTTATCATCATTTTAGCGGCAGAGGAGGTGGCCATCAATTTGTTGCTAACTCAGTTGCCGGGGGACCGCTCAACCTCACAGGGCCAGTGTACTAAACAGGGACAACGGATAGCGAATTGTTTCTGCACCTCAGTCCATCAAGATATTTGAATCATGTTTATCATGTAGTGATAACCTCCAAATCAGACGGCCTGTGGCAATGTCTTAGTAGCCTTGGGCAGTGATGCTGTACAAAAAATGTTAACTGTAACAGGCCTGAAGCAGAGATCTGTAAAAACCACATCATTTCTGGTATGGGAAATATATTCCACCAGTGTTTTTCTTCTTCACTCGATCTCAGTCATGATAGCAGCACAGTGTTGGTGCATAATTCTCTTAGGTCACTTGATCTTTTCAACGATCAGTGATACTGATGATAGGAAGCTCTCAAAGTGAATTCTACAGCAGATCAATGTCCACACCACCTATCCAAATATAAAATAGACCAACAGCTGAGGCCACTTAATTCATCATTTTCAAATTCACCATGACTGACAGTGAAGCTAAGCGCTGTAGGCAGTGAGCAGCAGCGAGCCATAAGGTCCACAAATACCCAGTTTTCCCAGGGCAATAAATCCAGTCCCAAATGTTTTCACCACAAATGCTGCCCTTGAAAGCTCTGGAATATTACCTTAAGGTTCTGCGTAACAAAAACAGTGTGCATGAAGCCATGCAGGTGTTACCTGTAGAAGGGCTGTGGGTGTCCCTGGGCCTCACAGCTAAACACCACCTCTCTGCGATTCTCGCCAGGTTGAAGGGGAAACACCACACTGCCAGGTTGTTTGGTGAACACAGGCCTCAGCAGGACTCCGCTGCCTGAGTGGAGAACCAACAAAAGCGCATCAATATTGATGTCCTGGTGAGCCTGAAAATCAAATTTCACATTTTTCTGCTGGCATGTAGATCAAAAGAGCAAAAGCAGAGGAAGGAAGCAAGTAGAGAAAAAGTGCTGCACAAAAGAAGGTTGAATCGCTGTAAGTATCTAACTTTGGCATGAATCCGTCGGCCATGTGAGTGGAGCCCATGAGCATTTTTCATATTGGTCATAAAAAGTTGCTAGATCCCTGAGGTACTGCATAATCAGCTAGTAACCTTCATAAAACTTTATTGTAAACATCTTGTCAAAGGCACACTGTACTGACTTCGTCTTTCAGCACAATTACATCAAAACCCTCCAAACTTATCACCACCATCCTAGGGAATGTCTTCCAATAAGACATTTGAAATAAAAAGGCACAACAAATACTGACAGTAATATGGTTTCATTTTTAATCGGCCCCTCTCATTTAAGCCAACAAAATGATGCCCTTTGTTACTCAGACAAAGAAAAAAGCCAATTATTTCCACTGTTGGGGGACTATCTGAGAGAGGGAACAAATTCTTGTGCTCTTTCTTAATAGTTTGTTTTTTGTTCTCAGAAGTGGAATACACATTACCTTTATATCCAAAGTACCCATTATTATTTTTAATGCAAGCTTGCAATGAACAACAAATCAACAGTGCTCAGTAAGCTTTTACAGTATTTTTCCATATATGCACTGTGTGTGTCCACTGGCTACTATTAGCATAATTGTTGTGGTGTTCTGCAAGGAAGAAACACTTTCAGATATACAACATGCTGTATACAGCACAACACACACATAAATTAAAATAACTTTGAATTCCCTGAGTGATATTATAACATTGTTGATCCGTTGTCTTTGTGAGAACAAAAAGAAAACAAGAACAGTCAAACAACAAAGACGGCAGCATTTCTAGTGTGACATTGTTTCCTAGTTAATTACAAAGGTACAGTGAAATGCATGTTGTGCAGGCAAAGCCCACTGTAAGAGTGACCCATGGGGTAGTGAGCGCTTCATGGGAATAAACATTCTTTTCTGTGACAGAAGAGGAATTCATTTGGATTTGTCAGAATACATTTGCATTTCTGTAATGGCACAGAAGTAGGACGATTCTGTATTTAAGGTAAGTAATTTGTGTGTGAGGCAGGTATCCTTTTCAAGTCTATGGCACCACGGGAGTACAGGCTTATCCTCAAGACTCAAAATAACTCTCTGAGAAGGTGGAGATGTTTGACAGGGGACCTTGTACGATGATTGTTCCTCTCCACAAGGATAAACCTCTCAGAAAGTTACACAGAATAAAAGGCAGCCTAATTATAATCTTTGTTAGATGAAGCGTGTCCCTCGAAGCAGCGCTGAGAGATGATTGATTACCAGAAGATACTTCTTGTACAGTCCATATTCAAACACAAATCCTCACACTTGTTGTACACAAACTTGGAAAGATGATAGAGCCTGCGGTAAACATGAGACGAACTACTGTGCCTTATTAAATTGATAAACGATTTCAGTTATCAAGTCACAAACATTTACATTCAGCATCATTTTGAAAAATGCTTAAATTGGGGTTATTCAGCTGGCAGCCCTAACACCTAATCCAGCCCTTTAGTTATTAATTAGCGCTTTAACTCGCATCAATTCAAAAGTCAACTCAAAGCCAAAGCATTAGATAAAAAAAAGGTGATCTTGCATGTACTGCAATTAGGGCTGCACAATTAATTAATTTAAAACAGCATTATAAAGGCTCGCATATACTATAGAGCGGACGTGCACACAGACCAGGCACAATTGTAATGAAACAACAGCTTTGTGTGGTTATTATAGTGAAATCAATATATTTCAGTTCATTCTTTAGGATTGTTACAGCAGTTTTGTAAGTTGTATGTTTTGTATGACTCAATGAATGCGTGGAAACCATGAGCAGAAAATGCTCTGCTCTGGTTCATCCTTAACTTATTTTCATGACCACCTGATTAAGAATGTACAGACAAATAATTGTCTTTGAGCAATGTGAGTGATTCACTGTGTTTTTTTAATGTGCTTGGCCTCTCACTTATCACTTGCACCCTGCTGTTGCTACAGTTAAAGCAGAAAAAACCACGCAACAGAACAACTTGCAATACCCCAGCTGCACCCACAAGCAAACAGCCTAATCGCACTGAACCATGTCTGTCGTAACATTTTTGTATTACCTTGCTGTGTATTGCCCTCTTGATCAATCCCTAAGTGGAATGCAGTGCACACACCTCAATATTTGATTAATGGAAAATTAATCAACATAGATATTTGGTTGCTGCCCCTACTTGTGGTTATGGCAGCGCTGAACTGACCTGATCTTTGGCAGCACCATGGCAACTGTTATTATAATGGTGAATAAGTGCCAGAATAATGAGAAGGGGTTGCACTCCGGTGGCTGTGCCTGGGGGCTCAGTTCAAACTGATGCAAACTCCCTGAAACTCTTTCGTTGCCATAAGAGAAATGAATGTAAGATGCGGTAGTGGAAAGCGGAATCATTTTCAGGCTTGCTTTCTGGTAATCAAACACTGACATGCTACACACTACAATAGTGTTGCTCAGACTGAGATCCACAGGCTAAAGACATTGAGGGATTTTTCCTTTTTGTCCCAAGATTTTATTTTGGTGGCACACCTGTTGTCTTAAAGGTATAATATGTAACTTTTCTGCATTAAAATGTCCAAAAACAACTAGACCTATGTTATATTTTCTTGACTTTTGCACTTACATTATCCCAAATGTTTCCAAAAATTTTTAAACACAGAGAAATCTGTAATTGTAAGGTAGCAGTGTGTTTCATTGTTCATTGTGTTTCATTTCAAGCCTGTCAATGGCGTCATATTCCCTTTGTGCATGTGTCAGCGTTGTGGTTGTCTGCCAGAAGCTGTCACAAATTGACTCTTTATCCAGTGTTAAGCAAGTGATACACATATAGATCTCGGTCGTTTTTAACTTTTGTTTTTATGTGTTAAGCGACCACATTGGTGGTGATTTTACACTTTAAATAAAACCCCAGCGACCCTGTACGCAGGATAAGCAGTTGACGATGGATGGATGGATAAAACTTGACTTGACTAACTTAATTTCAGAGAAACAAGATCAGCAAACGTTAGTGGCAGCTATGGCTCGCAGCGTCCAATGTCCACTGAATAGAGCAGTATTAGTGTTTTTACCAGTTTTAATCACGGGTTCCATTTGTTTTGGAGCGGAAAAAACCTCTGTGCATAATTCAGCTCCTGGTAAAAGGTTATTAGAGAAACAAACTGAGCAAATGTCAGCAGCAAGCTCAGATCACAGCTTCCTGTGTCTGCCGAACTGTGGCAGAGAAACACTGATTTCTTAAGTGAAACTGTTTTATTAAGTGTTTTTACCGCTTTTAATCACTGGGTTTGTTTTGGAGAGGAGGAGACCTCTGTGCTTAATTCGGCTACTGGTAAAAAGTTATTAGAGAAACAAGCTGAGCAAATGTCAGTAGCAAGCTCAGATCGCAGCTTCCTGTCTGCCGAACTGCGTTGGAGAAACACTGATTTTAAAAGTGAATCTGCTTTATTAAGTATTTTTACCGCTTTTAATCATTGGGTCTGTTTGTTTTGGAGAAGAGAAGACCTCTGGTATAATTCGGCTCCCAGTAAAGATCATAAGTTATCAGAGAAACAATCTGATCAAATTTCAGCAACAAGCTTGACTCGCAACCCCTCTGGGATGTCCTTTGTTTGCAAAATAGCATCAAAGAACCACAGATTTGCACCATGCTTTATTAAAGAGTTTTTATCGGTTCCTCAGTAAACAATGGTGGTGAAGACAACCACTCCCGTGATCACATGCTACTTCATGACATCATCAAATTATGTCCTTTGTTATTGTTTTGACATGAGAGACCCATGGCAACAGAAAATGACATACTAGGACAAGTATTACAAGCTTTAAATTTAACAACACTGGCATGTTAGTTGGCAGATTGTCACCCCTATTAAGATCAAGAAATCATGTTGAAACCAGCATGTCAGAATCTGATTGCAGGTCCAACACTGAGCCTCCCAGAGCACAGACTAAATGATGAAAAAGCGTTTTATTAGAGAGGTGCACTGATCCAGAATCCTAACAGGAAGTTCACTGAACAATGCTGCTATAGATAGGATAGAGATGGAGGTTATAATGAAAGGGTCTTATTTTTTTTAAATACCCCCCCCACCCCACACACACACACTTATTTCTTTTACCCTCTGCCAGATGTGATATGTGCAGCCGTTTTCGAAGACTCCTTAGACAACATAAGACTCAGCATCGAAGCACAAGTGGAAGGCAGAGGGAGCTGTTTAGGAGTCTGAAATAAAAACTAATCTCAAATTCAATACTAGCTGACAGCAAATGAATTCCTCCAGCTTACCTCAGCATGAATAAACAGGCACATGGGGAGTCGGTTGTGGGGGAGGTATCGGTCGTTTGTGAGGTCCCAAATCCATTCGTTTCAGCTCAGGGTTTTATGCATCAAATAAAAAAAGCCAATCTTGCTTTTTAAAGCATCTTTCCCCTCTGTCCAAGCCGATAAGGTACACCTTTAAGTTCTCTCATTCAGGGGCAGCAAATGTTACTCCAGAGCAGAAGGAAGGTTTGGGTGGTTTCGAGCAAGTTGTAGGTTCAATCACATCTCGCCTCAATGTTTGAAATATCTGTGGAACTTGTTTTTCAAGGTCCTTTAAAAAATAAAGAAATTGACCGTAAGTAATAAAAATATAAATAATTTAAAATGTCACCAGAAAATTGTGTTAAAGGAGAAATAGTGAATGAAGATTGCCACATTCTGATTCAGGAAGTAGTGAGAAGATGTATTAGAAACACATAAAAAGAAATAGCCCAAGAGTCAAACTATCACAAAATGTTCCAGGCCATACTTTACTGCTGTGACAATCAACTAGGGTGTACTGTACTGTACTGCAGACTCTCGTTAATTAAGTTAATTACATTTTCAGCGACATAGTCTGTAAGGAGAGGTATGTGGCCAACACATTCCCAACCAATATCCAACCCTGTCACACCACTCTCTAGCTAATCAAAGCTAGTGCATCAGAAATTCAATAACACTATTGGGTATGCAATGCCATGTTCACTGGGGAAACACAGAATTGATGGGGTCCAACACCATATGTGGGAATAGCAAATTAAAGCTATATTTTTTTGTTGTTCTCTCTACTGAATGTCTACATAAACCCAGGAACGTATTGCTTCTCAATGTCATTTGTCATCTAATTGTAATAATATTCCTACCTTTTCCTCCTCAAGATTTGTTAGAAGGTTATTTGTCCCTTAGTAGCTGCTATGGTCTACACTAATGGAAACATTCATCATGGTTTGAAACTGTACCATAATGTCTCTAACCATAGTAACTGCCTGAAAATACCTGATTTGAGATTGTTGGTTTTCATTTTTTGACAATGCGGCAAACAGAGTGGATTTTGTAAATATTTCTCACAAAACGTGACATAAATCTTATAAATACTGTTAATAAGCTGTGCATAGTTACTTGAAATTAAAATATGGCAGTAAAAGCAGCTCACAGATAAAGACACAAATACAATATATATTGCTGTTTAATTGATAGTGCTGTATTTACAAGATATATTACACAGTATATATTAAAAGTGAATTGGCTTCACTTTAAAGTTCCTACTATCAGAACAGAGGTTGGCAAATTTAGCCTGTTCTAGGAAGTGGTCACTGTTAGCTAATGTTAGTTACTTTCGCAAATAAACACCTGAATAAATATTGATGCCTTGTTGATGCACTGTATTATGTAACGTATTTTTGTTAAAGCTAATGTTGCCGTTGTGATTTGCCATTGTTGTCCTGTTAATTGTTTGATGTTGCTATTTGACCCTGTCTATTTATGTATGTAAATGTAAATGTATGTATGTAAACACATTTAAATTTTATGATTTTCCATTCTTGGATGAAGCAAAAATATAGAAAGCTATGGGAGGAAGATTCACTGGGGAATATTTCACATCTTCACATATACAGAACTTCAAAGGTGCAATAAAATCCTTGCTTAAGGATTCCTAAAAGGCTTTGCCATGTACTCATGAATCAATGAGGTACGTCAATATTTGAAAATCCTCTCTGGCATTCCAGAGATGAGGGATACAGAGCTAAGTAAAAGTAGTTCTCGGAGATTATAATGCCAGAAACAGCCCTTCATTTTCACCAGCATCACTAAGACATGAACCTGCTTTAAATGAACAGTGGTGGTGGTAAAATTTGTCTTGTCCTGTGAGCATTTATTTAAGGTATTTATTTAGGGAGACCACTGGCTGTGTTATTTTAAAGAATAGGTTCATATGTATCTTAAATAGTCTTAAAAGTCCAAACTGTATGTTCATTTAAACTGTTTTTGGTCTCTGTAGTCATTCCTTCAGTTAATTCTGGTTGTGGGAAGATGCCTTCCAAATGCTACGTCAAAGTAAGTGATAAAGTGAGTAAGGGATAAAATGCACAGTCCTCTTTCTATGTAACAATGTATCCCACATTTTGTTAAGGTGCCTCCTTGCAGAAAAAGGGATTTTGTACTAAAATAGCTAAAGCTTTGGAAAATATCCACTTCATCTGACCAACTCAGACTGCTGAAAGCTCATATTAGCCTCATAACTTCAAAGTGCATTTTCACTGAGGATTTTGTCCCCCATGACTTACATCACTTTAAAAATGGGTGTCTCCACAACCAGTATGGACAGGAGGAACAATTATAGCAATCCAATAACGATTGTAATACATATTCTAACATATCAGTATTGTATTAAGATATATTTATAAAAAATAAGTAGACGCTGGGAATGTGTTATGTGAATTTATTTTACTTTTATTTTCTTTATCCCTTGTTTTTGAATATTTTGCTTAATACACCTTTGTTATCTTGTTACATACTTCTTGATTTGCTATGATTTAAAGGTTCAGTGTGTAATATTTAGGTAACATGCATAACACTGTATAATGGACAGTTTTTATTACCTTAGAATGAGCCATTTATATCTACATACACCGCGGGTCCCCTTACATGGACTTCGCCATGTTGCACTGCCATGTTTCTACAGTAGCCCAAATGGACAAACTGAGTAGTAGTAGTAGTAGTAGTAGTAGTAGTAGTAGTAGTAGTAGTAGTAGTCGTTGTCGTCACATTTATTAGAAGTAAGAAGAGAAGTAAGAAGCGCCAACAGAGCCACTGTAGCTTCTCCTGTGTGCTTGGGAAGGGAGGGGTGACATTTTTCTTAAGGAAACAATAAAAAGTATGATAAAAAAAAAAAAGATGTACAGATCTTTTAAAGCTCCCAGGTTTCCAGTAGCACAACCACAAACTCAACACAACATCCAATAAAACACAAGCATTATTTGTGATGGTAGCACGACTGCTACCACTTCAGTTAGGCACAACAGGAGCTCATTACAGCTTTGTTGAATACTTAGCTCTGATTGGCCAATAAAGAGCTGAGTGATTCCTGAACATAAAATATCTAATCATATCACTCAACTTCCAACAAATCCTAGAGATATTGTTGATTTTTCATCAAGACCTTGTGCCAAAAAATGCATTACTTCTCTGAAACTGTAGATTTTTCCAGTGAAACATATGATTGCTGGTTAGAGCCTTAACAGCAATCTTGCTGGACTTCTTTATGTTTCTGTCTTCAGAGCAGTTAAATTGTAGCCCTTCAATGCCAACTACAGATGTTTTCATGATTGCACTCCTAGCAGTTGTTTTTGGAAGATGCTTGTAAATTCATTGAGCTACTAGTAAAATGTTTTGAAATCAATATTTTGCATCAAATCATTTATGTTTTTGGCAAGTTGTTGTGCAGTACAAGAGAATATGTGCAGCAAGCTTCACAGCCTTGTCTTTATTTCCCTTGTAGGGGCTTATGTTTCCCTAATGACTGGATCGCTGTACGTTATCTCTTTGATATAATGTGTTTATGAATATTGCAGTGAGGTAATTGAACAGAAATGCCATCTCCTCTCTCCAGTCCTTACTGATAATAAGTTAATGTTTTAAATAAGAGATTTCTAGTAATTACCTTTTTGAGCATTCATTCGACCAATCAGTTTATAACTGTATAACAAAACCACTTCTGTCAAACTGAGACTGTTGATCCAGTGCTGGAAGTGGCTTGCTAAGTGAAGGTTAGCTGCATCTATGTGGACCAACTGCACCGTACCTGCAAGTCATACCTGCAATGCCTCGTCCTTGCCCTCACTCTCTCTCTCTCTATCTCACTCACTCACTCACTCACTCACTCACTCACTCATTCACACAAAGACACATATAGTACACGCCCCTGCCACAGGCCATTCAGACCCTCTGGGAGGAATGGGGCGAGTGCTGGTTAACTTCCACTGAACTCGCTATGGGAATGACTTCCCTTTGGCCCCAATGCTCTCCCACACAGCTGATGCCTACTGTTTAAAAAAAACACACACACGTCCAAGACTGGATAAATAAACTACCTAGAAGCTCCTGTCTAACAGCCTCACACTGTGCTTTCTCTACCCAGTAGTGTGTCCCTGCATACTAAAATGCTTAACATTTCTTTCTCAGAACATGGAGACTTTGGAGGTCTATCGTTATATTGCGCCATACTTGTCTTGCAAGCAGAGCATATGTAATGTAACCCCATGCTGAATATTAATGCTTGGGTATTCTGTCTTACCAACTGTGAGTGTAAGCCTCAAGAGTGAGGCAAGGGCTGTGCAACCCAATGCTTTTGAGAAACCATTTGCCCTCTACTCCTTTGTTAAGCACTAATTTGCTTGGAATAGATCACTCTGAATGTGGTTTCTCCAAATTTTGTGGCTGGGATCTAGTGTGCAAAACAGATGGCAGACTTGAATTGTCTCCTTGAAGCTGTTTGTCTGAGATCAAAATTCTGTCAGGTTTGTGGCAGGATTTCAGAGTTTCAAAGACAGTCCTCTGTATATTTAACAGAATGCCTAAGTAGGACATAATATGTGGTGTGACTTGTGGTGTAGATCCTAATCCCATAGTGAGTCACAGTTCCCGGAGGAAAGCCTCATTAGACATCCACTGATGTGTATTGGATTTAGTGATAAGTGGTGCTAATTGCCATGTAGGCAAATTTAGGTGTCGACGTGCTGTTGTGCTTTTGAAAAGAGACGCGCATGCACAAACAAATACACACAGTGGCAGTTTACAAGCACACACACGCACGCACACTAATTATTTTAGGTCCCAGCTGTGAGGTGGGGGCTGCTGCTTTGGAGCAAGGCAACATGAAAGATTACTCATTCCTCAAGATACTGTGCCCATGCGACAAAGCTTAGCTTCAGATTCTGACATTCTGAAGAGAACTAGCATTTGACCCTGGACACTTTGTAAGGGAGGAAAATTAGGTCTCTCATTAAAAGCAAGATCAATGACAAGATTTCTGTACTACTACCAGTGCAATCTCAATTAGGGTAACAATTCAGGGGCTCTTTAAAATGAATGACAGCACAGTCACCTGCCAGATAGGGACTGTCTTTCAGAGACAGAAACCTGGTTTATTCATTTCCAAGGTAATTCACAGCTGGGAAAAAAGAGATAGCCGCTATGCACCAACTAAAGTAATGCTGATTTGCTGCCTTGAGCTGCCAATGAAAAGACAACAAGGTGAACCTTTCCTACCATTTGTAAAATTGGTGCAAAGCTTTGGGCGCTCTTTTCCATAAAACCTTTTAGTTTTCCATTTTACCTGTAAGTGCCATCTGTTCTGTAAATCGCCATCACATACAAATCTATAAATCACAATTCATAGCCTCTGTGCTAACAACATAAAAAAAAATGCATGTTTGGGAGGCTTACCTGCCAGACACTGCACCAATGACAGCAACAGTATAACTTTCCATAGCAACTCCATTTTAATGGTCTCAGGTCAATACAAGCTCACATCCAATCACAGGTGTGTAGAATTCTGGCTTTGTCCTTTCTAGCGCTTTCACCGTTCTCCTGTCAAATGAAAAGAAAGGAAGGGGGTATGCAATTAGACATTCAGAACCACTGGTTTCATCAGATGGTGTTATTTCACAAGGACAGTAACTGACCATGTGTGCTAAGCAATGGCTTTAATGCTATATATTAAAACACAAGAGGATAGTCGAAATCATATCCTGAAAGCCAAAACACCTTTGCTAATAATAACATTTTCATCTTTGCAAACACTTTCAGGTCTGGGTGAAATTTAATGCCAGCTCTTGCAGATACCGTGATCTGAGAAAATAATCAAGGAACCACTTCGTCTTGTACAAACACAGACAATGATTTGTCCAAGTAAAGCACTTACAAAACACTTGTGCTGTAGAGTTTGCTTGAGTGTGCTTAACATTGCATAATAGGGATCATGTCTTCAACAGACACATAAAGGGGTTTGCTTGCTTGTACTCAAACCTGCTGAGACAAAACAAAAAGCAAGCTGGTTGTCAGACACATCCCTAGCATGTAATAAAGCACTGCCCTGGCTCCTCGAATTTGTCTGAGCTGGAGGGATTATGTATTTCTGACATAAGGAGATGACTGTATGCAGGGCAAAACCGTTTCCAGTCCCCGGGGAGACTCACACAATTGATTTTCTCAAGGATTAAACAATAATTTATCCCTGCTTAGACTCAAATCAAGTCCCCCCCCAAAAAAGTTGTGAAATGATCATGAGTTGCATTCCTCCTGTCACTGACAAACACTGATGAATTTATTTGTCTAAATACTCCAACGCCCCTAAACATGTTGATAGTGATGATCCTTTCTGATAAAGCAGCGGATAAATGTTTGCGTACATTATGCTGGTTATGAAGGATGAAGAGAGGAAATTAGCCACTGGCTTTGTTCAAACTGACTCTGATACATTTAACTGACTTATGGCAGTCTCCTCTGACTACACGTCATCAGCATGTTGAAATAAATGAGAGGAAAAAAATTAATAGGAACATAGAGTATAGTCTATCAAGAGGCAATTGCCAGAAAAAAGAGACAACTGAAAGATTACACTTTCATAGTTTCTCAGTTATCTGCACCCTTCTTATCTTTGCACGGCTGAAAGGCATGACAGAGCATACTGATGCTTATGTGAATATATCAACTGTGTCCCTGACACGTTCGCCTACACTACTCTTCCCTTCTGCATGTACTAAACCATTAAAGGCAACACTTTCCCCTATAAATCTCATTATGTAGATTGGGTTTAGAGTGTCATCTTAGTTCCAACTTATCTTGCAGTTATTAGGATGCAAATGTCATGAGTAAATGTTGGCTTTTAATAATAAAACAGAGAGACTTCAAATCCCTTCTTGTGCTCCTGGATATTTTTGGAGTGCTCCTCCTTTGAGGGAATAATTGTGAGAGATGTGCTGAATAAATTTCTCCACACAATGTCTTTTCAGAAAAAAATTTATATTCCAACTCAACCATGTTATTCGAATGTTTGGTTAACATCTAACATTTATATGTACACTAATCTGGAAAAATGTTCAAGTTTTATTTTGATTATCAATGTAAATATTTGGACCTCTTGGCTGCAGATCGAACTGCTGCTGCACTTTGACACTCATACACTTGTGACAAATGTTTAAGATTTTCAAAAACTGTTCACGTAATGGTTTTGTCAGCTAAGCAAATGTCTGACACTCTGGTCATATAAAATTAATTTATCTTGCCTTGACAGCACCACAAGTGAACACGACCTGAACGTGTGAACTATTGAGACACCCCATTCATAAAGGAAGGGATCTGTTGGCCTCTGTCAGAAAACTCTTGATCTCTATTAATCAGCAAGCCCTGAGACACGCGACACCAGGCCGCGGGGTTAGTAGGGGGTAAAAAAAGACAGCCTTTTGATCCAAAGAAGCTCAGCACTAAGATGATGGCTGGGGGAGTCGCGTAGTGTCCATGGCAGTATTCTACTTCCTCTTCAGTATAAATTAATTACCCTTGTGACCTTAAGTGGCAGTGACAAGGCCAATGACTTACTTTCATCCCAAATCGATTCACTCATTTGTTTGCTGTATGAGATGAAAGTTAATGATAGGGAAGGCTTTCAAACTTTGCCTTTCAAGTTCCACCCTCTTTCATGTTTCTGGGAAAAGCCAATGGTTGAAAAATGGAATATGATCAAGGCTGGAATGACAGTCCTGGCCCTAACATTTCCTGACCCAATTTGCACAAACTCAACTGCATTTAAATGTAACACAACGGCGAGCATTTCAGCCTCTCAAATGGTGAATGACATATAAAATCTGAATGCAATTTTTGTTTAATGATTTAACCACTGCTGACTGTATGATGGGCATGCTGCATAGCGCATTATATCTGTCAAGTGTGTAATATTCTTAGCTATGAAACTGACATTTCAGCCCAAGTACAAATGTGTCCATTTCTCTGGGAAATATAAATTGTTGCTGCCAAATTCAAAAGCTTTGACATCATTTTACCAATACAGCCTGTGATTGATGTTGGAAGATCAAAACATTTTAATAAGAAGCAAGTCTTGATGATGAGAGGAGATCTGCAAAATGTCAGGTGTGTTTCCAGTTTTAGGAAAAAACTGTAAAATGTCTAAATGTCACACTATGATAATAACCAACATCTCAGATCATGTCTAGTCTTATATGAAGACATCAATAGTACAGCACATTTTCCTTTGGTGATTAATAAACAATTTTGATAATAAATTAAGCATTCAGTTATGAGCAGTCAAAATGCCAAGGATTCAGGACTGGCAGTTTTATTTCACTGTATATTGAATAGGGCTGGACAATTAAACAATAACAATAATTATTGTGATATCTTTTTTTCAATAACAATATAACAAATGTTCGGTAAATATTCAATAAATGTTTGATTTTATTCAATTGAATCATACACACATTAGGACTTTTTTTTATTAAGATGTTTATTTTATTGAGGAAAAAGGACTGAAAAAAGTTTTTACTTAATTATACTAATGCATATTTGTTATCAAAGATTTTATCATAATTGTTTTGAATGTTCTACCTCAGATTTGAGAAGTGATCCACTGTTTGGAGTTTAAAGAGTTTATACCACAATTAACCATTAAGTTTCTTCAACTTTCACTCAGGAGCAAAAATCAGCCTTTAAACTCGAAAAAAAATATATATATATATTGAAAGATACGAAACTTTTTATCGTTAACTTTTAACATTTTTGGCCACATCATCCAGCCCTAATATTGAATATCTTCAGGTTTTGAACTGTTGGTCAGACAAACCAAGCAATAAGAACGTGTGCTTCAGAAAAATATTTGATGTTCCTTTTTGCATGATTTTCTGATATTTATAGGCTTTTTTTTAGGCTGAGTAATTTATTGATGAATCAGTTCTTTGTAGCATTTACTGCGTGTCAACAGGAAGGACAGTCAGGCTTAATTCCCCTGTGTAGAAGTACTAGGATTTCATCCAATCACATGGAATCAATGCCATGTATTGGAACAGCAGAAACCATGACTTTTGAGGACATGCAGCCACGTTGAGGGAAACCTAAGATTTGAGGAGACAAAGCTCTCCTCAAAATTTCAGTGTTGTCAAAGTGACATCTCTTTTCCTCTTCTTCTCCGACAGCATCAGCTGGAGTTGATAAACCACAGATTGTAGTTCTGTCAGCTGCAGAAGCTGACAGTGATGGCAGTTGATTCGACTCTCTACACTACACCCGGTCTCTCCTGCTGCCATCAATTTTTCAGGGCTCAAAAAAGTATTAATAGAAGGGTACTCCAGGTCCCTTTGGTGGAAGAGTCCAGATGAAGATAAAATTCACACTAAAATGCATGAGCACCCCCCACACACACACCCACGCCCCCCGAGCGCTGAATCATGAATGAGACCAGACTCCCACACTCTGCAGGAACGAGACAAGACCAGGAAAAAATGGCATACAATGCTGCATCTTTAATCACCTGAGCTGTGACTTCACTTGATCTGCAGACAGCAGCTCGATCAGTGTTTTCCAGCCTCATCTCACGGTTCTGAGTGCCTCCAGTCATTTAAAATTCATTTTCTGGTGGTGCTCGAGTTGAGACTACTAGAAGTAGTAGTAGTAGTAGAAGGGAATGAGAAATTTCACCGTACACATGAACCAAAGATTTTTCAAGCAACTCTGTGGAAGGGTGGTGATGATTATGATATCAAGTCCATCCTATCAGATGATTGTATTTTATACTTATGAGGTTCTTTTCCACTAAATACTCAATAATCAAACTAAATATATGCTATTGTTTTTGACTGTGCAAGCTACTTATGCAGTTACAAAGACTATACTGCTGTTCTTTGAAGGTTTGATAATATTTTTCTTTTTATATCATCGAACAGACATGCTTCCTGCAATATGTTGAGTAGGTGTCATATCTGTTAAACCCAAAAAACATGTTTGTAGCCTCCTGTACAATTTTAACAACAAAAAAGATGACAGTACTTTCAGAGGTATTTTGAAGGTGCTTCCTTCTCATTGTACTGGCTGTATAAACTCAAGAACTCAAAAAGCTAAAACTTTCTTGAGCTGAAGCTTTTATGCATGCCAACCCAATTTTTTCATTCCACACAAATGGCACACCACGGGAGTCAAGGAAGTGCCAACGTATTCCCTAGCCAAGATTCTACCTCAAACAGTGGCACAAGACAAAGAGACTAATGGTCTTTTGATCTAAGTACACAAGCCGCAGGCATGACATAACACATGCCAGCTTCTTCATTTCTCCAGACCACACCAGGAGCACTCCACTAAAGCGCTCATCTCACTCTCCCCTGTGACAAGAGTGTGTTGAAAGGTTCTTCCTGCTTGCACACAAGCCCCAAGTTTTAACATAAAGTAATGAGAACAGTATATGTAATATATTTTCCACACCCTTATAGCATCAAAACACAGCTTTAAAGTTTCTGAACACTCTTTCTATCAGCTGATGAATGATTGAATGGTTAAAACTCAAGCAATGCACTCATTGTAAATACTCGGTATAATAAGTCATAAAAGTGTAGGGACTTTTTATTTTATTGAAATAACCTAGATGTGACTGGCGTGGCCTAGATTTTAATTACTCTAATAAGGCATCTGCAGCAAACATAGTGTGTATTCTGTGTCTTATACCGGATGCTGGCTCTGACTGAATGTGTTTCTAGGCACAAGCGCTTGACAAAATCCAGTGCACTGCCTTTACTAAGGTACTAATTAAGGATCCCATTAGATTTAACCCTCTGCCAATTAACTGTCCCTTAAATACACAGATTTAGGTCTTTGGTGAAACACTTTGGTGGAACTCAGCAGTTATCATGGTAGGCCATTTTAAGCCCATGATGGAGAAAATGCAAGCTGTTGTTAATGTAAAGAATGAAAGATCTGCTTTCAGACAAAAAACCTTTGTGTCTGTGAGCAATGTGGCTAGACCTGGAAGGACGCTGATTACAAAAATACAGTATTATTAAAAACATATAAACTATATATAGGCTATTTTACTTGTGACCTAGCAAGTAAAAATGGTTTCCCTATATTGATTACCTTACTTTTTTACTGTTATCTGAGCTGTCCCTGGAAACTTCCATCAGGGATGTCCATCAAAACCACATTCCAAAATTAAATGCTTGTGTATGCATATATATATATATATATACACACTGTATTGCATTGCATTTTGTTCATTTTGTTCATTACTCATTACACACTAGGCCTACATACACAGTACATGTTTAGAATTAATACATAATATGCGATTTCTCCAGAGTTATGGACAGAGCATGCATTAGTTGCAGTACAATCACAGGAGTTTGCTGCATGTGCCTCAGTAAAGTGGTCAAGATCTAGAAAACAAGCATCCATTGATTTGTCATTTGACTAAGACCTAGTCCACTTCACTTACTGTACATGTCTTTTATTGTTTGATATTTGAATATTTGACCAAAAATGGGAAAATATAAAATAGCAGCGTGTTACAAATATAGAGATTTTGTGAGGGAATCATTTTTCTCTGACCTACATGATATTTTTCTGCCAGCAGAAAATTATGTTTATGGACGGACACGTCTCTAAGGATGTCACTGACATAAAAAGAGGAGGAACCTGGAACATGAACTTTACAGTACCCTGCTGAGCATGTGAAAAGTAAAAACAACACACGTAGCAAAAGGCTGAGGTATTTTGATGCAGGGGAAATTATCTGCTCTCTGAGAAGTTGGGGTTGTCGATTTAAAACATTTTATGGCAATAACTAAGCATGTAATGCAAATAATTTCAGTTCTGTGTTGCTGTTGTTACACTTAGATATTGTTCTGAATTACTGTAAAGAATCACAGTTACATTGTGTGGAACTTAGTGGCTCTTCGAACTGTAACTGTCCCAGATGTGCATAGCTTTGAATAAAAGATGATGTGGCTTAGCTCTGCAGGTTAAATGTTGCTGGTCTGCTGCATTCCTTCATTTTTGAAAATAAAGAGATGAGTGAACAGTAGAGACACAAAACTGACACGGATTTATGACGAAAAAAAACATGTGGATCATGCTGCTGCTTATTAAAATGCCAGAAAAACCACAGCCCCTACCTATCAGAGTGCACATAATGTTGCCTGCATCAACGTTCTTCAGTCTGTGTGCGTTTTTTTTAATTTCTCATGCAGACCAGGCTTCGCTCAGTATGGTACTACGAACTTCATCCCAGCCTCCTTCTCTTTCTGAGCCAGTGACATCATCAGAAACGTGTCCAGCCATAAGCACATTTCCCCAAGGAGATGCTAGTAGCTCTAAGTATTCCAACCACTTGGAAACAAAAGGTAAGAAGAGTAAATGCACACCGAAGTATTTATGCAGGGAATAAAAACCACAGTTTTTGGTAGTAACAGTTATGCCCAGGGCACATCCAGCTGGCTTTATGTCAACATGAATCAACTTACAACACTGAGACTTCCTTGCAAACAGAGGGGGGGGGCTCACACAAACTGTAGGCCTACACATTCAGGATGAGGACTTAATTGTCAAAATAACCCTATCCTCCACCACCTCTAATTTTCTTAATAGGAGAATCATGATGTCCAAGGCAGGTCCCTCTCAAACATATGGACACTTGATTTCATGAGGCTGACTATTTTCCAACTGAGGCACACGCTAAAGGACTTCAGACAATCTGAACGGCAATCAAGCACCAAGCAATCAAAGAGAGGGAGAGATGATGAGACTGGGTTGAGTCCAATCCCCCTGTTGATCACTGACGACAAATGAGTTCTGCCAGAGGATTTAAATGAGGAAGAACTGATAGGTGGATTTGTGTCCTCTTACAGAAAAGACGCATGGTATAAAGGGTGGCAGTGGCAATTAGAGGACACAGAGTGTTATTATCTCTAATGGGTTATGTGTAGGCTACAACTCAACTGGGAACTGTACATCTGGCATTTCAAACCTGTTAGTTTCCTACATGACACATGGCCATAAAAGCATGGACACAAATATATGCCTTGACATGTGCAATAACACGATGAACGTGGTGTATGTAGCCTAATATGTGTGCATGCCGCCTGTTATTGCCCGTGAGAGAAATGAAAAGGAGCTTAATCTTTTCTTTTTTGTAACAGAAAATGGCAGTCTGTATCCTGATATTTTTATTTTGTCTAAAATATTAGGTTTTCCACTCTTTTACTGTAACTATCTTTGGTGGCAGAAGTGGAAGTTTGTTTAGACTGGCGGTTAATAACACTGACGCTTGCACAGACGAAAATACGCAACAATATGTTGGGAATATTGTAAAAATGAGTTTACACAGAATATAGAGAAAAGCATTTCTTTACCTGTGTACGTCCCCTGTGGTGTTTGCTGATGTTTATCCCTTCTCGGATATCCATGTTACACCGCGCATCTCTTCACTCCCTGAGCCCAGCAGCTCCCAGCATCGAGTCGTACGGCGACGGTGAAGTTCGTCTCTTGAAAGTGCGGATGTTGCTCTCGCAGAAATGGCCCCACAACTCGCCTCTGCGGCTGGCGCTGAGTCTTACCACCCCAAGTGCCTTGGGCAGAGCCGGAAAGTAGTTGTTACCAGCTTTGTCCTTCGCTCTCCACACTCCAATCCCCGGAACATTCATTTAGGGCAACCCGGCAGTCCATTCCGCACCGCCGCCAGGCTGATACGAACCAAAGCCCGCAGCGGTTGCTTCTAACAAGGAGCTCCGCACTCTGGAGGTTGTTAAATGTCGCTGTATAAATATAAAATATTAATTTTAGAAGTGTTCACGGGCTGGTTGACGGGAGCGTCCGGCTCGTCCACAGACAGAATAAGGACTGTTGGTTGCCTGCGCGCGCGGCGTTTTAGTGGCACATGGGACATCAGAGGTGGATGTACAGTGGGTTGGGGGTTGTTTTCCACGCTGCAGGTTCACAGTACGTTCACCACGATGCCCGAGACTCGGGCCGACACGAGGAGTCACCAGCCTATGATCTTTCTTATCTGAAGATGCTGTGTGTTTTTGTTGTTGTTGTTGTTTTTGTTTGTTTGTTTGTTTAGAGTCCCCCCCACCCCCACCACCCTGGAATTAAGGAATTAATAAACATCACAGTAAACATTCATAAATGCGATGTTTATGAATTCCTTAAAAAAGAATCAAAAGTAAAAGTTATCATTATGCAGAAAATACTCTTTCAGTGTTGTATTTTTTATGGACTACTATTGATTTATTACTACTGATGCATTAAAGTGGAAGCAGCCTTTTAATATGTAGTCTCTTGAGGTAGGGCACATCCAAATAACATAGGCTACTTATTATACTACTGGTCAATCAATACATCATATTTTGTAGAGTGATCATATTTTATATAAAGAAAAATCTTAACTTGCCTCCACATACCCAAAGCCCACACACACAAGAGTTCTCACTTATGTTTAGAGCTCGCTTGTACTGTGCTTCAGTGACATCTCCCTCATCCCACTTTTGGTTTTGTTGCATTGATCTGTTAGGGTGGGACAACGCAGCCTATGCTGTTATCATTCTAATTTATTTATTAGTTATTTGTTGTCTTATTAGTTTACTATGTACTGTACTATACACCCAGCATAGCTCCACCCAACATACACCTGACAAGAGGTCTAATCAGCCAGAGTACTTAAAAAACACCACACTTTACATGTCACATTCAGCCAATTCATACACCATGCAAGGTGACAACTACTCTTCAGAAAGAAACTAATCATTCACCAGAGAAATGAATGATTCACAAGCCGATGGCACCGCCTTGGGGTTCACGTTCTTGCCCGAGGACACTTTGACATGCGGGCTGGGGTAAGCCGGGGATCGAACTGCCAATCTTTGGAGCTCTGTTGGTTGCCTCCTGCTGCTTTGAAAGTCACACACACAAAAAAGTGATGATTTTGGCATTCCACCTTAAATAGTTGTAACTGTGCTCAATTTATTCACAGTTGCAGCAGTTTTTCACAGGGTGCTAACATTTTTTTTTGTCCACCCCCTTTATGTGGTGTTAGCAAATTGACACAAAATTAACACAAGAAATAAGAGTGTCATGCATTTGTTTCTATCATTACTTCTACTACACACAACAGGACAGATTGCCAGCTCATACAGTTTAAACAGTCAGAACAGGCTCATAATCCACTCAAAATGTTGAGTGGGATTTAAGAGAATCTACTTCTGTTTGAGCCAATGGGAGAGTGATAATTAGAGCAGAAATTACTGAATACCCCGCTGAGCCTTCGAAAGGAAAAAGGAATGAAAAGAGTATTTGGATTAACCTACTGAATGAACATTTAGAATTCCTTAGCCACCCATACACTCAGCTAATAATGGCAGACCAAAGCTCAGAGGAACACTTAATAGTATAGCCACCTTAAACACAAATATCTGCAGCTAGTTATTTATCAACTGAATATTTCATGAATTCTTTAACGCTCAAGACTGGAGGGAAATTTTCTTATGTGAGGATTTCTTCCAAAGAAGAACTAACTGAATTTTACCTCATGCAGTTTTAGTCATTTCCCTCTGCTCTCCAAGGGGACAAATCCTGCATACAACCATCCCCATGTGACAATGAGTTTTCATTGTTGTTTGGAAAATGTCATTTAAATACATGAATTATGTTTGTTGTGAGGTAAATGGTATGCTGAAATGAGCAACTTGTCATCGCTGCCAGGAGTCAGAAAGACAAGCACTCAGGGCCGTCTATCTGAGAGCAGATTATTCTCTGCGGAGGCGTCGCACTGCCACATGCTCTTTTTTGACCACTTTAGTATGCAAAACAATGATCTTACATTAAATATAGTCTTTATAAACTAACATTTTCATACTGTTATATTTCCAGCTCCTTTTACGTCTGCTTTTGATTATCTAATTTATTTACCTACATATAAATGTCAGTTAACTAATAGCTATAAGAGAAAATGGACTGACGTTCTAAGTTTAATTTTAGGGAAGGTGTGCAGTTTTGCTGGCAAAATTGTCCCACTAAACTCAAACAACAGAATGGCTACTGGTTTATTTGGTGATTGTGGGAAGTCAAGTCTGAGTTTATTATAGCCCACTATCACAAAGTATGTCTCAAGGGGCTGTATATAAATAAAACATGATGAAAAAAACATGACAACATTAATAAAATATATTGTACTTTACAAAAGTGAGATAAACAACATATGAAACAATATAAACAAAATATTATAAATATTTTAAAAAATGTAAAAAAAAGTGAAGTAAAATACAACAATACATAATATGTACATATTATTAAAATTTTTTTAAAGTGTACATCACCATGTATTTAGCCAACAGTACAAATGGTAGCCAGCAAAGCTGTGCAGTGAGTAAATCTCACGTCCACGAGTTCTAGCGTCCTCATTAGTGTGTCCCGCATCCCAGTCCTGACTCTAACCCGAGTTTGAGTCAGGACAGAGCAGTACAACCTCAGTGCCGTTTACACATGTGCACCTAAAATTGAATGTAAGCTGGATAACTGTAGTTTAGCACTTAGGCAGACTAAATGAGGTTTAAGACAGATGCAAATAGTGTTGTTTTGAGTTTACTTTTGAATGAATCAAACAAGCTAGCATCTCCAGTTTGGATATGAAGACAATTCCAGAGAAGAGGGGCTTGGTAAGCGAAAGCCCTGCCACCTATTTACTTTGGGAATACTCAGGAGGCTGGCTTTTCATAGCCCTAACATGTATATGAGGAGTGACTAGAGGTGATAAGTACGATGGTGCAAGTCCATGTAGTATTTTATAATTTAAAAGGTCTGTCATGCACAGGGAACCAATGTAATGAAATAAGAGCAAATGTAATATGATAAAAAAAATTCTAGTCTTGGTCATTATCCTGGCAGCAGTATTTTATAAAAGTTTTAACTTTTATCAGAGAAGTGTCTGAAGTGAAGGGGGTTTTATACTGGACCTGCACTGTCTTTTAGAGTAATGTTTTTGGCACATATGGTAGCCAGGGTCTGCACTGACCGAGTTAGGGCAATCCTCCCTGCACTTGTCTCTGCACGATGTCATTCAGTTTTAATCAAATGAAGGACAGTCAACAGTCGCCTGCTCAGCAATGCAGACAGCACACTGGATGTTTAGGACAGGAGGGAGTGGAGTAAAACCTGAGACTGATGCCTGATGTAAGGACACATTTCTGACCTGCGTGTGTTGTTTTTATGAAAGAATAAGCACAGTTTCCTGTAATGTTTTATGGCTGACATTAAGATGTATCCATGTTATGGTTTAAGGAGGAGTAGGAGGAAAATGTTTATGTGCACAGTATAATATCAAAGGTGAGGCAGGCATGTCGCCGAGGTTAATGTGCTGCAATGATTAGTCGATTCATTAATTTGTTGCTCATTACAACTACTCAGCCAATTTATAGCCGTTTCATAGCTTTGTCAATTAAATGCACATGGTTTTGGACTGTTGGCTGGACCACATAAGCAATTTAAAGACATCATCTTTGGCTCTGAGGGCTTGTGATGGACACAGAATGACACGTAAGAGGGTTCATGTAAAGGTTATTGATTGATTTTTGTAGCTGAATCTCACAAGACACGTGTTGTTCATAAACTGAAGAAGCTTGATGGACAAGTTGGGACATACAATCGTGGATGTACAGTGAACCCGGGAGAGGAGAAAACGCCCGCCACAGTGTTACACATGTGCCTGCAGCCTGGGGTTTGACGGGTAAGCTGCCTTCCATCTGTCAGGAAATCTGATATCTACCCACTTGTTTAGGAAGCAATGTACAGCTTCAACACATTGTTGTGGAGCAGGTCCAGGATAATAGTTGAACTGTGAGTTTGAGTTTGAAAGAGCAGGTCTGCATCAGCCTTCGCTCTGACAGACGTGAATGCCAGCAGCCTGAAGTTACTGAGGTGTAGAAAGAGTGTCCTTAAGGTGTAAATGAATGGTGACTTTCATTTGAGAGCATACTTTGAATATAGACAAATACCATTTAAATTAATAATCTAAGAATATAAAGCAATTAGAAAAGGAAATGTAGGTTTTGCAAAATCGCCAAGCATATTTTAAAAGAAACACAATTGCCACCTGGCTTACATTCACCGGGGTGGTGGAGTTAAAAAGAGGTGAGGATACCAGACCTCTGTGGGCCGATGAATAAGGATACATTAGCCATTACTACTGTGGCAAACACACCAGAGTCTCTGACCAGACTGTCGGTGGTCAAGTTGCATTGTGGATAATGTAGGCGCCAGGTTTTGACAAGAATGAAGAAAAGACGATATCTCTGGTTCTGCGGCATTGATTTTGATACTCCATTTAAACTGTCCGTTGTGAGTTCAGCATTGTTATAGGAGTACAATTCTACTGTAAAGTGGATATTGTAGGGAAAACAAACTAAATACTTTGACAGAGAGCATTTTGCAGATACAGTACATTTAGTATGACCGTTTTGTGATGGAGAGAGAGAGATGGAAATGTGGGTCAGAGTCCGTTCTTTCTTGGTTTTGAAAGAGTCAAGAAGAGTTGTTATGACCTGGCTCAAAGGCCACAACAAAAGGGAGACGCACCATGGTAAACATTTAACATGTGTTTATTTAACAAAAACAAGCCAAATTAAGTTATTTTGAAATTTACATAATTAAAGTATGAGGTATGTAGTCTGTGGTTTCAGTAGTGTCTGTGCAGGATGATGGTTGCATGAATCTACGAGTGAAGGTGTTCTAAAATGCAAAAACAAGATAAATACCACAAAGCCAACCAAAGAAAACAAAACTAAAGGGGAAACCAGGGAGCCAGCCACAGGGAGGTCTGACCTGGCCTTGACAGCAGCCTCCTTGCAGAATGAGAAGACAGTCCCAAATAATCTACAGGGCAATTAGCCCAGGTGCCCAGAGTTACTGCAATCAGCTCTTCCTCTACAAGAGGAGAGAGAAAGAGAGAGAGACAGGCCACACCCACTCATGACCCCACAGGGCGTCGCAGAGTCAACATCATGAACCTGCTAATGACAAAAAAGACAAACTGGATACACACCGTTAATTAATTGTATGATTTTCCTTTATATAATAAGAGTTGAGACACAGGAGATCTCACTTGCTGATGCTCCCTGTTTTGTCAGTATTAGATGTTGGATTAGTTTTAGATTAGATACATTTATAGGCCTAATATGGTCAACAACTTAGCTGCTAGGCTTTTGACCAGAACCTAGAGGTACGATCACATAACACCTGTTTTAGCTTCTTTATATTGGCTCCCTGTTTGTTTTAGGATTGGTTTTAGGATCTCATTGATTACTTTTAAGGCTCTTCATGACCTGCCTGTAGATTATATGGCTCCGCATTATATTTTAAACCTTTTAATCCCTTATGAACCCATGCGTAGTTTGAGATCTTGGGGCATGGGTCTTCAGTTTCTTCCTGGCTGAAAACTAAAGGGGACAGAGATTTTGCCAGCTGTGTGACTCAGTGACTTCTTTTAAGTCTGTCCTTAAGAAAATACTTTTACAAGAAAGGATATTATGATTTTATTTTTTGTATTTTATCATTAATTAAGGTATTTTATTTAATATTTCTCTGTGTAAAGCACTTTGTACTTTGTGCTTTATAAATACATCTTATTATCATTATTATTATTATTATTAATGTCTTCTCTTCTACCTGCATACTTGTGCTGCTTTGTTATTGAATTGTTGATCTCATTACGTAACTTGTTCTACATTTAACACTAAATATGCATGATTTATATTTGTAACATTTTGTAATATGACAACTATATCAGCCACTACAATACGCTTAAAACCCTATATTGATCTGGACCTTCTTGGTGTGTGCTGTAATTACTGTGTTTACACGCTGAAAGATCATAGTGTCAGTGCCAGTTTCTGTGTCAGAAAAACACTCCTGGGATCAGTGGCAATCTTCATGAATACAGTTTAACTGACAGGAGCTTAATTAAGCAAAATAAGTATTTTGACAGTGATACTGGTTACTCCCTAATTGTGCATGTCTAATAACAAGCAAACTCTCAGAAATACTTCCATGAGAGGACTTGTCTATTTATTTCTAATTAGCCATGTTAGTTTGAAATAGTCGAACACAAGGGCTTTGATATTGACTTGTGACTCCTGGCTCCACAGGCCAAACTACGTGTGTGGGAGATATCTCACAGAAAATCAAGAGGTAGAGGTTTTCTCTCTTACCACCAGACTTCACTTGCTGCACACAAATGACTGTCTAGCCAAAGCATTTAACCTTGAGCCAATCTGTCTTCTCACTTAGAAAAGCTGAGTTCTTGAACCATGAAATGGAGGTAGTTGTCCGTCTGAAAGGAGGTTACAACCCAGACTACTTCAAGATTAATCAATTATTGCCATTTCAAATGTTGGCTGGAATCATTATCAGAATTTTATTTTTTTCAATATGCTCCTTATGTTTAGTTTCACAGTCTTTTCTTACTGACCCATTTAACAACACTGGGCACTGTTATTGACCATTATTAAAATAAGTTTATATGAAGGATTGTATACGTGTCTATGCACAGCAGATGCAAGGACACATATGCATACGCATTTATTTGTCAAACTTATCCTGATCCAATGTGATTCTGCTGCCTGGCTTGGTAAATTTAGGGTAGATATGATCCAGTGCCTATGTACCCAGCTGTCTCACTGCAACCAGGGAGCGCTGAATGTAACACAATCAAAGCAAAACCTGCTTGCAGAAATTCCCTTTGAATTGTGTCTGTCTCTCTGTTTGTGTGTGTGCGCACCTGTGCTAATTAAATCGTTTCTGAAACACACCACACTTCTGAACGAAACTCTGAAATGCACTAAAAAAGATTTTTTATGATACCCATCCCCTTGAGTTAAGAAGTATTTAGATTTGAAGTGACAGCTACCTCTTCAAAGAAAAAACTGACAGTGACAAAACTTCAACCTTTGTTGAGCATTAAAATCAGAAAGGTTGTATGAGTGAGTATGGGGGGGGGGGGGGGGGGGGGGGGGGGGCAAATGTGTGTGTAAAGGCATGCCCTTGAGGTGTTTTCACTAATTTGTATGTGAGAAATGTATAGGACATTCATGTGTTTGCTACTCTATATTTTTCCTATATTTTGGTGAATGTCTCTTGGAGCACACAAAGGCCATCGACTTGCGGTTGCATTTTCTGCACGAGCAGTATGATTATGCTCACATATTTAGCCTGAACGTAATGAGCTTAGGTAATTTAAAAATGAATGTCAATAGGTTCTTCCACTGTTTATTACTGCTATACGGCTTTTGATTACATTCCTTGCTCTCATCTCAGAGCATGAAAAGAAGTTATTCTCTGAGTGAAATGACTGGCAATGCAAATTGAAAATTGTATATATCAGCTAACATGGCGACATCAAAGAACACAAATCAGGGGAAAGTTGTGTGAGCCTCCTACAGCTTTCCAAACATACCTGATTTTTATTTATTTTATTCAAAGAATAATTTCACACTCTTGTCTATGAGTCACACCAAAAAGTAAATAGAGAAGGTAGCACCCTGCAATTGTCATGTTGGCTAACTTCATAGGGATCTACATCAGGGGCAACTCCCCAGCCTTTTCTCTCAGCTATTACCACTATAATGTCGGATCATAGTGGGTCAAGGGAAGTGCATATCCAGTGATGATAGGTCACATCTACTGCTGTTACTCACATAAAAATGCTTTTTATGTGTTGTAATTGCTTTTTCTTTCCATATGGAGAGCTGACCGATTGGTCCAGCCTTTTCTTCCACTTGAGGTCATCCACAGAATAATGAGCCATTGCATTTAGCTTTTTGAATTTTGAAGACGATTGGATAAATACAGTGAATTCAGGCTCACATGAATATGCAGGCTGGGTACATCCGGTACAGGCGTTTGAAATGATTCATGTAAAAACCATGTTTATTTTTTGTTCGAGTCCTCGTTTCTAACAGATGTGATGAGCGCAAAGTTAGCATGACTCTTTGAGTCACAAAAAGCCACATTTATGGAAAATACGCCAGGTTGATATTTCCCTCTAAATTAAACATTTTGATATGATTTATCCTCTGTTATCACTCATTTTTGCACTCCTCATGCAAGTGATCGCCTGCCCTTTTTATGTCAAGGTAACATCTCAGTTAAGATCTCATGAATGGTTGGCTGCTCAAGCTATTGAGTATCACTAGGATGTGTACAGTGATTATAGCTATACATTGGCTGTATCCTTACCACACCAGAAAACCCTGCAGGCCTGCCATAGAAAAGGCCTTGCCCTTGTTTCCACTTCACATAGGTTTACAACATCGTCAATTGGTGTATTGTACCTTCATATTCTTTGTCTCCAGTACACCTCTGCAGTTGCAGCAGCGTTGACTGTGTCTCTCCTCTCTAATGAATAATGCACACTAAGGCATCCTGAGTTATCCAAAACCAAGTCCCTCTTATCCCTGTTTGAGTGCATTGATTTCCTAGCTCTCACCAGCACCTACAGAGGCTCAAAGGCTGCTCCTGTGTGTGGGGTAGGGGGATGAAAGAACAACAACAAGGCAAGCATCAAGCTTGTAGTGCACTTGTGGGTACTCACTGGAGTTCACTAACTGGCACTCAGATGAAAGCAGAGGCCACGTCGTCGCAGTGCTTACAGTATGATATCTATAATTCAAAATTCAGTTGATCTCGTCTGCGGTGACTGTGTATCAACTTTGCTGTGATCACCTGCAAAACAGGTAGCTGACACTTGGCTGTGAGAGACTTTCCCTATTTCAAGGTGAGGTCTTGCAGTAAAACCTTTGTAATTTTCTACTGGCACAAGGAGAGAGCTTTTAATGAGCTGTGGACAAGGATGCTGAAACAGCCTTTGTTCCACAGTTGAAACCAATTCTCATTTTTCACAATCAGTAACATCACTCACCCAAGATATATGATTATGTGCAACATCTATTGTATTCATAGCAGTTTATTAGTAAGGAGGAAAGCAGCAATGTTTTTTTAATTTGTAAAGTACTAGAGCTAGGAAAACAACACGTATTCACTCAGAAATTCATTTAAGATACACCTTACACCTTTTAATCCTTTTAATTTAATAGTACTATAACATTTACTTTATTGTGACTTTATTTGGATATATTTCTAAAACAATTTTGCAAGAGTAGCATGAGGATCGTAGGTTTTTCAGAGGTTTCAATGTTGCATGAGAAATGATTGGTCTTACAATGTAAAAAGGCAGAGGAAGTGTACAACTGTGGATATTTCTTACTAAAATGTTGCATAGCCCCCGGAATAATAATCTTTATTAGTCTACAGGTGCCGTGTCTATATGCAGAAAAGAAGACCGACACCAAAAGAACACAGCGTATTATAGACAATGCTTTTTTTCTGAATTCAAGGTCTTTCTACTGTCACCATCTGTCCCATATTTAACAATTTCAGATTAAATCAATATTAATCTTCTGCTGACCAAAAGGGACTTCACTTCCATTCAAATAAACCAATTCAATTTGATAAGGAGCCAGACTATTTGGATAAGCGTGGCAAGCAAATCAGCATGAGATACTCTCTTGGAGATTGTCTATTTTCTCCTCATCCTTGATTGCTTTAAGGACTTAGTGCGCTGGAAAGTAAGTTTAGTGGCGTTTCGTCACTGCTGGGGAGAAGTCGTTTGAGAAAATACTGCAGTAATGTTGTAGCATGTTGTCACTGGAATAGATTCATGTTGTCAAATATTGAAAGGACACAAGAGCAAAGTATGGTATAATATCAAATTGTACAAATCAGAAAAATTATGAGTGGCCTCTAGAAACGCCCCATATAATCTACTCAAGGGAACATTTTTCACTGTGTTCCAAAATGTATAGAAATCAATATTTAATCTGCACCATATATTGGACAATGCACAAAAGAGCCTGAGATACTAAATGCTAGACAGCAGTTTGCTGTCAATGGAATGACTAACCTTTTAAAAATGATAAGAAATGAACTTTGTGTCTGGAAAAGCATCACTGTTGCATTAATTGGAGTATGGAATGCCACACCTTGGTGTTTACAGTAGCTCAGAGCTCTCAGACCCAACAACCTCTGCAGGCAGCGAAACAATATGTTTACCCTTGACAGCCACTGGATTCTTCTCTGTCAATTGATGAATAAGTATTTGCAGGGGATAAAAAAAAAATACATTTTGCGGCTAAAACAAAGCATCACAGTTTCAGACAGTGTAACGCTTGTTGAAGGTGACCTCAGCATTAGACAATAAGTTTGCATGACATTGCGTCTGCTGTGAGTATGATCAAGATGGTAATTCATGCCTGCATTGTACAGTGTCTTGTCTGCCTGAAGTAGGTGTGTATGTGTGTGTGTGTGTGTGTGTGTTCACAGTTCACAGTCTGAGGGATATGTCTTGTGCTTGTTCTAATAGGCTTTGCTCCGGTGAGTGCAGGGCTTACAGGTGTACTGCCTCCTATCCACACACACACACACACACACACACACACACACACACACACACACAGAGTAACATTAGATTTCAGGAGTCATCTCACCTTTCTACTTTGCATGCCACTTAGTTTGTCCCTGTATCTAAGGAGAAGCTGTTTTCACGTTACTAATGATAGTATACTGTATTTTCAAGTGCAGCTACTTTTCAGAAACTACGGAAACACATGCCATATTGTTTGTGGGTTAAATGAAGTAATGTCACTGATCACATTTCATGTAATTAAGTGTTTTAACTGTTTTGGAGGAAAACTAATCAGCAAAATGTGATTAAATGCAAAAATGACCACAGACATTGTGCTAAGGGTTCAGAAAACATATCTGAAAATGCATGCCTCGAGCATTTGATACACATGGAGCTGCATTGGTTAACAGTTCCCAATTTGGCCCATTCAAAACTACACAGACACTTAAATTGCTGCTTGAGTGCTCTCTTGAAAATTACTGTATGTGGCATCCCGGCCAGAGCACATGAAAGCCTGGCCACCAATTGGGAAACCTGGCAATCCACCTGTCACGAATGTGTTCCACACCTCTTGGACTCAGTAACAGTGTAAGAATGGACACACGATCCCAGAGCACAGAGCTAACAACACCCTGCAGGGGCTTCCATATCTGACAACAGGTACATCTGTTCCTCATGATTTGTCCCATAAAGGACCAGCAGAACCACAGTCAATGGCACTGACAAGGTAGCCTTGTCAGCATAAACAAGATTATGTTTCCATGCAGTCACAGAGTGGTCTTAATATTCTTGTGCTTAACAGTTGGTTTCATTTTGCAACAAAGATGTTATCATAATAATTCAGTGACTGCATTGTCGATTTGTTTTAGATATACTTCGGAAAAAAGAATGTGTTGGCAACATTTCCAGGCCTGTCACATAAAGAAAAGGCCAAGTGAAAGACGGACAGCCGGCCTCACAGTTGGTCACGGCATCATCTTGCCAAGGTTAGGAAAGGTCAAAGTCACCACATGCTTCCTAACCAGAGCCATATCACTGATGTCCAACAACCCACATTAGATGCATAAAGAAAAAGAAGGATTATATTATGTGTTGTTGGTTGCTGACACCCAAAATGAATTTTATGTCCTGGATTTTAGCAACATTAATAGTGCTGTCAAAATGGTCACAAGAGAATAACGTGTGGTTATGTGTTAAAAAATCATAGATGAAATAATAGTTTTAGGATGTAAAAACGAGTCTGCCCAGGGACATGCCTGACTTTTCTTGGGAGATCAGTATTATGACAAATTCACAGGGGACCCCAAGCGTTAATACTTGAAACAGTCTGCAGGAGACTTACTCCAAGCACAGCTCTGTCGTAATGAACACTTAAGCCCCCAACAGACTCTGTGACAGTGTGTCTCTAATACACCACTGATTAATATTTCACGCACATTGGGGTCCTTGAATTACAAAAAAGCTGTTATTTACAGAATTATTTTGTGATTCGGTCAACATAATCACACACTGTACAGGGTTATTGCCTCCGCATTATATGTACATATAATATGCTTTAACATTTTTCATTTGATTTGAACAATGGAAAGGCAGTTGTTCATCCACTAGTTTTTCATATCACAGAAGATGAATTAGCAACAGCTCCACAAGGTGTTGTAAATCATGAATGCTTCAAGCTTTGATGCCACATAATGTATCACTAACTCCCTTTTCTGCCTCCCTCTCCACCATCCAAATTAGCTTGAATTGACAAATATGTGTAATTCCAAAGCATGTTTTTTCATTCATGTATTTAGCCTAATTTCTATAAGTAGAACAGTGTTCTCAACTGTACCTCAGGATTTCAAGAGAAGACAAGGAGAGTAGCATCATCTTGATTCTTCTGGCACCAATGCATCCCTAAAAATAGTTATGTTAGTTAGTAACTTGTGCACAGTTTCTTACTTGGTGAACTGTACTTAATGTTGTACAAGTACTTATTGCTTAATACAATGTGCAGTGTCTTTCCAAAAATGTTAAAAGAAGATCAGGAACTTTATTAACTTTTAAAAGTCTTAGCTTTCTATCTTTGAACAAATGTTTATTTAGTCATGTAGTAAGACTCACCAGAACTTCACTATCTTATAATGAAGAAGCTACATGATGTCAGTCTTCTCCACCCCAATATCTTCCAGCTAATGCATAATATTCTGGAGGCAGAGAGAACAGGGAAGTGACTTCTGTGTGTGATTCACTGGAGTGGACGTTCAAACTGCGAGCATGCAAACACAGTCCAGCACATAGATTCCACTCAGGAGAAGAGCCCCCCGCGGGCTACAACATGCAGCTAAAGGTGGAGCGCTCATTGAGCAACATTATAATGATGTTTGTCACTGCCAATGATTCTGCTTGAGTAGAGAACAAGAGGGGCGCGAGTGGCTTTGTACTCAATGGAGCAGAAGAATAGCTGAGAGAGGCTGGGGTGGTGGGGGTGAGGGAGGTGGGGGTTGATTAGATAGGTTGGTACAGTGCCATGGCCAACACTGGCTGTGGAGTCAGTGTGTTGTGGAAAAGGTGTCTATTAGGCGATAACATTTGTGCTGATGACCTCATTATATGAACATCAGCTAATGATTTAATGGTATGTAATTAAACAGATGTTGTTTGTGATTGTATGGTGCACTGCCTAGCACATAGATGAATGCTGCATTGTCAGATGCATGCTGGTTGTTACTGGCATAGATTCATGCTGTCCCCTGTGCAGCAGTGGGAAATGTCACACTTTGATTTGGTGTTTATCTCAATAACCTCACTGCTTGACCCCATTCAGTCCCAGACTTGGGGATGGATAGCCCCAGGGCATTGTTGTGGGATCAGTGGCTTGACCTTACAACATCAGAGAGAAAAGCGATTTTTGTGGACCACTGTAAATCCTCTGACCCAAAAAAACACGTTCTCACTCCCAAGTCGTCACATATGGACGCATGGTCAAGACCCTTTGGCGTCACTTTGTAACGCCCTGGGGAGCCCCTTAGCATCATAGTTCAATGCACTGGGGGAAACCCTGTAGCATAATTTTTAAACGCTAAAGGTCTGAGTAAGGAGGTGGTTTGGGTGGACAGGTGGGCCAGAACCCGCACTTTCACCCAGAAGGCCAATGTTTGTTTCCAGTGTGAAAATAATTTTGTAGTCCTTACGCAAGTAACATAACTTAAGTGACGTAAGTAACATTTTTTATAAAGCCAAACCATGTTGTTTTCCTAAACCTAACCAAGTAATTTTGGCTTCTAAACCTAACCAAATTGTTAAATTTCACAAGTTTTATTCTGAAAGACTAACCGGACGTTGCATATTTATTGTCGCTATCTTGAGATAGATATAAAAAATAGATATATCTATTTTTGTTATCTATTGTTTACACGTCGATAAACGATGCCAAAGAGGTACTCAGGGGTCTTGACTTGGTCTTGACCGAGCGTGTGTGACGAGTTGGGAGTGAGAATGTGTTGTCTGCAAATGCATTAGATTTAAAGCTGATATCCGCCATAGCTTATTGTTTTGGCCACTTGGGGGCAGTGGAAACAAGTTGTGAACAATGACATATCATCATCTTTTGGGTTGATATGGCGGTCTTATTAGCAAACAGTTTCTTATTCACACATCCAGCAGTTACGGAAAAACATTATAATTTATTTGGACTTGTGTTTCTGGCCATCTGATGAATGTAAGCCCAACATTCACACTATTTTAGCTCTGTGTTTGGTCTTTACCAACCGCTGAGAATAATTTAGCTCTTTAGATGCTGAATGCTCCACTGAATGTTCACTAGCTAGTCCATGAACTGTGTGTCTGCCGTTTAGTGCTGAGCCAGTAGTGTAGAGTGGGTTTTAAGAGCTTCTTTTCTGAAAACAGCTGCCTGCTATGGCTGAAATAACACTATGGGAGTGACAAGAGTGAACCAAAACATTAAAGGCGCTAAACAATGAGATGAAACTCACTACACAGCTCCATAAAGCCAAGAGGAGCTGCAGATTTGGGTGTAGTTCTTCACTACGAGTGACCCCTTTCACAATGTCATTTGACACATTATTATAAAAATATAGATTATAGCCGTCCATTGTACAGTTTGTCATAATTCTTGCTGAGAAAAGTTTCTTCATGAATTTATTCAGTGATTCACATTTATAGTGAGCATACCAATTACATACACAGTGTTGTGCATAGGATTTATTGAAATCTTCCCTAACCTGACATATTGAGCAATATCTTATTGAAATGTACTTAGATAGAAACAAGAGGAAAACATCTCTTGCATGTCAGCAGGATTGCTGTAGCCAGTCACCAAATTTCAAAGAAGAAAAACTGGACAGCTGATTTGATGTTTTCAGTCCTGGAGTGTGAGAAAGCAGAATAATTTGTTGCATATGATTGTGGTGTTGGTGAGAACGCAGTGGCCGAAGGGCTGTCGTGTTTGCAACTGAAGAGGCTGCACCTGGCCACTTGAATTGGCCAGGCTTGAGGGTAGACATACAGAGAAGGAAAGTAGGATCAAACGCTGAGTGATCAACACATCAGAGAAGGTTGTGGAGGTGCTCCCTTGAGAGGCTAGCCAGTTGTATGTGTTTGTGTGTATGCATGTCTGAAAGTGTGCATGTGTCTGAATGTGTGTCGTGTTGTTGCTGTTTTATATAAACCGCTGTGCGCAAGTTAATCATCACATTCAGGTTTACTTGTCTCAGACATCTCCATTAATTTCCAAATGGAAAGCTGTTGGACACATGTTGTTTTGCTGTTCAGCAGAGATTGACCAGCATTTCTCTTGAAAATTACTCTGCTGCAATGCAATTCAATGTGGCCACTTGTTTCCGTCTGTTCCTATGTGCAGTTAAAATCAGTGAAGCATGGCTAATGTGGAATTTGATTGTAATTTACATTTGTTCCCCTACCAGCAATAATTGTGAGTGTTAACACTGACTAAATGAGGTGAAGCTCACTTGTTAAGGTGAAATGTGTTATTCCAGGACTTTACCATCTCTACCATCAGCTTAATCAAGAATAATTTAGCTGAACAATTCTCATGGGTAAGGCAAGATACAATGAATAGACTGTATGGTGTTTAATTGTAGATAAAGGCAATTGCTTCTTTTCAACAACAGACCGGGAAGTGGTTACAAAAAAAAATGTATTTGACTCACGTTGACCAGAGTGCTCCTCACACTTGAGTGCAATGTAGGACTGGAGGCAACAATAATCTATTGACTTCCATGTTGTGTTTGAGAAGCATCACTTTAATTTGTCATATTCCAAAATACAAGAAATGTTAAAGCCCTGCTATGAAAACACTCAAAGCTAAATCACCAACCCTTTGTGTAAAAAACAGGGATATAATGATTAATGTGTTTTAACTGTTTATATTTACTTCAGAAATCAATTTGTCATTTATTACAGTTAACTGGAAACAGATAAATGATTAAAATCACAATATTTTTTGGCCTTGTGTAGTGATTATTGCTAGTTTTATGAATTAATAGTCTTTTCAAAATGCGGTTGTCTTAATTACAGTGTATTTACGCTAACTTTGCTGCATATCCTGTTTTGTAAAGGAAAATTGCAGTATTAATTGCTCGTTAATCCAGAAGATAGTTATAAACATCATCATCTTGGTTTTTTATTTCTCTCAATGTTACACACAATTCCGTGAACAATTTAAAAGAAGACAGAAATAGACATAAGCTAAACAACAAGGACAACAAAGCTGTTTATATTAACATATGTTAATCAAACAAATAAGGGAAGACTTAATCATCACAGTATTTACATTTACTCATTTGGCAGACGACTTACATTTGAGGAACAACATACAATAATTAACAGAGCATAAAATACAGCAGAGATCTACAACTGATAATACATATTAATAAAAGCAGCAATAAATACTTGTAAGCGCTAATGGCACATATCGCATCAATGGGGTAAATACCTACAGAAAGAAGTTAGAGTTAACAAAAAGTGCAATCAATATAAGGGGATAGAAGAATAAGAGCACAGGAAGTGCATGTTAGATGTTAGGAGTTAGAGGTGTTATATAAGGAAGTGTTCTTGGAAGAGATGAGTTTTCAAGAGAGGGATGCCCCAGCTCTGATGGCGTGTGGTAGCTCGTTCCAATACCTGGGTGTGCACCTTGACAACAGACTGGACTGAAAATACAAGAACGTCCAGAGCAGACTCTAGTTCTTGAGAAGCTTAGATTCTTTAATGTATGCAGCAATATGTTGTGCATGTTCTATCAGTCTGTTGTCGAAAGCGCAATTTTCTTTGCAGACATCGGCTGGGGAAGCAGCATCAGAGCCAGTGACAGCAAGAGACTGAACAAGCTAATAAAGAAGGCTGGCTCTGTGCTGGGGTCTGCCCCTGGAGCCCCTGGAGTTGGTTGTGGAGAGAAGAATGTTACACAAACTGTTTAACATCATGGACAATACTTCTCACCCGCTGCACAACCTGCTGGTCGGGCAGCAGAGTGTATTCAGCTGGAGACTCCTACAACTCTGCTGTAGCAAGGACCGTTACAGGAAGTCATTCCTACCCACTGCCATTACAATACACCGAGGAGAGGAGACTGAATAACATGTGAATGATAAAGGACATTGCATTGCATAGTTTTTTGGGGATCAATAAAGTTTTATTTATCTATCGATCTCAATTAAACTTCGGGGATATCAGTTCACTTATGCTTCCTGACTAGTTGTTCTCTAGTTTTGCGTTTTGCTAGTGTCCTTGTCATTACTGGTAGCATGAGGCAGCACCTGCTGCCCATTCAGGTTGCACAGGTAGTCCAGCTCCTCCAGGATGGCACATCCATTATGCCGTCGCAAGAAGGTTTGCTGTGTCTTTCAGCATAGTCTCAAGAGCACGGATCAGTTACCAAGAAACGGGCCATTACTGGACATGGCAATAGAAAAGCCCAGCAGCAGGACTGGTATCTGCTCCTTTGTGCAAGAAGGAACCGGAGGAGCACTGCCAGAGCCCTACAAAATGACCACCACTACTGGTGTTCATGTTTCTGACCAAACTGTCCATCATTACATTTACTCATTTAGCTGATGCTTTTATCCAAAGCGACTTACAGATGCTGTATGCTGTATTATGTCAGAGGTCTGGAGACACTGTAGTGAACGTTACGCTGCCTGCAACATTGTCCAGCATGACCTGTTTTGTGGTAGGTCAGTGATGGATTGGGGAGCCATATCTTTCAAGGGTCGCATAAACCTCCAGGTGCTAGCCAACAGTACCCTGACTGCTGTTAGGTACAAGAAGGCAATCCTCAGAGCCACTGTCAGACCTTAGGCTGGTACAATGGGCCCTGGGTTACTTCTGGTGAAGGACAATGTCCAGCCTCATGTGGTCAGAGTGTGTAGGCAGTTTCTGGATGACGAAGGCACCCAGGAACTGAGCCCAACTGAGCGCAACTTGATGTCTCCTCTCTTTTCCCCACTCCCCATAAATCATCAAAGGGCAACGGGATATTCTGACGGTTAATGTTAGATTTATTCACAGATGGTATGGAAAATCAAGACATCAGGGAAAGCTAGGCCAAAACAACAAACAAAACCACCTTTTCCCATCCCAATAATTAATCCTATAACAAAGTAAAATACAAAAGGAAAGAACAAATACTTAACCTGACTCCCTGGCCAGAAAACAGGAGAAAACAATATTCAAAATAAATGGCAGCTCTCCCCTACTGTTTTCCAACATTACACCGCTAACTTCCAGCACACAGCTGAAGTACAACAAAGCGTAGGCTATAATACACCAGGAGGTTTTCCCCAGAACACCCCGTCCGGCTGGGGAGGTAGGGGAAGGGGAGGAGAGAGCGCACGACCTCCACACAGGTCCCTTTATACAGCAAATCCTCCAGCCCAATCCGCTGTCCACCATCTGTAACACATACAAATAAAACTCTGGGACGTTTTTATCGCACATCTGACGCCACCAGTTTTCTGTAGATTGCAAACAAATACAAATCATACAAAGGATTAAGTATTGAATGGTTAATGCAATACATGCCTTTTTAAAGAAGACCTATTATGCTTTCCGACATTTTATGACTTATCTACAATGTTATAATGTTGGATGTTCATGTTAAATATGGCCAAACATTCAAGAAATGAGGTTAAAGCATTTATAAGAAATCACTGTGAGCAAAAACCTCTGGTTTCCTCCTGTTCTGAACGCTCCATTTTGAACTGCTTTTTCTACCAACGGCTCCGTTCTACGCATTACCGAGCCAGTGTTCCATATGTGGTCATGTGCTTCCACACTAAGGGCATGGCAACGCTCAGTCTGCCTGTTCTGCCCAGCAACAACAACAGCCTGGTAACATGCTTCAGGTCTTGGCCAATCAGAAGATTTTGAGAGGTTTTGAGAGGGGGACTTAAAATGACAGGAGCATCTACAGCTTTTTCAGACAGAGGTTGATATGAAGAAAAAATATATATTTTTATGAACTTTGAATCATGCAAAGCTGTCATACAGAAGTCACAGAACTACAATATAGGACTGGAAAAGCAGTATAATTGGTCTCCTTTAAGAAACCTAAGGATAATTAACACATGGAAAACATAAAGTAACTAAAATTAATTTGTTATGGTTGGCCGCCCCAGACTCCCAGGCTCAAGTCTGGGCACCCCATCCAGCAATATATTTCCAGTCACTTAATAATAATGTCAGTGACAAATAGATAGACTAAACATTTCCCCATTCACAATAAAAGCTAACCAGAGTCAATGAAATGCTTTTAATATGAAGGAGCAACAGTTTGCAGTTGCAGTTTGTGTTCCATCATTAACAGCTCCAATATGTTTGTAGAACAGTGACCACGGTAGACAGTCAGACCCACCCACTGTGGGTAACTAAAGGCTATCAGCTTTCAGTGCACTTATATTGCTAAGTCTCTAAAACCTACTGTAACTGGGAGAGCTGCGTGTTTGTGCCCTTTAGTGAGTTGCCATTGTGGCAACTGAAGTGGTTCTTTGTTTCTGTGATCAGCAAGATGTTATACTTGACTGTAGCTCACTGCACACCAATTTACACTATTTCTATTTTTCAGTATGTTCTAATCCAGTGAGTTTTAAAATGCTGGACCCTCAAACTCAGCTAGTTTTCAAGTTGGGACAAATATGAAGAAAGAGTCAGGACAATGAAACAAATGGCCTGTCTGCTTAAAGGATTGGTCTTGGATTTTAATAATGTGGATGTTTACACAGTGAAAGGTAGACAGCTAAGTCTGGCTGTGTAATCGCGTTTATGGCTGCAGGTTTTTTGTTTGGCAGGCTATGTGATCAGTACATCAATACAGCTTGGAGATATGGTCCAATTAGTTTCCTCTGGATTGGTTTGTAAAGAGTGATGCGAAAATCTGTTGATCTGATGAAAGTAAGAACAGGGGGCACCGCGGTGGTGCAGCGGTTAGCGGCTAGCACTGTTGCCTCACAGCAAGAAGGTCGTGGATTCAAACCCCGGTTGCCCTGGCCTTTCTGTGTGGAGTTTGCATGTTGTCCACATGGGTTTTCTGTATCCAAAGACATGCAGGTGTCAAATTGTCCTTGGGTGTGGGTGTGAGAATGAGTGGTTGTCTAAGTGTGGCCCTGCCTGGGATTGGCTCCAGCCCCCCGCGACCCTGTACGCAGGATAAGCGGTTGACGATGGATGGAAAGTAAGAACAGGTACAGAAGAACCCAAAACTAAACAGTGGATATTCAGCTACAAAAATACTGAAAGCTTCCAATAACATAATACATTTAAAAAATAATTATGATGGTAAATAAATAAAATGTGACTGTTTCTCTCTCATTGTTGGCACATTCACAATACAGGTATTCATTTTAGATACACATTGTGACCATAATCCAACCTCTGTGCAGCAGTATACCACACAAAAAGATTGAACAAGATACTAATTTCTTTGCCACCCCAAAGTGAGTGAAGACCTCAGCCCGGCCACCACTACAAAAACTGTCTGGCCCCACCACTGGTGTAATTGCTGGTGGGGACGGGGGTCATGTACACTCAATAAATGAAATACACAGCTGTCTTTAAAGAATGCACTGCTATCCATTTGTTTGGTAACCCAAGGTCAAGATTATGTTTATTTTGCTTCACACAGACTGACTGGCTCTACGTGGAAAGTGTTGCATGTGACTTGAATGACACACAATGTGACTTTAAGTTAATTTAGTTAAGCATAGTGTCTTGATTTGAACCAATATCCAATAGTATCTTCTTACATGTATAGAGGGGTGAACAATAAGCTTATTTAGACACTTAGTGAAGGTCACTTTTTTTCCTATAACAAGGCATCTGCAGATTAATTCCATATGTGTACATATTATGTTGTGTGTGTCACATGTTATGATCTACTAAAGTTAGACACAATTCACTGCCATCTTGACTATAAGGAAGCTAGGAGGGACAATTGAGTGAGATTTAACTCTTGTTTTTAGGGAGGGGAGATTTAGGAAGGGAGGGGTTTATTTTGTGTGGTGTGCTACAACACAATGTTCTAAATAAATAACAATGCTTAAATTCAGAAGTTTGCACTTTGTCTCATTTATTATTTCCTTATTAAGTTTATACAGTTGGGAGAACCCAGGATGCTCGGTTACAATACCATTACACTTTTCTAAGCATCTTAAAGAAAACTGTGACTGTACTATGTCAAAATTATCTATTAACATGTATATGCTGGACACCACCTGCTCTGAACCCCCCCAACCCCCCCCCATGCCCACAGACACATCTGGCAGATGCACTGTACATAGTTCACTCTTCTGATTGCATTTGACTTCACGTTTGGTGTTCTTTGGGGAGGACTATAAGTAAATACAGTAAATAGGCAAGAAAACAATAAACAAAGCCAAGATCCATTTTTGAAATGTAATTATTGCCTGTAATCCAAGCACCTGTCATTTTAAATTTGTGCAAGGAAATAATCTAGGCTTATTGCTGATTTCAATTTAAAATCTATTTGGAAGGAGCAGGACATCTTGCATGTGAATGGGGGCATGAAATACAAAAATAACTCCCCGTGCTCCTTCGATTCCTAGATTACTGGGACAGATGGTAGGACGAAAATGACAGTGAAACATCCGTTTGCAGGTCAGAAAAAAAAAAGAAGCACTGGAAAATGGAAGGAATCTTATGGCACCCATGGGCAATACTACAGTCAGTAGTGATAGTTCCAACAGAGCTTGAAATGGCTAAATTTCTCCAAACACAGTGGTTTTACCACTTCACCACAAGTTCCAAAAGTCATCTTGGCCTGTCAGAGTCAAGAACTGTCAAAGTCAAAACTGAGCTGAGCTGAACAGCTGAGCGCTGATACTTCAGATAGCAGATCCATTTACAGGGCCACCATTGTTCTCACCCTAGCCCCAATAATGTTAGCACTAAAAAGCCTGATTCAAGCTGTGGACAAATGATCAGTATCATTACAGCCTATGCCAAGTTTCCATCGAACAGACACAACTGCAATGGTGATTGGTGACTATTTTTCTCAAGACCTACGTATAGTACAAAGCCATAATCCATTATTTTCCACGCAGTAAAATCACATTGATGAAAGAGCATTTACTGCACATGTGTGCATTCTTTCACTGGATGCAAAATATGAAAATATCACAGACTGACTTGGTAACATGAACTGGAAGGTATGGTATTGTTAATGTTGCATTATCATAGTGCAAACAAACTTTGAATTCAAATCAAGTTGTCCTTAATATTTTAGCATGTTTTTTTGCATTCTGTGATAAACTGTAAAAGCACAAATATCATCTACACACCTTGTATCAGAAAGTGGGTTTAGTGAAAATTCTGAGTTTCCCATTCTAAGGTCTTAATCAGCTCAGAATTCAGGGTTAGGCTCAAAGTTTGTTAAACCAGCTGTTTCTGCTTAGATTTTCAGAATTAATGAGATGATTATATCAGAATTACAAGGGGAAAAAAAGATTTTGCTCTGTTTTTCCAAAAGTAAAGAAATACCTCAAAATCTCAGGAGAAGCTCTGATTTAGTTTTATATTATGGAAGCAAGCATGTAAGTTTAATCCAGTTTTATTTTGGTTTGGGTTTGACACATTGGAAAATACTCCTGTCTTTAAGTAATGTAGATGACCAAACTTTGCCCTCAGTCATGACACACAAGCCCTCAAAACACACACACACACACACACACACACACACACACACACACACACACGTGAGATAAATTCAAAACAATACTACAAAAACTCGTTATTAGTAATGTTGCGTGTAGCCTCAGAAACCTTTTCACATGATGAACACAAAAGAAATATAAACATTTGCACATTTTTTAGTCCATAGTGTGCTGTACAGTACACAACACACCAACCAACAAATTACTCTGCCTCAGCTTTCTGTCTTTGTTCTGTGACAGGCCAGAGATTCTCGTTCTCCACCTCCTCCTCCCTCCTCCTTTGTGTCACAAAGCGGCTGAGTGCATGTGTGGTTGAGGACCCAAATGCAGGACACTTATGCAGGGAGGTAAAGTTCAAAGATTTAATTAATACAAAAGCGAGCACACTTCCAAACAGAGTGGCTGTGTCCAGAGTTTCCAAAAATCATAAACAATCCAAACGAACAAGGAGATCCAACAGAACAGGTAATCCAACAGGAACCCCAAAACGCAAAATCCATAGGAAATAAGCGGGGTGGACGAACAGGCAGAATACATCACACCTCAAGAGACTGAGACAGAGCAACGGAAAGCTACAATGACTGGAAAAAGACAGAGTGAAACACAGGCAATATATATATACATACACACAGGGTTAAGAAGCTGGGAGGGATCAACACAGGTGACAGGCAATCAGAACAATCAAGCATACAGACACGCAGGCAGGCAGGCAGAGAGAATAACATGGGAAACAGGCAGACAGGCAGGCACAGGTTGCTAAACACAGGCCAAATCAAAATAAGACAGAACAGATCAGAATAATATGGATAAACTAATCCAGAACACAAGCAGACAGATCACACATAAACTACAACCATCAGGGAAATCCGACTGAACTGGGACCAAACAGAACACAGAGCAGACATGAGCAAAATAACACAGATGTACACAGACCAGGAGTAAACACTAAGACATGAATTAAGGCACAGGACTAGGACCTAAGACACAGAACTAAAACGCAGGACTAAGATGTAAGACAAGAAAACAGAATGAGAACCAACACAAAATCATCACAAGAATAAACAAGGCAAAACAATAGAACACAAACATGGAACCAAAGTAAGACCAAAATTGTGCTACTGTGTGCTAATTGAGCTCACCTTGTGCTAACTTGAGTGAAGAATGTTGAATGTCAGTGCTTTCTCAATGACCACGTTAAGAGTTTAGGGAAAGGGGTGTGCTTTTTGAAATTTTAGTTCAAAAGACTGCTTATAGTGTTTAATCAATTCAGAAAAACACAGTAGGATGTTTTTCATGAAAACTATTCTAGAATCTAGTAAATCTGAGATAATTATCTTGTTAGCAAAATCTTTTCCAGAAAGAGAGGTAACTAAACTCTGGGTCAGTTACTATGGTAACAAACACCAGACTTTCACCCAGGAGACACCCAGGAGTGTTCATTTCCTGTGTGAAACCAATAGTCAATGCTGACTTCTTTTTAACTTATTTCAACTTAAATTAAGCTACATTTGTAAGCTATGTGTTGATGGATTTTGTCTGTATAAAAGCATTGAAGTGCACATTAGTTAGCAGAGGTTTACTGTATGTCAGAATCAAAATCCTGATTGATTATTAGTTTGTTGGTCAGAACTATCTAAATTTAATATGTCAGTCACAGCAGTTTTCGCCCTCACATTAACATATTACACATCATCAAGTCACCTCAGCTCAGAATAAAACCACTGCATGTCCTACCACTATAAGACTAGTCTACAGTCAGATTAAAATTTTTTAAATGGAATGTAGGATACAGCCTAATACACAGTCAGATTCCATTAAGGAAATGTAAGTCTGGTAAAGGTAAATAATGAATAAATGGGGAACACTCTCAAACTTTATTTTGTTAACGTATTAACAGAATCTGGCTTTTTTCTTAAAGATAGATATGCACAGTTCGCTTATGCATTAATTCATATCTCTACCTCCCCTGGATTAAAATGGAGGCTCTGCCTTTTATTCAGACCTACCTGTTAGCACGGTGATTAATAATATCAGAGCCCCATCCATGATGGCTTTTTCCCTATACCACTCATGACATTAATTCTGTGAGTGAACATTCTCAGAGTTGATTGAACTGACTTGATCAGCTGTTCATCAACTCAGAGTTCAGTGTTAGTGTCAGAGTTTGTTAAACCTGCTTTTTGGAATAGAGCCCAACTCAACCTACCTGCCCCTCAACCTCATCTCTCTCTCTCTCTCTCTCTCTCTCTCTCTCTCTCTCTCTCTCTCTCTCTCGTGAATAAACCCAGTTTGAACTATTAGAGCCTTTGTCCCAGTCCTGCTTTTAGGTCCAGAAAGGTTAGGCTCACACCTTAACATCCTATGCTATTTGTCTATATAATGAAAACTGTACCAGCTACAAGTTTGCTAGCTTTTAGCTAATGTTAAGCTAACATTTATGAAATGCATCAGCTCAGAGCTGGCAATTTTGTTTTCTGTGCATAATGGAGTTGACTCTATTTTGAAAAACATAAAGCTGACAGCTGTTGTAGCAGTATTCTCACATATCTCAGAAATATGGCAATCATTTTCTAGTGAAATGTGATTAGAGAAGAAGTTCTAGTCATATAATTTGAGGAAATTTCTAAAACTGTTGGGCATTTCAGCAAAAAATGCCAAGATATGAATTATTTCACTGATAAACAGACAATACACTGAAACTATACAGTTGTTTGTATATTCACATCCATATGCTCTCAAGCACCATGTAACTGCCTATGTTACAGAGAGCTCTTATGATTCACAAGGCCCTGCTTCACATATACTTCAGTGTACTCTCAGCACAGCCTGGCAGTGTTGGAGATAGCCTTGTGATGTGTGTCAGGTTGTTGCTTTGATACTGATAGACCCTCATGGGTGGCACCGGAGGAGTCTTCCAACAAACCAGAACAAACAAACCGGCAAAAACATTGCAGATGTCAGAAATGACATAATGAGGACAATGAGAGTACTTCTTTTACAGTCGAACTACTGAATGTTGTCTGTGGACATGAGACATGATTGATGAGTGAAATTTCATCCCCTGACCTTTGTAACTTTGTAGTAAAGGAAACAAAACAAAGTGTGTTTATTGATAGAATCCTGTCTCAGATGTTTAGATAATATGAAAGCAAGTACAGCATGACAATTATTTGCCTGATATGCTTCAGTGACAAATGAATCACCGTTTGTGTGGACGATGACAATATTAAGGTGCTTGCTCATATCCCAGTCTGCTGTTGCAAAATATGATTCCTTTTGGTTTTGGTAACACTGAAAACATTCCACAAGTCTACAAAGTCAGTCTTTCATTCTCTGGGGACACCATCCGGTTTGTGTCACACCTGTTTGATTCCAGCATCTGGGAAATGTCTTAACATTCTCAAGTGTAAATCGAATTGTCCAATGTGATTGGAAAAACCTTTTGCATGTAAAATAGGATTGAAATCTGGATTCTTCCATCAGCATGTTTTGTGTTAAAGATGCAATAACTGAAAGCAAATGCACCTCCCCATACTCATACTCATACAAGTTGGTTGGTTTTTGTCTCAATTGTACTCAAGGGTTAATAGTCAGGTACTAAATGAAATTCTGGTTTTGTCTAGTTATAGTCAAACCAATGTTAGCAAGTGGACTTTTGTTCCAATTCCTATTAGATTATTTAAGGTAGTGACAAAATGAAATATATCTTGCACAGCTTTCAAATGCACTTCCCCCACAGATTGTAATGTTGTGGACATTTTTCACACCTGAAAATTGCGTATGCATCAAATGAACCAAACAACTAGGTCTTTACAAAAATTAGTAGGGATTTGGTCCTAACATAAGCAGTTACTCATGGGAAAGAGAGACTTCTCCCACACAGGCACCACGATATCATCACAATTCATGCAGTAACTTACACCCATGCTTAGGGTATTTCTAACCAGACTGCCTCGATCATATCGGATCGGGCCAGGAAGCAATAAGGTCTACATTTGAACTTTTTTTATTTACTAGCAAAATTTCTTTCCATTAAAGGATAACTCCAGTTTAGTTTATTAAAGATCATTCCAACTTGGATTTTATTTCAGAAGCTTTGACCATTGTTTCTATTGCTGATGGAAATGAGCCAAAATATCAAAGTACTAAGTATCACCTATGCGATATAGCTAAAGAAAAATTTGTCTGATGAGGCGAGGAGCACAGGCAGTCAGATGATTGAGACCACTTTATTTGGAGGTAAACTCAAAGCATGCAGTCCAAAAGTTCATTTTGCACAGTCTTTGAGGTGCCTTTGAAAACGGTAGCTGTCTTAAAGTGCTCCTCCAACACACTGTCCAGCAAGGCAACAAGATATACTGAAAACACCAGGGTTGTCAAAGGATTGCCCTCGTACACTGGTGTTTCTTAATCTTCTCAGATAAATATTTCTTGTCATTTACGTAAGAGTCCAAGTTGTAGCCGTCCCCGCCGATAAATTTATCACCCTTCAGGCATCAGATTCGAGGACGCTTTCTTTATGTTGCTATGTGTATATCTTGTCAGCTAAAAGAAAAGAGTACCGGCAGCTTGTGAGAAGTGCCAGTGCGCAAGAAAAAGTCCCGGTACGCCATATAATAAAATGTAGAAGTAGTCCAGCACTGATTGTGACTCTGATTAAAAATAAACACACACTGACACACACACACACACACACACACATTTTTTTTGTTAGACCTAAAGATGTACAAAGGTTTTCTTTAACTAGGTACATTGTAGTAGTGTATATTAAGTATACTGTTAAGTAAGTGTCTTCTAGTAGGGAAATCTACGTACACGCGAGACAATAAGACATAGTCTGTTACAGACTGAGAATTGTTACAACTTACCCCACTACCGGGTAGGTTGTAACACATGCTGGGGTAAGTTGTAACAAAGGAACACCATGTATTTGATATGAAGTCATGAGTTTCCGATATTCTTATAAAGGATTGAATTGGTGTCATTTGTAGTAAACAAATGTGGGTACTTTTACTATAAAAGTTTCAGAACTCTAGCTAAAAAAATCAGCAAGTTATTGTTGCTGAACCATACCTGGTCTCCCCTATTTGTGCTGCATCACATCAAAAAGTAACAAGAAACTTACTTACATCTTTTCTGGTGAGCCAGCAAATGCCAGAAATGTTTCTGAAATAAGTCTGGACAATTGCGAAAAAGATGAGGCTGGATCTGGCAGTGGTATGCAGAAATAGAAAAATAAAAAACACTCATCCAACCATGACTAGTTCCTTTCAAACTTGCACCCATCATTGAATGTTCACAAGCTTTTGAACTGACTGGATTTTACAAGGCAGAGAGGCAGATGAAAATGCACTGTGTTTTGGGCACAGCTCAATAAGACAACATCTCATGTGGGGTTGGGGGGGGGGCAAAAGTGTGGAAGGTATGTTTTCAGGAAGAACAATTGGAAAGGACAGGGGAGGCACAGAAGATGGGAAGCACAACAAAAAGCATAATCTTTTTGTCAGGATGCCTTGCTGTAACACTCCACTAAAATATATTGGTTTTTCTCATGTTTCATTTCTGCCAGCAGAGGTAAGGCAGAAGAGAGGGAGGGCAAAATAGAGCAAGTGAACACCCTTTTGTTGTGCTGACACTTATAAAGAACTTTTTCTCTCCATCTTGACATCTGTATTTTTATCATCAAACACTCCCAGGGGTGCAAGAAAATACCCATGAGCTGCAACAGAACTATTACTTATGCTGCTAATTATTACATTGTTACTTCATTGAAATTGTGTCATGCGTGTGCATATTTTTGATTTAGTACCTAATTCAACCTAGCCTTAATCCACAACAACCATCATTAAAACCTCCAACCAAGCCCAAATGAGACTACTTCAATGGACTGAAGTGGTGATGTCAGTTTTGGTTTCAAGGGAACATGTCTTTGTGTGTAGGGGCAAGTTAATGTCAGGAATGGCAGTTTGGGGGAGCAGTGGTGGAGAGGTCTCCTGATGCATGCTAAAGTGCAGTGAGTGGACTGGCATCTATTATTTATTACCCCTACCCAACATTAAGCCTGTAATGAGCTGGTTTAATTCACTGGGCAAACAGGCTTACAGCAGTCATGTATCAATAAATGTTAATTATCCTGACTCCTAGTCCTGTCTCAGAATTGCCCCAACGCTGCAGCCCCAGCCTGATCCAGCATGGAATCCAATATGTTAAATATCAATGCCGCATCAAATGAGGAATGCGATGTGTGTTGTTTAGACAATTAGGTCTGCCATCCCTAGACTTAGGTTTAGCATAATGGAGCAATCCCCACATCACTACAGCATCGCTGGCTCACCTGGATTCTCTGTCAACAAGGCTATTGATCTGGCAATGGATCAGTGGCAAATCATTGTCTTATTGTGCTGAATTATGGATCTTTTTTTTTTGCCTCTCATACCATTAATCCAGGAATCACTGGGAGAATGATGAAAAATTTAAGTAGAGTGTGAGTTTCTAAAATCAGAAAACTATTTCTTGGCGGTGAAATTGAGCAATCAAACTTAAGCTGCTTATCAAGATTCCAAGAGATAATTTTCTTCTTCAGTATGCTGACATAATACAGAGTGGATTACACCCCTGCTTTTGACAAATAGGTCTACTTCACATTATCATTAACTAGTGGTGTTTACATGTATGAATGAATCTTTAAATTAATGAGATTATTATTAATAACCATTGTCACTTACTGAATCAGTAACTTTTAGCAGTGGAGCTCCCCTCAGTTCCTCTTTAAAGACCTTCTTGCTGTGAGGTGACAGTGTTAACCACTGCACCACCGTACAATGAGAACAACAACAACAACAACAATAATAATAATAAAATAGATATAACAGAATAAGACATGTTGGAAGTAAAACAGCGTGCAAGCATTGATTTAAAAAAAACTTTATAAAAAGATAAGTTTTGAGAATTGCATTTCCCAAAATATTAAATGATTCCTGTGTAAGTTGTGAGTCTCCTCATGACACTTAAATCTTAAACAGATCAAGTATAGAATAGAGAATTCCTTTTTTGCTTCTGTCCATGAAACAACAGCACAAAGAGACAATAACCTTACGTGTGGAAACCAATAAATCTACCTCCCAGCAGTCGAGTGAGAGGACTCAGCTCTTTAGTCATTTAAGATTTACAGCTCAGGCACTCACAGATCAAATACATCCAATTCATTCAGCTACATGTAATTCAGTTTAAAAAGAACAATGTCTTCTGCGATTTTTGTCTCCCTTTTTTAGGTGAAGACTACATGTAGCAAGCCGTCACTTCTGAAACAAAACGTGATATATCTGCGCCCACCTTGCCTCTGTCAAATTGAATCAGTGAAGGTGGCTGTGAAGAAAAAAAAACAATGTTTGGGATTAAGAATACACTTCAGAAGGAATAACATTACTAAAAGGCAAGCATATCCTTTCAGACAGTATTGCCAGTGAGCCAGCAGAACAGCACAGCACTTTAATCTCTCTCTTACTCTCTCTCTCTCACGCACACACACACACACACACCCAAGATATTTTCTTAAGACATGGTTTGGTTCAGCTGCTCTGGTGCCTTTTTTTCCAGTTCAAGTGCAGTTTAGTCCTCTCATCCCCTTAGCGCTCCCTGGGGTTTGTCCAGTGAGAGACGCGTGACATGATTAATGGGCAACAGGGCTGGCTCATGGGAGAGAGGGAGGGGGAAAAGCCACAAACACTGCATTAGGAAAAAATATAAATGAGGTTGTGTAGTAAATAAAGTGGTAGAAAGTCAAAAGAACTGAAAGAAGTCTCTGAGCAGATTTGGCATGATCACCTCTAGGAAACATGCTCAAGTGGTTTTAAAATGTATTAATTTAATATTGTTGACTATATGCATCCATTCATTTACTCAAAGAGGCCTCTTAATGTTTCCATTGGGTGGTGGAGTACTCTTTTGAGTACTCTTTTATGGTACACTTGGTTGAGATTGGGGAATAATTATGATTATCAAAATCCAAACATGAATAACTGGACTGTGACAAGAGGTGAGCTCCAATCTCTTGCGTGACAAGTCAGACGAGTTACACGATCATGCATCACCCCTGACCTCTACATCCTTGCTTTCTGCATTGGCACTTCATGTCAGCATTGGATGTAAAGCTTGAGGTGCGGAATCATCCAATATAGACTTAATTCCTAGGGATTCCTCGCTTGGAGATGCTGTCTAATGCTGACAGCTTTGTCGGGTTGCACCTGTCTGTTTGACAATGCCACAGTCGTCAAACTCCATTACTTCAGTAAATAACAAATCAGAGTGTTCATGTTACCTGATCAGTACATGACATTTTCAAACCAAAAAATGAAGTGAAACAACTTCACAAACATGAATTTCAATGTTCTGTTATCTTTGATGTAATTCCCACCAGCAGAGTCACCATGTACAGTAAAGAAAGCCAATTTGCCAGCATCTCCAGCACACATATATATGCTTTTAATGGAGGCTATGCCCTCTGAAAGTTCATGAAATAAAATATGTTACCAGTGTCTCCTGAAAACAAGCCAAAGCACACACTAACAAGCAGGTATAATGATGGAACAGGAGGTATGGGTAATTTCAGTGCCTACCTGTGGATGTTGCACAGTGTTCACACTGACTTGTCACTGTTGTTGCTTTGTGTGTGCGGGGGTGAATGTGTGTGTGTGTGTGTGTGTGTTATATGACAGAAAGAAAGGGACAGGGGGAGACAAAATGTGCCCCTCTAGCCTTTGTAATTATCTGCCAATTTTCTCTCCGTCAGTTGCCTTTATCATCCCTTTCAGATCTCACCTAGGGGTCGGAGACTGTCACTCTGTGGCACCTCCATCTCTCAATGTGTGCCGGATGAAATGTAGAAGTCCTCCCATTGACCTCTGCCTGCCAACTCCGCTTCCCTCTCCCCTTATTTGTTTCCTTGTAACAAGAGACATTTGGAGATAAGGATAATTATCAATCAGCAATCGCAGCAGCTATTTATGCACATCACTGAAGAGGAGGCAGTGGATGGGTGTTACTTTCTGACACCGATTCAAGATGGCGTGAAAGGAGATTTTGACAAATAAGCAGAATAAAATCATTGTAGTTTGTTTTCACATTAAGATAAGCAAACTATGGTGATTTGGAAAAGACTCTAACCACTGTGAAAATCTCATTTATTCATTCACTCATTTTATCGCAATTCTTTGGGTTTATTCTTCAAATTGGCTAGAAACTTGATATTTTGCAGACAGACGCTTGGGTTAAACTGATGTCAGTGACCTTACACTCATGTGGCATGCCACTTTCAACTCAGCACTCCCTGACAGCCAAAAAAAACCCAGAATCCCCCAGCTGATGTGACATTTGGACAAGCAAAAACAACCATATGAGAAAATGAGCATTATCACTGGGTTGAACACAGCTCTCCATATCATCATGCAAGTTTGAGTCATTCGTGGTGAGGATCCCACTCCTACTCATGTGTGACTCCCACTGTAAGCTTTCATTGTCTGGTGTCCCTCATTTTAAAATGTCACAACGTCGTTGCTCACACAACAATTCTGGCAGCCAAAGGGGAGAGGGCATAATTAGAAAACATGTTCAAGCTCAGGAAAACATGATTGTGCTAAGATGCCTCTTGAGCTTTTCAGCATCACTTGTTTTCCAAGACACATTCAAGGAACATTGTGATAAGGAGAGCACTATAGTTAAATTCTTGGGGGTTGTTTAATTAAAAAAAAACAAGCCAACGTTTCATGCCCTTGAGGATTCGTCTCAGCTTAGAATGAGACAAATAGTTTTCTTGGTAAGAGACATTGACATGCCAATTAGGTCAGCCTCACTGACATGGTCAACCAAATGGACCCTAACCAAACTGTCCCTGTTAAAACAGATTGATTTCTGTTTTCACTGAGTGGAAAGGCCAATTTAGTTTAACACTTTGTTGATGTTGTTGTTGTTGTTGTTTTCAGACTCCAAAGACAGTGGTCCATGTTAAATATTAACCACTTGCCTAATTTATTCTACATTTTTATATGCGGTACAGGGTAAATTAGCATTTTTAGTCAAATTGTATTTAAATGGCTTAACACAGACATCAAGTGATGCTAATAAGTTTGGACCAAAAAAACCTCTTCTGACTGACTCTGACAATAATGTGAAAAGTAGTTTGTAGATTTTCATCACTTTCAAGCAAAATGTCTGGTGATATCTTGAGCTCCTGACCGTAATGAATGCAGTATCAATGCAGTATTCAAATACAGTGTCACAAATTTTGACCAATTGGTTTTGTCATTGTCCAACTTGGTGGATCTCCTTAATCTTCTTAACCTTCTCATACACGACAGTGCTGGAAATTGCCAGGTTTCATTGGAAGGGATTATTAAAAGGCTTGCTGCCTTTCAGGTATAAATGCCTGCCTCGACACTGAGACAAGCTGAGCAGGGCTTTTGACAGTTTGGATTACAACGGGTAGGTGTAGTCCATGCAGAGAGGTGTTATTACTACCAAAGTCAGAGCCACATCCACCTACTGCATGTCAAGTCAGGGTGACAGTAAACTGACTCCACATGGCAGAATTCTGGTTTGTCATTGAATTTAGTTTGTTTACTATGCTAGTGAAGGAAGAACACAACTTTAAGTATTGGTAACTTTGTCTTTAGATCAATTGTTATGAAGGTAAACAAGAGCTTTCTAATCAGAGCCAGTTGGAGACTCAACCATAACTTTATTTAATCAATACTGACAATTTTTGGTGTCATAAATGCAATATGTTTTTTTAGTTGTTTGGTTTTATTGCTGCACTGCATTCTGTAGCATTGTGATGTGTGTGACAAGTGTTCTACTAGTGATCAGGGGTGGACTGGGGCAAAGAAAATGGCCCTGCTTTCTTGAGAATTGTATGCACTATACAGGTACAGTCCATCACAAAATGAGCCATTAAAATACATTTTCAAAAGTGGAAACACCTATCTAGCTCTCCTCAAGTAAAGTAATCACCTCAGCTGAGCCCTTGAGTACAATCAATAAGTTAAATGGAAAAAGCGGTCTAAGGCCTCTGCTTTCAATCCTGCCATCTCTGTCAACAGCGAGATCCTCAGCCTAGGTGAGTGATTAGCAGTAGGATTAGGATGTTATGTTTGCATTGCAAAACATAACACAATCAGTAATATATTAAAATAGTAGTATTTAATATTAGCACTTAATGTTAGGATATTAATATACCTTAATCATTATACCAGTCCTAGTTGTATTAGTCAGGGGACAATGTTACCATTAGTCAAGGTAGGCAGCGGTCATTGTAATAATTTCAACTAGACAGTAGCTACAGCAGGTTGAGAATTACAGGGCCATCATTTATTATTTTTGTAGTTTTTGTTTCATTAACCCAGTAATAGATCTGACTTGGGGTTAGTCTCTAAGCTAATCAAACAAAAAACAGTGAGCCATCATGTCTCATTGATACTTGACATTGACACTACTACATTTGCAACTGATATAAGAGTAGCAGCAGCACCAGCACCAAAAGAAAAGCCTGTCATTTTGCTGCACCTGCCTCGAGCGACTTTTTTTCTTCCTCAACTTTTCAGCGCCACCTTTGCGTTTCATGACATTTTCCTTTATCCATGATTTTTTAACCACAAATAACCGGGCTAGGGGGTTAGGTCCATGTTTTATCTGTTTCATTATGTTCTGATGTGAAGTGTGTGATTGATTGACAAAGCCAGTCATATTAAAACGGCCCCTCCCCACCTCTGTCTGGGCCAGTAACCACACACTATGGGCCAGTGCATCAAGGCACATGCCAATTGATTTTCAACTGCAGGTTTTTGTCTCTAATACTATCTGGTTTATCAGCCCAATTATGTTTGTGCCTATACAAAAATGAGTTGCTTCTGATGTTTTTTTGCTACTGTACCATAAACCTAAATCTTGGGGGTCTGTTCTATCATGATGCTGTAACCTGTTGTACAGCTACAGCACGAAGATATCTGTTATCTCCACATTGTGTTGTCACCATCTGCTTTTACATCTGGAACCACAATTCCCCAAAGAAAAGCTGTCAAACATTATCTCATTTATAGTTAGCAGGGCTAATATCAACGTGTTGACATTCCCTTCTCTCATTACACTGATATCACAGTCTTGCAACCTTTGAATTAATTAGTTGCTGCAAGTCAATTAGCCTCCTCAGCAAACGTACCCTGCCTGTCAAAAACACATTTCAAACCTCAGAACTCCAAAGAGTTTAACAGTAATTTCTCAGGGGTTGATCTTGGAAACCTTTTACAATTCATTTTAAATAGTTACATTTTGCCCACTATGTGTGGGGAACACAACAGAGTAAAGAATGTACTGTTTGCTAACCTTTCAGAATCAGGAGAATCAGAAGGAGCTTTATTGCCAAGTAATATTTTACACATACGAGGAATTTGCTTTGGTGATAAGGCGCTACACATAGACAAACATACAGTTGACATAAAGAAATGTAGAAACATATAAATGTGGAATAGACAATGCAAGTTATATAAGAATAATGAAAAGAATAGAGAAAACTATTTGCAGAGAAAGAACAATGTCGCAGATATTTACATGTGCATTATTCTGGGTTTGGTGTTGTGCAGATGTATTGCAACGGAAGAGAGTACTGTGTACATAAATATATAAATATAAAAATATATAACAACAAAGATTAACAATTAACAACAAATATGTGCAATGTGCCAGGTTTGTGCATGACATGAAATGAAATAGTATTTAGAATTTTGAAAAATCTACACACAAAAACAAATACTTATTAATTAATGACATTAAAACTAATTTGATAGAAATTCTTGGCTTGCTATGTTTTTGTCTCAATGGTCATGTGGTCTGCATGGTAATGCAAATAAGTTATATTTTGTTGCTATTTTGAAATGCGCACATGGGTTTGAAGAAAGCCCCTGCTGTGCAATACATTCATTGTGCAGCTTCTAATGCGGAGAACTTTCACTCAAAGGACATCTCAGGTGTTCAGCTGTGTCTTTGGGCACTCATGTTAAAGAAGGTGCACAGCAATTACCCAATTTCCCTGCTGCTAATAAAAGAATTCAAGTACTCCTTTTTGAGACCATGCTTTACAGTGCATGTATACACCAACTGCAAAAACACTCTGGTTTCCAGTGAGAGAAGGCATCATTTATAAATATAACTGGGTCAAGGGCATGTTTCCTTTGTGGCTGACTTTTGTTTTTTCACGCTGTTTTTCATTCCATACATGGATGTAATAACACATTCCAACTGGGTCACTTGTGAAAGTCAGAATCACGAGGTGACTTCTTTGCAGTGCACTTGTTCCCATAGGACTTAGGGGACTTGTAAGTAATTAGGGATCAGTTAAAAAAAATCTCCTTGCAGTTTAAAAATATAAACAGCTGAGAATCATGTAGTAATGTAAAACAAAAATAAAGGCACAGGAAAAACTGTGAAAAATAAATCCACACAGAGAGGTGACACTAAAATAATAAAGTCCAAAACCAAGTAAAGTTTCTCCCAGACCTTTTCGAGGCACCAAATGGCTGCTTTGGGTTTCAGGTCATGCTTGCAATGGATTTTTCTGGCTGTTACAGTCACTAAGAACATGCCTCAGCTGCCAAGAAGGGGGATGAGAAATGGAGCTGTTAGACCTACAACAACATAAAACAACTATTTATATCACCACTGGTTTCACAGCTGGATTTATGAGTCTTTTAACCTGTTTCTCCAAAAGGAAGTGCTGTCTGAAGCCTGGCCATTGTAAAAACACATTGCACGCTGTCAGATTCTCTAAAGTCAGGGACGGGCACAGGTAAAAAGCATATAACTGCAACAACCTCAACTAGTCTGCCATTGTGCTGAATAATGTATTGTTAGTGTGACTTGAATGTGTTCATTATCAGTTTTATATTCACCAAATGTGCTCTTTACTACATTTTAATGTCAGTAATAATTCCTCAACTGCACAGCTACATTATGACTGTCTCTCACTACTATAACCGTTTTGTCTCTTTCAGTGGCGGATTGTAACTAAGTCTAAGCACTAAACTTACATAGAAATTTGATGTACTTGTATTTTACTTAAGTAGTTTCGTTTCAAGCCAAAACCTACCCCACTACTTTTCAGAGGGGAGTATTGTAATTTTTACTCCACTATAATTATTTGCCAGCTGTAGTAACTAGTTACTTAAAGCAGGATACAAAACACACTAAACTTCCTTACAGTATTTACAATTAGAGCTCAAACGATTAGTTGATTAAGCAAGTAGTCGACTGACAAAACATTAACTGACAACTATTTTGATAATCATTGAAGTCATTATTCATGCAAAAAATGCGAGGGTTGCCTAAATAATTATAATTACAACTATTGGTTGAAGACAACATGCAACGAGAAGATGTCATTTTGGGCTGTGGCTAACTGTGATGGATATTTCTCACTATTCTGTTTGGTTTGATGAACCAAACAAATAATCATTAGATTAGTCATTAAAAAATCCCGCAGTTGAATCCATATTGAAAACAATCGTTCGTGCAGGTATTGTACTTGCGCTGTACTATTTTGACAGAGTGGTACTGGATCTGAATACTTGCTCCAGCATTGGTCTCTTTTCAATGTCCTTTGTAAATCATGACATCATAAATATGATGCTATATTTATCAAATGCCTTATGATTATAATCCTGATTTTGCAGTGTAGAAACACAAAACCACGTTCTATATTTTTTGATACTAGAGTGCCTTTGATTAATCAATTTCCCTACTGCGCTTCTATTTACAGCTTATTACTGCACTGTAAGTGCATGTCGGGTCTATTCTTTTTTGTCCTTTTGTACTTTATTTTAATTGGTTTTTTAAATGTTTGTTCCAATGAATTTCTTCTCATCACTTTGAATTGCCTCTGTGTTTGAAAGGTGCTATACAAATAAACTTGCCTTTCAGTGCTGTACAGACAGTTTAGTTCACTTAGAGTTAGGGAAAATATAGTGTGGAAAACAGTGGTGGGAGTGACAGACAGTTGGAAGTATTGCTACACCTCCCAGCGATACATTACTTGACCTGCTGTCTGCCTGTCAAAACAGCACTGCTTGTCTCTCTACGTTTGCTGAGAATCATAGCTATACAGACATGAAATGCAATTTAAACAAAACTGTAGATTTTTGTTTGAGCTAATTCAACGTTTGTGTGGTGTGGGGCTAACGTGTTTCCAGCAGCAAGCACCTAGTAGAGCGGACTCATCTGTGTGCATAAGTTGGTGCATTTTTTTTGCACAACCATTTCTCGAGCTCACACCTCTGCTGCTGCTTTTAATCGAATACATTGTCACATAAGATACATTCTTTTCTCACACTAGCGAGTGCCATTTAAATGGCTCCTTTTTACAAAAAGCAAATCTTTGTCGTGGAATGCAAAAGCACCCTGATGAAAAAATGGCACAGGAAAAGAGATTGATTTAGTCATGAATTTGAATTAAGTGTAGAGGGAAATGGCACAGGTTAATCACAGGGATAAATCATATCTTTCCCACAGCTTGAGGCTGCGGCTTGTCGATCCCTCTGTGTCGTTAGTCATCCACTCTCAAAGACCTGACAAAAATACAAACGCATAAATAGAGGAGAGAAATCTCTGGCAGTGATTCTGACCTTGCGTCTCAGAAAATCAAACTAACAAAGTGGCTTAGATATTAAAAGCAGACACTGCAAAGCCGTTTTGTCTGTTTTCAGAACTCAAGAACATTTTTGTTCAGTTATTTCAAAACTGCAGAGCAGAAATGCATTGCGGATTCAACAAAAACAAAGTTTTTGTCTTATTCATGAATTGCTATTTTTGTGACCTTTTTTCTCCCTTCAAATTCAGAGCAACATTGAAAATGATACTGTCATGAAAACTGTCATTAAAAAAAAGTGGGATGACAGACATAGAGTGGGAGATGGAGGTGTAGCTATTGAATTGCACTTGTATAGATACATCTTTACATACAGTATGATTTCTTCATGTTCCAGTCAGATGCTACCTAGGTCAATATTCGACTCTCCATTAATTTTGCATGACCCAGTATTCACAGGTAGCAAATTTCACAGCTCATCATTGCAAAGATTGTGTTTCAAGCAGGAGTTAGCTGGAAACACAATAGCTCTGAAGAGATGTGATCTCCTCTGGGGTAAATTGAGGTTAATAATGATGAAATGCCGTGGCTTTTTTGTTTCTTGGGGTCAGACTTTGTTGTTCTCAAAGTGGTAAGGATCCGCTAAACAGATTCTTAAGCCGAATGAAAACTGAGCAATTTATGCGAGCATATAGCCAATTCTGAGGAATGTATGCTGCTACAGAAAAGGCTGGATTATTTGCTGATAGATAACATTCTGGGAGTGCATGGGCACAGAATATGTAAGACCTCCATGTGATTTTTCACTCTGAGCCTCTTGGTACAACTAGCTTGATTCACTGTCACAAATCTTAAAGCTTTGACAGTCAAGGTTCCCTTGCTGGGGTTTACAGTGAGCAGAACACTTCCAAGAGCTGTATATGTCACCAAGATGATATGTGATAATACCAGTGCTAATTAACTCAAGGTCATCCTACACTATAAAGATGAGACGCTACTGCTACTCTTGTGTTAGATGCCACTAATAGTCACACCTTAATGAAAGCATGTACAGCAACTAACAGTTTATCTGCTTTAAAGCTAGTTTGCATTACATTAGTAAGCTAAACTCTCCAGCATGCAGTACATCAATTTAGCTTATCTGCAGCAATTTACAGTTCATCAGTCAACAAAAGAAAAGTAAGACGGTGCTAAGACAAGATGAGATAACAAAGCAACAGCATGATTTATAAATACAAGCTATGAGCACCAACCCAGAGAAGGTGTTAATTGACACATTTTACCCAGACTTTTAAAAAGTGTACATGTCTATGAAAAGTTCCACCAAGGCTGAAAAGAAATGTCAAGCACATTGATCGGAAGTGAGAGTAAGAATGGAGATCAGGGACAAAAGCAGCACAAACTTTTAACAAGCGAGGAGTGTGATAAGATGTGGCTCCAGAATGATGTTTGAGCCATCATGCCTGCAAGACAGACTTTCAGTCACATGCACTGATATTCACAGTTTCCATAGCAACACACCTTTGATTTTTGTGGTGAAAATATTCCTTTTTTCTTTTTGTGTTGGATAAAAAAAAACGTCATTAAGGCATCAGTCAATAGGAAGGATTGACTGAATTTTAAATGTTTAACACGTAAATATTTTAAAAAGTAATCTTTCGTGACAGAGGGATGTGGAAAAGTGACAAACTTCAAATGGCTTTCCTTGATGTGTCATTTCCTAGTTAGCGTGTTTGTTTTTTTTAAATTTGATTGATTCAGGTTTTTTTCCACATTATTATTATTATTCCACAAGAGGTAATTTGGTCATACACGTCCCATTTAACACACAGAGGCACAAATGATTAGCTGTACCTTGTTGTTCGCATTTTCTGCTGCAGGATTCTTCTGTTTGATCCACTGTTCTTTCAGAATTTCAGATGGAGAGGATGTGTAGGAACACTGAGGATCTGATCAGCCTTCTTTAAGATAAGATCATTGTACAGCTGTGCGGCTGACACCTGATCGACCCCAATGATCCCATTCTCACTCAACATGCATCACTAACTCACCATACACTGTATATGAAAGAAAACTGCAATGATGTTGCATGTATATATACCAAGCAGTTCTGTATGTTGGTTTGTTGTATTTTCTCCTGCACTCATGTTGACTAACACATTATGTCTCCACAGATTGATAGCTAACAGCCATTGCAAACCTAAAATTAGTGTGTACATGAACGGAGATGAAGATCAGGATGCATAGCTGGTGTCTTGAACTTTATCAGTCCCCACTAAAACACCAAAGAATATGGTGTGATGCCACACTTATGTGTCTTCTCTAAACTTACGTGACAATTCAGGCACAGGCTTCCATTTATTACTGATCCCTTTCCTTCACACCAACTGATTGCCAAACCATATATTCTTTGTTTGCTGTGAGTACAAAGAGGTGATACCAAATGTTTGAAGGAGTGAATCCCATTTGTTATATCATGCTCTAATTTAATGTTTCAAAAAGCAAAAGAAAGTTTGTTTAGTATGTGTTTTAGTTCCATCTCTTGTGTTCTACTGTTTCGCCTTGTTTATTCTTGTGAGGATTGTTGTGTTGGTTCTCATTCTGTTTTCACTGTTATGTTGTAGTCCATTTGTATTAGTTTGTAGTCTATGCTGTGCCTTTAGTGCTGTTTAGTCTGTTTCCTGTCTAGTTTAGTTTTGATCCATGTGTGGCAGGTTGAGGGTTTCTCTCCCTCCCGCCACTATATGGCACTACACTGGTGCCCTGACAACCGGATGCCGCTGCCGTGGCCTATAAGTACAGGTGGTGATGCACCTGTGTCAGTCTCTTTTTTACCTGGGTTGGGCGTCTCGGCTGTTGGTGACGGTGATCTGTCGTTGTGGTGTGCTGATGCGAGTGCTGTCACAGCTGTTATGGCCTGCAGCGCAACAGTTTAGCTGGGTAACAACAACAATGTTGAAAAATCATCTATTTATAGTTGACCAGAAATGACATGATTGAAAAGTAATTGAATTATAGTTGACCGGGAAATATGATTGAAAAGTCATCTATTTATAGTTGACCGGGAAATTACGTGATATTGAAAAGCAATTGATTTATAGTTGACCGGGAAACAGGATTGAAAAGTCATTGAATTATTGTTGACCGGGAAACATGATTGAAAAGTCATTGAATTATAGTTGACCGGGAAATATGACTGAAAAGAAATTGAATTATAGTTGACCGGGAAATATGATTGAAAAGCCATTGAATTATAGTTGACCGGGAAACATGATTGAAAAGTCATTGAATTAGAGTTGACCGGGAAACATGATTGAAAAGTCATTGGATTATAGTTGACCGGGAAATATGATTGAAAAGTCATTGAATTATAGTTGACCGGGAAATTGTTTGATATTGAAAAGCCATGGATTTATAGTTGACCGGGAAACATGATTGAAAAGTCATTGAATTACAGTTGACTGGGAAACAGGATTGAAAAGTCATTGAATTATTGTTGACCGGGAAACATGATTGAAAAGCCATGGACTAATAGTTGACCGGGAAATTGTTTGATATTGAAAAGCCATGGATTTATAGTTGACCGGGAAACATGATTGAAAAGTCATTGAATTATAGTTGACCGGGAAATATGATTGAAAAGTCATTGAATTATAGTTGACCGGGAAATATGATTGAGAAATCATTGAATTATAGTTGACCGGGAAACATGATTGAAAAGCCATGGATTTATAGTTGACCGGGAAATTACATGATATTGAAAAGCCATGGATTTATAGTTGACCAGGAAATATGATTAAGAAATCATTGAATTATAGTTGACCGGGAAACATGATTGAAAAGTCATGGATTTATAGTTCACCGGGAAATATGATTGAGAAATCATTGAATTATAGTTGACCGGGCAACATGATTGAAAAATGATTGAATTATAGTTGACCGGGAAACATGATTGAAAAGTCATTGAATTATAGTTGACGTGATTGAAAAATCATCTATTTAAGGTTGATCGGGAAATGACGTGTTATTGAAAACCATGGATTTATAGTTGACCGGGAAATACTGTACGATTGAAAAGTCAATGCAGCATTATTGACCGGCAGACCACCGCTTGGTGGATCAACGTTCCTGAATCTCACGCATCTCACAAGTCCACATCAGGTAAGCACATATTTATTTATCTAATGTTTAATTGTACCAAATTTGTAGACATTTATCGTTTATTGACATTGTCTAACATTATATGCAGTCATAGACTATATACAAGTGTTTCAATACCATTTTATACTGACGAATAGCACAATATCCAAGCTCCATCGTATTAGGATAAGTTACTTCGCTAGTATAAATGCTAACTTTATCACCAGAGGATAATATCCTGTACAGGACTGTAAATTATGTTGCTTTGCGAAATATATACACACCTTTCTCATGCTCGTAACTGATCCTAGCTAATGCCCCTGTCATTTAACTTTAAATAAGCCAGCTAACTTGATACATCTGTCAGTCTTCTACTACCTTCAGCCTCCAGATTCAATCTATGACTGCATTTAATGTTTGACAATTTAAATAACGTTAAACTATAAACGTCAATGGATTCCACCACAGCCAGGCAGTCTACATTTACAATAAACTGGCAAATTGGTAACATTAGTGAATTCAAGTAAGTTAACTGTTATATATATAATATAGCGCCAATTCAGCCCGACTGACATTGTTCATCTTCACATCCTTTTCACTACTGAAAGTTGTTTTGTTTGTATGTTTTCTGCTATAGATGCCCTGACTGAACCAATGGGGACAGAAGTCTTTGACTTTGTCCAGGCAGCACAAAAATGGGTTCCTATGCACCAGAGCTGATGGGTGGACAGAGCAGAACAGGAGTAGTTAATAATTTTTTTTATTCCATAAATAAACTTGTATTTTTTAACTGATTAAATTGCCCGGTGTCATTTATACATTTTTAATATATTATAGTCTCTTTTCTGTGGTTTAATATTGGTTGAAATAACATTGAAGTCATGTTATTTTTAGCTAGCTATGACGTTTCAGTATTAAAAAATTAGCGTTGAGAGCAGAATGCTGATTCAACATAGTTTCAACATCATTTCAATAGTAATATTGGTTGAAATATCATTGAAGTCAAGTTGATTGTTAGTTAGGCTATCATTTCAGCGTTGTTTCAATAGTAATATTGGTTGAAATAACATTGAAGTCACGTTGATTTTTAGTTAGCTATGATTTCAACGTTGTTTCAATATTAAAAAAGGGTGCAAAATGATGATGAATCAACATGAAATTAGCGTTGACAGTAGAATGTTGATTCAACATAGTTTCAACATTGTTTCAACAGTTATATTGGTTGAAATACTATTGAAGTCACGTTGATTGTTAGTTAGGCTATCATTTCAACGTAGTTTCAATAGTAAAATTGGTTGAAAGAACATTGAAGTCACATAGATTTTTAGTTAGGCTTTGATTTCAAGGTTGTTTCAGTAGTAAGATTGGTTGAAATACCATTGAAGTCACATTGATTGTTAGTTAGCTATGATTTCAACATTGTTTCAATATTAAAAAATGGTGCAAAATGATTCAATTAAATTAGCGTTGAGAGCAGAATGCTGATTCAACATAGTTTCAATAATGTTTGCTGTCTGGGTTCAGAGTCGCCGGTCGGCGTCCTGTATGCACGCGACATTGCTCTCGGTCCATGTGGTAAGTGTGCTGTCTGCTTGCATGCTGATGGAACTGTCTGCTGTGTGCGGTTAGTGCATCGCAGTTAAACACAATGCTCCCTTGACTGCACTGCTGCCTCGGCGGTGGTTTGAACGGCGGCTCAGTCTGTCTGTCTGTCTGGCTTTGGGTGTCGCTCTCTCTCCCCCTGTGGGATTGCCCTCTGCCTGGTCGGCCCAGTTCCGGCTTGGCTCTAAGCGGGCTTGCCGGTTTTAGCATCTCTTTGTTGGTTGGGTCTAGTTATTGTATATTTAGTTTATACAGTTGGCATTTTGTGTGTGTGTGTGTGTGTGTGTGTGTGTGTGTGTGTGTGTTATTTTCAATTTTCGGTTTTTCATTTTGGTTGGTTTGAATTAATTGATTTGCACGTTTTGATTGGTGTGTTTTGCTTTATCCTTTTAGCCACTGTGTATTTTAAATAGTATATTGTATATTAAATTATTAGGCCCATACTTTAATTTTATCCAGTAATGGCATGCCTTCTTAATCGGTATATGTAGTTGGTATGGTTTTTTTCTTTTTGTTAAGTTACTTTTGGTTTGGTTGTTCCTAATTAGTATTTTGTTAATAAAATTATTTGTTTAAATGTGAAACACTCTCTGCCCTGGCCTTATTTCATGCAAACCTGTGTGACCTATCAATATTGGTGAAATTCCCCAGGTGGCAACTTATTTAAGTTATTATTACGTATTTAAATAGAATCACACCCTCGTCTTGCTACACATGCCTGCCTTAGTTCCTGTCTCTTTCTGTTATTATCTGGTTCTTGTTTCATGCTTGTTGCCTGTCTGCTAAGTGTAATTGGGATCTCTGCCTGATTAGTCTTTCATTTGCTTATGATAATTCTGTGTCTTCTTGTTCTGTTCAGTTATCTTAGTCTGTTCTGTCTTGTGGAGTTGCCTGTGTTTCCCTGTTACTTGGCCTGTCTTGTCTGTTCTGTGTTCTGAGTTCCAGTTAGATTCTTGCCTTGTGTTTTGCAACTTGTTAGTATCTGTCTGTTTCCCCCTGCTGTCTCTCTGCCTGCCTGTCTGCTGTCATTATTAGCATCACCTGTTTGTGCTCCCGCCCTCCTCATTAGCCTGTGCTTAAATGTGTGTCACTTCTGTTCAGCTGATGCTGGTTCATTGTATGTATGTCTTCTAGCCATGTGTCTGCCTGTTACCTGTCTGTTCCTGATCCCTGTTGCTTGTTGGAGTGTTATATATAACTGCTGGATTGTTTTGGACTTTGCTTTCTGTTCCATGGACTAACTTTGTTGAATTCTGGACGTAACTTTTGTCGGCTTAAATAAATAAGAAACTCAGAAACTGTGACTGTTCTGCCTCTGTGTACAGGGTTTGGGTCCTAAAACCTGTTCCTGCCTGAAAACATGGCAATGCGTGACAGTTTGTTACCTGCATCCAAAATGTTTAAAGCAAGACTATGTAACATTTGAAAGAAGAAATAATACAATCTTTCTCAAACAAATAAAAAGATTAATTCATAAGCAATGACATGATCTTACTACTTTACTTTCTACTCTCCAGGTCCGTTTGCACCACTTTTGGGATGCCAAAGGTAGTCATAAAGGAAGTTGTTTTTAATGGAGAACAACGGGGGAACTGGAAGGATACTGAGCACTTTTACACATCACTGTCAATAAGTACCAGTCTTACTCTTTGAAAGTGCAACCACACAGTCAAGTAGCAGATTTACAAACTGTTTCTCAACTACTTGATTTAGGTACATGGGAGCTGGCTTAATCTGTTGATTGGGCTTTCCAGTTAACTGACAGTTGTTGCAAGTTTTACGGTACATTGCTACATCCCCTTTTCATATGAGGCCAGAAAAAATATTGACGTACTCTGTCAAAAGTTTTCAATACACCTACATGACCCGCAACCCCATCATGTTATGTGCTTAATACAAGGTCTCTGAACTTTGAGGGCACCACAAGCTGAACAACATTGTCTACCTTCTCACCACAGGCTGTCTACCAAGCCCGCTGACTTAACAGCATTTTTTATAAAATAGCCACTAGGAATATTGTTGAGTTGAAAACGAGCTCTGCTCTGATTTAGCATCACTCCTTGCATGTGTTATCGCACAGGAAGAAAAAAATTAGGGTGCTGTTTAGCACACTCATGTGGTTCGTCAGACTCCTGTAAAGGTAAACGCACGTACTAGGCGGTGGGCTGTCTCACCAAACCTTCGCCCTAGCCAAGTCATTCCCCAGGATAATGTCTTCACCTTGAATTGTCAACAAGGGATGCATTGCCATTGTAACTTCTCCATATACCGGATCAGAGGACAGATGCAAGGCCACTCACAGAGGAACCAACACAATGCTAAGCACAGGCATTCTCCATTCCTCCAGCAGCAGTACAGGTGTTCTCCACAATAAAACTCTCAGTAGTAGCCCCTGTGTCTTGTACAATTTTAGCTGGGATCTACTCCTTTCCATCCAAAGACACAAAAGCATATGAGACAAATGGAGCATGCATCTCGTATCCCAGCCACACGTTTATAATTTTACCCCCATTTACGTTAGCGGAGCGCTAAACCGGACGTTAGCCTGCTCGGCCGGCAAAGGTCAACACAGTGGACGCTGTAGCGCTACTGCCAACTAGCGTTTGGGGGTGAAGTTGCAGATTGATGCACATACCCTAGACCCTACGCAGGAGTATAAATGGGCCTTTACTGATGAATGACATATCTTGACTGAATCAAAACCTCCCATTTGTCCCTGGAACATGCTTCACAGCAGCATGAGCAGGCTCATGGGCAACACCTAGAGACTTACTAGGCCTAAACATGAAATTCTCCCTCTGCTGCCAGTCTCTGCTGTGCTACTCATGTGTTAAAATATTTTCATAAGCCATAACTCTGGCTGCAGATGCTGTCTTTGCCTTTTTCTCATTAATATAAGTAGCAAGGTGGGCATGCAATGAAGTCTTGAACAAATAAATCACATGAATCCTCATAATTGTCTACATCAGTAGCAGAGCACCAGTGAGTGAAATGAGCCAAAATATTAGGAGCAAATTTGACAGGGGTTTGTTTGTCCCAGTTTTTAGAACTGCAGCTTTAACCTTAGCATAATTACTGTTGTGGTGGCAGCCCGGCTGACGGTGAGTGTCCTGGGGGTTTTTTTCTCCTTTTTTCTCCTTTTTATTTCCTCTGTTTTCTGTTCCCTGCCTGCCTCCCTGTGTTTTCCCCCCTGTGTGTGCTCTCTCTCCCTCTCAGGTGAAGGCCAGGTGAAAGTCTCCCAGAGGCCATGGCTGAGGGACTCCATCCCTGAGTGGCTGGCCAGGTTTTTCCACCTCCCCGCTAGTGCCTCTAGCCCCCAGTGGACTCCTTCCCGACCCACTAGTTGCAGGCTGGGAAGCGTCTCCCTGTCCTGCCAGGCCCCTGCCGCTAGCCCCATGCCTGCTAGCGCCGCTAGCCCCCAGCCTGTTCCCATGTCTGCGAGTGCCACTAGCACCCTGCCTGTCCCTTCTGGTACCCAGCCTGCCTGTTATTCCACTCTCCCTTGGTCCCCGGCCTGCTAGCCCCGAGTCTGGTCCTGATCCCCAGCCCGCTAGCGCCGCAGGCCCCCAGCCTGTCCCTGATCCCCAGTCGGTTAGCCCCCAGCCTGTCCCTTGGCCTGCTAGCGCCCCTAGCCTCCAGCCTATCCCTCCTGATCCCCAACCGGCTAGCCCCCAGTTTGGTCCAGATCCCCAGCTTGCTAGCGCAGTACTCTCGTACCCTGTTGGTGGATCTACCGGCCTCAGCCCCGCCGGTGGTCCAGCCGACCCCCGCACCTCGTACCCTGTTGGCGGACCGATCGACACCAGCCCTGTCGGTGGTCCGGCCAACCCCTGCTCCTCGCACCAACGCCCTCAGCCCGGCAGCCTCGTCCCTGACTCCCCCTGCCGCTGTCTCGCTGCCGGCCCCTGGAGGGGTCGCCACGCCCAGCTCCCCGGCCTTGGCACCAGCCCCGGTCGGCCGACCGCCAGACCTCCCTGGCTCCCCTGGTCCGCCCGAACCCTCTGGTCCCTCTGCTCTTCCCTCGGGACGTCGGCCTGAACCCTCTGGTCCCCCAGCTCTGCCCTCTGGCACCCCGTCTGAACTCCCTGGTCCCCCAGCTCTGCCCTCTGGCACCCAGTCTGGCCCTATGTCCTCAGTTCAGCCCTGCCCATTCGCCTGACCCTTCCCAGTCCTGAAACCCTCTCTGAATTCCCTGTGTTTTGTTTGGACCCCGGACCCCCACCAGCCGGACCCCAGTGCGACTTCCTCCCCCCGACGTTCGTCTGCCAAGCCCCGCCTAGTCCAGTGGGAAGGCCGCCGGGAGGCGTCTGTTGAGGAGGGGGCCCTGTTGTGGTGGCAGCCCGGCTGACGGTGAGTGTTCTGCTTTTTCCTCGGTTTTCTGTTCCCTGTCTGCCTCCCTGTGTTTTCTCCCCTGTGTGCTCTCTCTCCCTCTGCTCCTGAGCCCAGCCAACAACCCGCACCTGCACCTCTTCAGCCACCTCGTCAGCCTGCCACACCTGCCAGCAATCAGCCTCATCCCTGCCTGTATTTCAACCCAGGTTCTCCACACCATCCTCGCTTGATTGTCGTTGCTCCATACCTGGTGCCACCTCTGTGTTCAGACGCTCATGTTTTTTGTTTTCTCTCATTTTCCCTGTACTTTGTCGCTCCAGTCACTAACCCTGTCTTTCTGTCTGTTTTCCCTCCCAGGTTCACTCACCCTTGTCAACCGTTCTGTCGGCTGGGTTCATCCTCCGGACCTCTCCTCTTCGGGCTTCCCCCACGGCGTCCTCTCAGTTCCCCCCTGCATCCTCTCTTCCCCGGCCCCAGTGTTCCCCGGCTCCCTGGTCCCAGTCCTGTTGGTTTCCCTGTGCTAGTGTTTCCCCGGCATCCACCTCTCCCTCCACTCCAGTGTCTCAACCCCCCTTTTCCCTAAATAAACCTCCTTCGCTCAGAGCGCTGCGTTTGGGTCCTCTTTGTCCCCACACCACACTACCCACGTAACAATTACCACTTTCAAGAGAACAAAGGGCAGAAACAGCTCTCTGGGCCCATGAAAACACTATGCAGCATCAAAGTTTTAGGGCTATTGGGCCATCTTCTGACTTCTGCCACATTGTCGAACAACGCAAACAATGTGTCAGGGTCTTTCACATCAAATTTAGGCAACATCAAAACCAGTATAAACACCAGTAGATTCACTTGGCCAACAATGACTCATGCTTTCCCCCTCCTTTATCAATTCCAATTTTAATTGCTCTACTTTAATTATTTTCCCTTTAAAAGTACTATCTCAACCCTCAAACTGTTAAGTAAGCTTGTTAGACAAGTTTACATACACACACGAGTCAATCAGACATAGTCTGTTACACAGAGAGAGAAACATTGTTTTTTTTTTATTTCAATAGACCTGTTTTTGAAGCATATGACATGGTGTGGCATCTGTTTTTGTTTATTTTGCCTAATTTTTACAACTTACCCCAGCATGTGTAAAAACATACCCTGGTAGTGGGGTAGGTTGTAAGGTAACGTATACTTCATTGTCACATATACAAAATTCATTCTCTGCATTTAACCCATCCCTCAAGGGAGCAGTGGGCAGCCGCTGTGCGGCACCCGGGGACCAACTCCAGATCTGAGCCAGTGCCATTGGTCAATGGCACTGACTGGAGAACCTAACATGTTTTTGAAGGTGGGGGAAACCGAAGCACCCGGAGGAAACCCACGAGGTCTGTGATATTCTTGTAGAAGATTGCATAGGTGCAATTTGTAGAAAACAAATGTGGGTAGTTTGTATAAAAGTTTGAGAACTCTAGCTAAAATATTCAGTTATAGTTATTGAAGCAAAAAGTGTTACAACCATACCTGGTCTCCCGCATTACTATTAATATCCATGTTTAACACATGCAAATGAACTAGAGATAAAACTAGAGATAAATACTTTTAAGTGCATCCAAAAGAACCAAACAAGGCAGACTGAGTCACACACTACACAATACACATGGATATTGAGTGACTATGGAGTTCCCCCTCCTAACTGCCTAGCCCAAAGTTGCTAACTGCACCCTAACCAGAGACTTAATAGGCCAACCAGAACCAAAAAGAGAGATGCAGAGGCGGGCCAAATCAGCTACTGTCAAATGGCCCCAGGCTGTTTTTGTACAGATTAAACAAACAAAATATATGTAACATGTTAATTTATGAGCTTTATAGGTGCTAGCAGATTGTCTGGCTAGCTATTTCCCCCTGTTTTCAGTCTTTAAGCCAAGTTAAGCCTCTGGCTCATATTTAGCATATGGACATTAGAGTAGTATCAATCTTCTCATATAACGCTTGGCAAGAAAGCAAATTAGCATATTTCCAAAAATTTTAATTATTTGTTTAAGCTGACCACCTTCATGTGATTCATACTGAAAACTGAATGCCTCAAGTCAACAAGTGCACTGTGAATTGTCCAGTGTGAATAAGCTCATATGAGGCAGGAACAAGGAGAGTCACAAAGTGTGATAAATTCTAGTGATGTTTGATTAAGCAAATGAGACGAATAAGACTGCAAACAGACCACCTGTTCTTTTCCAAGCTGCTATTTCACTTCATGAATGTCAATGAGGAGGTGGTAGAGGGTTATTTTATAGTTGAAGATTGAATGCAGGGTCTGTCCCTCTGCCTGATAATGCCGCCCTGTTTGTCTCCATGTAGAGATGGAGAGATGTTTACGCTTACAGCTACAGAGCCCTAGCATCACACCCAGTGCCCCGACACAGACTGAGACAGAAAGGATAAAGAGAGCGAGAGGAAGACTTAGAAAAAGAAGGACAGAGAGCTTGAGTTATATTTGTAGGGAATGCCTGTAGCAGGGCCACGTAGACACAAATAAACACAGGCTCACACACACGTAGACAGCACAATGTGTGTTAATGCAGGCCACAGTGCGTGGGCCATGGCCTTCTTGTGATGGCAGCTCAGTGGACACACAGCATGTAGGAGTCATCACTGCCTGCCATGGATAATTACCATAATGAATGTAAAGGCCTGGACACGGGGACACTACTGCAAAAATAACCCACATGAGTATACAAAAGAACAATACTGACTGCTGTAAATAAACATCAGGCAAGATAAAAAATGTCTTCTCAATAATTCTTATCTAAATCTTATTGACGTTTTGTTTATTATTCATGGTCAGTGGTTTCAACTAATAATGATGGAAAAGCTCATACGATATACATTGTGGATGCTCAATTTTACAAAACTTGTATCTCTTCTCAAATGCTGAGATATTAGCTCTGGGCTCTATAGGACATGCCTGCAATTGCCCTGCCAATACTTTTTCAAAGTGTAAATAATCTTGAAGCTTTGCAAATCTTACAGCGTTGTTGAATAATGCATGTTTGAAATTACAGTTGCTCTGTGCCGCCACCGCTGTATCAGGCCATCCTCTCTCTCTCTCTCTCTCTCCGACTGATCAGCCCATAATTCCTTCTGTCTAAAAAGTGGGATGTCACGGAGAGGATTCCAATAAGAGATTCCGCTTTGTCACCCTTAAAAAGGCCCCTCTATCTGTGGTCGCACTGCAAGAGGAAATTGCACACTCCACCAATTCAACAGTGTGAGGTTTAGAAATAATGCCTTTAGAAAATCCTGAAATAAACACAATAGAATACATGCATGCTGTTACTGCTGGACATTTCCTCTCTATTTAACCAACTTATTTGCCTTGTTCACTATAGATTGATCAACCAGAGCTTTTAATTCCACAAGTAGGCCCATATGTAGTCCATAAACAAATACATAACTAATAACTATAACTTACAGCTGAGGACAGCTCATGACCAGTTACAATAAGTTGGAGTTTGCCAGCCAGCTTTAGTTACTCCATAATTTATTGTAAACAGAAAATAATACCTCTAACTTAGAGCTGCACTTATAGCATGGATTCTTCTGATGCAGCTATCAAATGTGTAAAGAGACTCTTGTTTAGCTTTCCCTTTCATTTCAGCTTGGCTGAATGATAATGGTTTACTATCTTCTACAAAAAGATTTCTCCAAAAATTTATAAAAAATTGCTTTCCTAGCAGCCATGCTTGAAAAGTCCTTCACTTCGATATTATCAAACTATATATAACTATATTGAAACCTGTCAGTTCATTCTCGATTTCCAAGAGCGTTATCTGGATGCAATTTGAAACACCTACAACAAATCGTAGCAACGGAATGTGTAATGTGGTTTACCAAATCCTGTCAGAAGTACGCCAAACACATCTTTCTTATCAACAAAAGCTTTAGACCTAATAGCAGATTCATCAGAAAAAGTTCCACATCAGTGGCCTCGATGCTCTGTCAGTTATTGTATCAAACCCGCCCCATATTCAATAAATGATTGTGAATGGCCTGACCGGACCCAGGATGGGTGGAAATATGTCTGAATGGGAGGGGTGTCAGGCAAAAGCAAATCAAACATGAGCTCACAGATTTGTCTGGTTTCTAGGCTGCCTTGGATTCAAAATGTCTAGCTTACACACATGATATTTGGGGGAAAAATCTCCTACTGCTGCACAGGGTGTCTTTTATTGTAAAGCAGCCACCAGCCACGTGTGATGAATGTGAATATGCATCTACAAAACAAGACAATGGTTACATTTGGCAAAAGTTTGACGACAGTTCAGTTTTAAATATTGCAACATGGAACAAGAACAAGCAGAAAGACCTCAGACTCCTCAGTAAGGTAATTAACACCTTTTTCAGTGTTCTGCTGTTGTGTGGAAAACTACTCGCTCTGTGTGCCAATTATTCATCCTGTAAATTTGAAACATTCTGCTTTAGAAAAACTCATATTCTTCCAAACTGGAAGATTGTGTCTGCACGACTAAAATAATTTTCAATTCAGCTGTTGCCACACTCTGTGCAGGACTACATGATGCCCCTGTGACTAAAGTAGGGATGAAGATTTGTAATTGTGTTAAAGGCTCTGGAAAGTTTTCCCTTTATTCTGCAGAACAGAAGAGAGCACAGTGTAGTCAACACATTTCTCTGTGATAGCGGTGTGGTTTTATGACCTGCTGTGTTGTTTTCTGATTATACTCCACTCAGCAGCATGGACATGTTCCAAAAACTGTATATACCGCTGAGCTACCTACTGTCTGGGGAGAGAGAAACACATGGTCCTTCAATAAAAGATAATAGAAATGACAATAAGATTTACCATCTGAATTCATCATCTTCATTACCATCTTCAAGATACTGGGAATAAGCCAACACACAAGCCTCACTAGCCCACCAGGTCTACTGGAATACTGGTTATGTAAGGCAGCAGGTAATTCATTAGATTTAATAGGATGCTACACTGCAGTTGTGCTTCAGGGCTACTACTTATTCAGTCTTTGATAAGAGTTATAAAAATGTACTCTTTATGAGTTCCACTGTGGAAAAATCTTATACAGCAAAATCTCTGAAGAAATCCTCTGAAGCAAAGCTCCTGTATAACAAATATACCTGTTGTATGATGAATTCAATATACTTCTTGCTTACAATAAAATAAAAAAACGGTTACTTCACTTTTGCAAACTAAGCTTATATTTTTCTTGGTATGTGGTGTCAGAGAGCAATGCCACCACAGCAGCCCTTCTTGTTTCCTACAGCACACAGCAGCACACAGGAGAAAATTGGTCTCTGAGGACGAAAGCAGCATTAATCTAATAACAAAACAAAAAAAAAAGATGTAGAGTACAGTCAAATTACTTTTCGAAGACTGCAACATAAATGCCAAGCGAGTGCCTTCTCCTGGAGCATTGAAAGATGCTCCATCCAGGAATCATCACAAATGAATGATTACACCAGCAACGTGTGAGGGTAGAGCTCTTTACTGGAGCAAGAGGAGCCCAGGAGGGCAAGAGGTTAATAATACTGTGCGTATGCTTTATGCTTCTCCTTAATTTTGATGCTGTAGTGTCTTGCCAAGGTCTGTTGGATTAGCATGGGGGTTTATGTTGTAACAAATGCAGAGCCACCAAAACATTATATTTATATTCCATCATATCCATGCACTACATATATTACAGGGCATTTTTCCTATGCACCAATAAGTAAAGAGGGGCAAAAAATGACTGACTGAAAATTGCTGTCTCGGGCGTGCAAACATATCCTTCCACATACAGCAAATGACATATAGAAAAGACTGAATTTCACACTCTGCCTTCTATAGAGCAGAATTAGGCTTCATCACAGCTGAATAAGTATGATGGGAAAGGACAGTGAGAGGCTTTTTAGTAATAGCACATGTCAGAGGAGATTTCTCTCAGGCAGAAAATGTGGAGTTAAGAGGAAGGGTGAAGTGCGAATAAACGAGGTAGGCAGGACTTGATGGATTCCAGAGGAGGATGACTGACCACTAATTGAGGAAGAGGCAACTCTGTGGTGTCTCACTGCATGTTGCCAAGACAAAGGGGGGCAAATTAGGTTTCTTGAAGTCATTCGGGAAATATAAGGTGTGATGTAGTATAATAGAGGCAAATGAAATGAGGTGATTTAGACTGAAAGATGCAGAGGACACAACTCCTTAGGGGAGCTTGCAACCACTGGAGCATGAAAAGTTATAAGTTGGGTATTATGAGCTCAGACAAGTCAAACTCTGTGTCCCTAACTTCTTATCATGGGCAGTAGAGATGTCAAATCCAACATTACATTTACATTTTGACAGCCAGATCCACCAAATTCATGCAGCGGAAACAGTGGACGGTGAGCAATGAATATGCCATTGAATGTTTACTGTGTGTTTGCATGTGTGTGCAGTGCATGTTAAAGTCAAATCAAGTTTATTTTTTTATAGCCCAAAAATGTCTCAGTGGCCTTTGCGGGTTCAAACAGCAACAGATCCTGACTCACACAAGAAAAGCTCCACAAAAAAGACATTTAGAGACAGAAACTCCCTAAGCACCTTGCAAAGCTGGGGGCAAAAATTGCACAAAATGGCAATTACGAAAAATGTAGTAGTTGCAATTAGCAACTTAGCAAGTTAACAATTAGGCGAAATACAAAATAAAATGCTATCACATTCCAACAATAGAATGACATTAATTAAAGTGGTCATATTATGCTCATTTTCAGGTTATTCATTTTATTTAGGGGTTGTACTAGAACAGGTTTACATGGTTTAATTTTCAATTTTATTATCGTCATACTGCACATTACTGCAGCACCTTCTTCACCCTGTGTGGTGAACGCTTCGTTTTATCTATGGAGTGAATAACCTCACTTCTGTTTGATCGTTTTTAGTCGTTGCAAATGCGCAGGAACGTGTTAAGAACTACTAGCCAATCAGAAGCAGAGTGGGGCAGGTCCGGTAACCACAGATTTGGTTCAGCTGTAGATGTTCCCAAACCAGCTTCTCAAACTGTCAGAGTGGTAAGCATTTGGAAATTTGCAAATGTATCTTTCATACCTAACATTTTAACCCTGCACTGTCGCTAAATCACATTAACACCTTTATGTCCATTGGCTGCCTGGAGGGTATTAACATTTGGTAGGGAGGGTGGGATTAACGGGAGGTAGCAGGTGGACGTCTTGTCACTGTGTGTGCTACAGCTCAGTGTGTTTCTCCACCAGTGTTTTTGAGGGCGTGCCTGACTAGCCGCAAGGCGAGAATTATGACGCACGTTACATAGTGGCGCAGATAGGTTACGGAAGGAAAGGCTGGACTACAAATGAGCTGTTTTAAGGCAGTTTAGGAGCAGTGTTTTCTTTGGAAAATAGGAACTCCATTCGGCATGGGCAAAAAGTATAATATGACCTCTTTAAGATACTAATGTGGTAAAACCAATACAAGATAGAATTAAGTCCAAGAAATTAGTCCAAAAGATTCAATATCACTTTTACAATATCACTTTCACTCACATTTACAACTTTTCAAGTCATAGGTGGTTTAGGGATTGGGGCGCATCATTTGTAAATGCCCTCCAGAACACATAATGGGCCAGATTTACTAAAGGTTTGCGTGAGTAAAATCTTGTGCAAATTTCATATCACCAGCAAATTAACATGTAAGCTGATCTACTAACAGTGTGCACGCAGAATGACATCTTTCAAAAGTGCAAGATAACATATGTTGTTCATTTACTACTTTTGCCATACTGAATGTGCAATTTGGGGCGTTTCAATTTTATTGTGAAAAGTAATGGGAGGGTAACATGCAAATACATCTATTTACTATGTGATCTAACAAGCCTGAAAGCAATTTCATGCGAGTCCAACACCATCTGTATTTAATACATTTGAAAGGAAAGTGCAAACTGCCAAATGTTGCGCAGAGATGGTTGCTGTTATGTGTAAAATTATTCTATATACACAATATATAGAAATACTTTTTTTTTCGATTAACTATATGAATTGAATTGGTTTTGGCGGTGCTGCGGGAGACCTAGCTGTAGTAGTGTGTAACGGTAGGAGACAGAACAGACCCAAACGCAACGCTGAGGATTTCAAAAAGAGGTTAATTGAGGAAAAGGGACAGGAAATCGCGGAGTGACCATACAGTCTATGGGAGCGACTAGGCATGCAGATGGTCAGTGATCGTTCCCTCTGGCTGGATGAAGCACGACGCTCCTAATTTTACGCATGATCCATGATGACACAGAAATATAGAAATTAATGACCAAAAGCATACTGTCAATATTTTAGAACCTCCCACAAAATTTCACAAATCATGTTTTTAGGGGAGTTCATGTCTTAAACCCCAGGCTCCCCCATAGTTCGCACCCTATCCTTGCGTCTGGGTCATTCCAGCATACTGCATCTTTTTCTGCTGGGGTTTCCCTAAGTAGTTTTTCAGGTGTCAGATGTACTGTACTTCAGATGTCCCAAGTACTTAGTGCAATCTTAGGCAGGATGGGCAGGTACATACAATTTCCACATACTTGAGACGCACTGAATGAAGAAACCAAGGTTTTTACGCAGTGGCTGTTTCCTTCCTAACTCTCCATGGCGGAAACCATTAAAACATGCACAACCTTCATTTAGATACTGCCACCTTCTTTGTGTTTGCACCTGTTGTCATCTACGCAATAATTCTTAGTTAATCACCCATAACAGGTACTACAATTACACGTATAATATTTTAGAATGCACATGCAATTTAGTACTCTTTATTCGAGGTGTTAGTAAACCCGGCCCATTGTGTTTCTATATCTTACAATGTCAAAACCTTTGCATATAGGAAAATGATTTTTCTGATCTTACACAGTTTTGCTTAGGTTTAGGCACAAAAATTACTTGATTAGAGTTGGGGAAAGATCATGGTGGACAACAATCACAATTACTACAGCCGCTGGAGGCCTTTAGCTCTCGAATGTAAACAAACAGTATGTGGTTTTGGGGCAAATACTGAAATGACTGATGCTGTCGTTTTCCTTGGGAGGACAGGTTCACCGAAATACAGTTGCAAGAACTTAATTTCAACTTTACTGATACAGATCAATGCACATTTACCTCATCATCTGAGTCTTATTTGTATACATACTGATGTGAATGAACTACATGTTCTATAAATTGTAAAAAAATAAATAAATAAATAGAACATTTAACAAATCCCCCATTTCCTAATGCTTTGCTAAACAATAAATCCTCATCTGAGACATCAGATTGTGTCTATGATCTAACTCCCAGTCAACTTTTGCTAGTTGCTGCCATTTAGCTTGAGAGTTTGTTTAGTGTAGTTTGTTCCAAAACATTACAAATGATTACCCATTTTCCTAGCAGCACTGCAGCAGCGTTTAACAGAGAAATCAGCCAAAGACACAAGTTTGGATAAGCAATAACATCCATGCTGCAGTACTGCAACACAACATTGTTCACTGCTGCCACTATCAGCCTGAGCATTTAACAGAAAGAAGTATTTTAACTGGGCCTTGAGGGGAATGTCACATGATTATAATAAAGATTGTAATAAAAAAGACAGTGAGAGACAGAAAACCCCATCAAACACATAATACCCATCTGTGCTCATTGCTCCAGTGTGTGCATGTGCTTGTCAGTGTGTGTGTTTAGCAGTAATGGTACACAGCATACAAAAGGATCAAGTATTTTTATGGTGTAGCGCAGGACAAAGCCATTACAGTAATCAGTCTGTGTTGAGTGGAATTGAAAGAACCAAATAGGAAGGCTTTCATGATGGTGTTCCACCAGGATTTAAGAGTCGATTGTGTGATTATCTTTGGCCAAATTATGCCTTTTGCACCAGTTTTACTTGCCATTTTCATCCATTATGCTCTAGCCTTTTCACAACAAATTGTGATGGAAAAAGGACAACAAAATTGGGCAAGGGGTGGGGATGGGGGGGTCATAACCTCACACAAGCACATTGGATATTCCACATGACTGTAACATTTCAGCTTTGAAAAAAGCCAAAGATAGACAGCTCGGGGAGGATCCATAAATAAACAAATCCAATGACAGGTACTGGATGAGGAACGTTAGGATATGATCCCACTTCAGGTGAAAGGGTGTGTCAAAGTATGTAGCTTAACTTGTGACACTTCAACATATGATGGGTAGTTCCCTCGCATCCGCAATTGTAGTGCCTGGCAGTACATGCCACTATTTAAAATTACAAATTTCGTAATTTGACTGACTTGGCCCTGTGAAAATGCATTACATCATCTCCTTGGTAGCATTTCAGTGAGTCTCAATGCTAACATATTCACAAAAGGGACATTCATTATTGATATGAACTCCCAACATTTGTGCAGAGTACAAAGCATATGCCTCGTAAACATGCATGAAGCTACACCAGCAGCATTTAGGTGCCCATGAACCACTAAACCTATACTAATGGATGGTAAGTGGAATCAGTGCCATTTACTATACTGATTCTGTTAGACACACACAAAGGAAACATGACTCTGCCCCAGACTCTGGCCCTGTGTGTGTGTGTGTGTGTGTGTGTGTGTGTGTGTGTGTGTGTGTGTGTATAGCAGGTGGCAACTGAATCCACATTTGACATGTACCCAGTTGGAGCTTCCAGTATTAATGAAGTTCAGCTGTAACGTGTTTTGGACACAAAGGCTGGTGGTTACACTCGTTTTTCAAATGTGGCTTTTATCAGTCTGTGCTCATTAGCCTGATTGCTACATCCAGTGAGAAACTACCAGGAAAGCATTTTTAAATATGATGGATATGCAAATGAGCGTTTGTGGGGGTTAGACTGAAATTTATCATCATATATATATATATATATATATATATATATATATATATATATATATATATATCACCATAAATCTGGAAAACCACATTTGACAAAATACTGCCATTGCCTGCATCAAAATAATGATTCTAATAAATTGCAACGCATAGCTTCTCTAGAGAAACACTAATGTCCTCCAAAATCACGACTTCTTCATCATACTATTTTACTTCTTCAAGTGGGTTATTGCACCAAAGGGGTCTACTCTGACCCACTTACATTTCTGCATGATAATTTTTCATTTGAAACATTAAGCCGAGGTAGGTTTGTCATCCGTTTATTTGGAGACATTTAAAGTCTTCTGTGTTGCTGGGCTTTTTTTTTTTGTAGTGGTCCAGTTCTGTGTTAAATTATTTGACATGTACACCAGGATCAAAGCCCTAATGTATCTTACGCGGCCCTCTGTGTTATGCAAATGGAGGTGTTTTAATGAAGGCATCATGAATAATTCAGGAGTGGTGTTCCACGAGAAACGCACCGCAGGAACAAATTCATAGAAAAAGAATTACATTGGAAAAATAAAAATTGACGTTGAAGTATCTCTCCCTTCTGTTTGATATCCCACGGCTGCTCATCACTTGCTTATTAACAAATGTCAGCCAACTGAAATAACCCATTTAATTAGTTTGTAAAGTACAGGAGATGCACTCACTCTGTGTCCACTTCACTTCTCTCTTGCCGCCACCAGCCTTTTGCACTTTAATAAGACTAAAACCGAATATGAGGGCAAGGTCTCAAACTCAATTTGTCTTTTTAGGGGAGTTGTTTGTACAATACCTGGGTCTGATTACTGCCTACGAAGAAAAAGAAAAAAGGAACATGCTCTGCTGCACTTTGTGTGCTGACATTTTTTAAAATAGACCAATTGAATCGTTATTAACAAGGTTTTTGATGCACTAAAAATAACATTAAAAACTTCACTGCGGGTGAGCAGGTGGAGTGTTCCAACGTGAACAAATAGGAAAGTCATTTTTGATTATGTTCCTTCAGCTGTGCACGTTAAGGATGCCATTTTTCACATGGCACTGTCGCAGAGTTACAGACTTCGTATTGTTTATGGATTGTGGTTTGTGCCAAGTTGTTGCTTTGACAGCCCCAGGCTAAGAAAGGAAGGTGACAGTTATTCACCACCCACACAGCACTTACAAGTCTCTGTCTAATCCTCCAGTAGTAGTCCAGATGAAATCTTTTGCTGTATAAACTCAGGTTGTGTTGACTTAAAAGACCCCGAATGGTACGCACACCTGAGTCGTTTCTAATAGTCATTCATCAAGCTCCATTTTGTTGATGTAAGTGTTGCTATTATCTCAATGACAGCCAATGTGAGCATCATTTTCATCATCTGCCACTCTCTTACAGGTACAGTGATGTAACACAGGACAACTGAACATCCCAGTGTCCACTTTGTCCTGTGCACATATCTCTAAAGCGACCCCCTGGTCTCTGACATAGCCAGGATGACTTTGTAATCATATTACCAGTGCATGTCTCATTAGTTTCTGCCATGGCTGAGTGTCTCTGCCTCCTCCTGTTCTACTCATGCCTTCTATCACACACACACACACACACACACACACACACACACACACACACACACACACACACACACAGGCACACAAACATCCACTCAATTGCTGGCCAGCATTTTGAGAGTGTCTGGGCTTGCATCTAAAGCAGTTTACCAGGGAAATAATAGCTCTCTAAAAGGATTCTCTGTATGCAGAATCATCCAATTCCATTTGCATTCTTCTGAGACAAATTACATTTTAGCAGAAGGTGAGTGTAGCACCATGTTGAGATGACAAAAGAATGAGCAGCAATGGGAGGAGGACGCCTGAGACCTAAATTAGATGGTAGTTCTTCCGGTTGGTACTGCGACTGGGACAACTTTTAATGCATTTAGATGTATTTTAGTGTTTTTAAAAGTGGAATCAATTAAGGTACTCATTAGAAAGATTTAGTGAAAGACTGCAACAGAGACAGACAATAACAGCCTTGTGAATGCGAGTCTAGACGTTGATGTATCTTTTCTTGTTAGTCTGCTTCAGATTTCAATTAAAAGGTAAGCAAATGAAATTCATTCCTCATCCACTTAAAAATGCAGACAGAGTGAAGGCCATTGGAAGAATATGGAAGGTAAAATATTGTCATTCTGAGTGGGTGTCAAGGTTACAAGCTGTCTTTCTGAGCTCCTTTTCTTCATCTGTAATACTGCTGAAGCAAGTTTCAATAGTGTGCAGTTAAATAACCTTCAAAACTCAACCCCCCTTTTCTCCACCCACTCTTAACCCCTTCTCTGGTAAAGTGCACAAATTGTGTCTTTAAAAGTGTTTGTGAGTTGCTCTTAATGGCCACAACTGTCTGTCCCTGTAAAACCATGACACTGGTTTAGCTCCTGGTACAGATTCTGCAAATGCTTTAACTGCATTCCTTCAAAAGCCGCTAAAGAGAAGAAGGTCCTCCATAAGGGCTTCTCCAGAACCACCTGTCACAGTTCCCCTCTCTCTGAACCCGGCGGCGTTCATTATTGATGAGATCTTCATGGCCATCATGCTACCTCCTTCTTCACTGGGTAGTTACTCAATATCTCGTACCCTGGGAAAACTGCGTGCTACAGTCTTTGCACAGTGTCCTGTCCACGCAGCGTCGTCGGTTGGTTTACTGTTAGTGCAACGCTGAGTGGTTACAGCCCGTGGTTACTGGGCTGAACTCTCAGCATGTGTGAGTATGCTATCGATTTCCTCCCACCAGGCAACTTCCAGAGCACTTAGCCTAAATATCAGCACCGATAAAATCGACTGAAAGGGAATGATCCCCTTTGAACTCTAGCTAACATAAGCAAAACACCATGCAAACAAACATGGCTGTTCCATTTAACATGAACTCAGGTGATGCTGACGTCCTGACCTTTGCTCGTTTCAAAATAGGGCTATTATGACTTCTGAAAGGGTCACCTGCACGCCCTCAAAATAGATTTAGTGGAGCAAAAAAGCTGCTTGTGTGACACTCAGGGGGGCTTTGACTAGAGTAATCTTTTGTTGTTGTTTGGAGGTTTTAACGTTCCATGGAGAAAGCAATTTTAAAACGGATGAGGGCGTAATCCCCGACAATACAGGGATTATCTCTTTAAATGACCTTTATCTTGCCATGAGGCATGGAGTGCTTTTCAACTCCACTATCCCAAGTCTGATTTGATTACGACCACAATGCCTATTTTATTTATAATCACCAGGCTACAGACAGACTATACAGCTGCAAGGAGGCTGTGTATTCAGAATGTAAGATAAGCGCCTCCAAGGTAATTTACAGATATGCAAGAAATCCAGTGGCAGAGGTGAGAGGATTTGACCAAGGGAAAACTGAAATAAAGTAAACATTGTCGTGTTGTAATGGCTTGTCCTTTTAATAAATGATCAGAATGTTACTGGGGACATTGTGTAACTATCTTCCTGTCTTTGTATGCATGATACATTTAAAATTTAAATTTCAGTCACAGTTTTTCATTTTGGAATTTTGGGACAAACAAATACGGTAAATAAAGGGAATTTATTTTTTCTGTACCTCTTATCTTTTTTTTATTGAAAGGCTCAAAAATAATAGAGTGAATCTGAAGTTGGGCTGTTTTTGGAGGGGTTTAAAGAGGCTCCCACCAAATGATGGATGAGTCAATCATCTCCCGTCTTTGTTAGTTGAGATTTCTGCCTCATCAAGGGTGCTATATTTTCCCCTCAGACAATGAAGGTGAGAGCGAGCACTGCTTTGGTTCGGATAATTGGAGCCATGGGACCTGGCTCCAATTATCAGTACCAAGTATAATGTGAAAGAGATTTCCTGGTAATGGGAAAGAGATTGACTACAGATGTTGACTATATTTCATAGCTGAACTTTCTTCCATATGATCAGTTTTGCTCATTTTGGTTTGAAGTAAAAACTCTTTATCGAAACTCTCTACATGACTTTGTCAACAAAGTTAAACATCTAACTGGATTGCTTTGATTTTTAAGAATGTTCTTTGGTTTTAAAGAAGTCTTTGTATCTTAAAAGAACTCAGTGGTGGATCCTAAACATGAAAAATAAGCCTCTAGCCAATTAAACATTTAGTACCTTGTAGCCTGAACCACTGCTGTATCCTGTTTTAATACATCTGTTTAAGTAAGATTGTTGAACAGGTCAAATCTCAACTTTATTTGAGTTATATCCTTGATGAATATTTCAGCAACATGCATTATGGATGTGAGGATTTACTGCATGTATTGGGGAGATAACGGGTAAAATATTTTTGGTATTTGCAATGTGTTTGACCTTTGAGAATATCGAGCTTAATTCAGCCATGTTTGTATCATTCCAATATCACTTAGTTTATGAACAACATTTACTGTATAATTTTGGTAATAGCTAAGCAACGAGGAAGGAATGTGCTCATAATGCATTCACATTCCATGTTGAAAGCAGGTTTAGCATAAAAGTGGGTGCTTTTTAAATTACAGAAAAGGAGCGGCAAATAGAAACTGATTAATCACTGCACCAAGTCAAAAAAAATTGGGAAGGAAGTACCCGACATTAACAATTTCAAGATCATAAATAGCTCAGCTGCCTAATAATTTTAAAGAGATGTAGAGTGATTCATACTAGGATACCCAGCAGAATAAAGGCACATGATTAAAATAGTCCAAAACCTTATAAATAGGAGTATGACAAATTGTTTCAGAAATTCCTCTTCAGTAGCGGGAAGGTACTAAGGTGAAAGCGTCATTCACAATTAGACTTTTCACAGGTTCCTTAAATTATTATTCATTATTACACTCCAGAGATAAATGCGGCAGTACACTTATCACTTAAATCCTTTTTGCTAAGCAACATATATATCCCTGCTGTAATTACACCACCCAACCAGGAGCATAGTTGGTAAAACTGATACTTGAATTTGTTCTTGTGTTAGTATCGTTCTTATGTTTATGTTGTTGTCCCCTACTCGATATAAAAAGCAATTAAAAAATATATTCATTTAAAATATATTATCTACGGTGGCCCTGAGAGTCCAACGCACTGCAACCTAAGAAAACACATTCAAATTCATCACAACACAACACATTTAGACAACACAACACGTTAAGACATCACAACACATTAAGACAACACAACACGTTAAGACAACACAACACATTTACATAACACATTAAGACAACACAACACATTAAGACAACACAACACATTTAGACAACACCACACATTTAGACAACACAACACGTTAAGACAACACAACACATATACATAACACAACACATTAAGACAACACAACACATTTAGACAAAACAACACATTTAGACAACACAACACATTTAGACAACACAACACATTAAGACAACACAACACATTAAGACAGCACAACAATGTTAAAAGGACCAAAAAACACATTTTAGCTTCATTTGCTGATGGAAAAAAGTCCTGAACTGCCGCTGCAAAACCATGGGAGCACAACCAAAACAAGATTCTTCTTCTTCTCTTCTCTGTTTTGCAGGTTCCAACCACGTTGTTTAGGTGCACACTGCCCCCTACTGTCCCGGAGTGTGTCATTTCATGGTATTATGTACTTCAGGTTACAGGTTCAACCAAAACAAGCTAGCTGTGTGCATCACTTAAAAGGGTCCCCTGGAAACACTTCCGTTGTGTTGTCTAAATGTGTTTTGTTGTGTTGTGTTGTCTTAATGTGTTGTGTTGTCTAAATGTGTTGTGTTGTCTAAATGTGTTGTGTTGTCTTAATGTGTTGTGTTGTCATCTCAATGTGTTGTGTTGTCTTAATGTGTTGTGTTGTCGTCTCAATGTGTTGTGTTGTCGTCTCAATGTGTTGTGTTGTCTTAATGTGTTGTGTTGTCTTAATGTGTTGTGTTGTCTAAATGTGTTGTGTTGTCTTAATGTGTTGTGTTGTCGTCTCAATGTGTTGTGTTGTCTTAATGTGTTGTGTTGTTGTCTTAATGTGTTGTGTTGTCTAAATGTGTTGTGTTGTCTTAATGTGTTGTGTTGTCTAAATGTGTTGTGTTGTCTTAATGTGTTGTGTTGTCTAAATGTGTTGTGTTGTCGTCTCAATGTGTTGTGTTGTCTAAATGTGTTGTGTTGTCGTCTCAATGTGTTGTGTTGTCTAAATGTGTTGTGTTGTCTAAATGTGTTGTGTTGTCTTAATGTGTTGTATTGTCTTTATGTGTTGTGTTGTGATGAATTTGAATGTGTTTTCTTAAGTTGCAGTGCGTTGGCCTCTCAGGGCCACCGTAATTATCAGTATTTTGATTATAAACAAATCATCAACTTTCACACATTTGCAAATTAACACAATCTAAACCATACATAAAATATACAGTAATATACAGTAATGGACAGTCATATATGACTACATATTGTTTCCATTTCACGATGTGAATGTAACTGTCTTCATTAAATAGGACATCCTGCAGAGTTGTAGATGCTTATGTACTTTATGTGTTATTCTCATCCACTGTGTAAAAAATACATACTGTATATCAGATTTTCAGTGTTTTTATACATTGTGGAAAATTATTGTTTATCTTCTGCCTTTTGTGAAAGACGAAAATCAATGTGTACCGCAGAAGATTTTGGCTGATAGGTACAAAAAGATCTTTATTATCATTAACAAAATCATGAAACACTCAAATGATACAGGTCATTCTCTTAAAGTATGTACAAACACTCACATGGTTTTCACACTGATGTGTATGGTGGGTCTATTCTTCCCATTCCAGTCCCTTCTTCTGCCTGCTGTAAAAACTTCTGCACATTTGAGTCCCCCCCCCATATATTTGGCAATTCAAGCTATATTTGATGCCATGGAAGATGAATTTAAAAAGGATTTTGAAAGGATTTGAAGTAGACAGTTTCAGTTGGAGCATAGCTTTATGCAGTGACAGAGCTGGGTCCATTGGGCTCACTAACAGAGCCTCTGTGCTTGGGTCCGGAATATTCTCCGATAAATGAACCGTCCTCATCGAATTCTTCTCCACCGTCGGCATAGTCAACCAGGCTGTCTCTGCTGACGCTGTCCCCCACCAGGGAACACAAGCTACTGCCCTTCAGTGGCTTCTGATCGCTGTCACTGCCATCAACAACGACAGAGAAGGATGGCTGGGGTCAGTGGTGCAGTGCATAAACAAACACATTTTATAGTACATCAGGCAGATGTTCGGAAGCAACACAGGGCCCCTAAGAGGTCTTTGACACACAAGCACACACACAATATCATATACTGTATAACCAAAAGCTACACAGATACACATGCAAACACCAGTGTGCAGAGCCTGTACAGTACATATATACTATTAAATGTTTGTCTGCACTAAAACACACACACACATGATCCTAGTCACAAAGGGAGTTCTTATGGTTTCAATACATCACTACAGGCAATAGGCAGGGTGGATGCGGCGGATGCATAGCGGGAAACGGAGCACAAGGGAGGAGGGAGGGCTTGGTACAATCACTTCACTAATTGCTAATTGCCAAGGCTTCAGGACCAAAGGCAATTTCAAATCTCTTTAGAACCAGCGATGGAAATTGCAGTGCAGTGAAAAAGGAGACGGGTGGGAGGTGTGTGTGCATATATGGGGGGGGGGGGGGGGGGGGAGGGGGTAGTGGCTGGGATTGAGAACGGGAGAACGAACAGGGGGGAAGAGGTGGGGCATATGCAATCCCAGACTAACAGCCTGTCATTCCTGGTATTCCCGAGGGGCCCACACGCAGGCCGAGGAGATTAGATGCCAATTTAAGGCTGGGCAACTGGCCAACTTGCAGGTGTCTCACTACAAGATGCGGGGTCACCTCAAAACACTGAGGATATTTCTCCTCCCTGTGCTCTTTTCTAATTCCCTAAACCAGCAGTGTTTGATAACACTTCTCTCTCTCCTTTGATTTTAGTATTCATAACACAGACTGTCTGCTGTGTTCTGAGACGTTAGTCAGGTGGCTGGTATATGATAGCGCCATTTGAGGCGTACTGTAGTTGACACCTGTGTCAAATAAAAGCTCGACATTTTCAGCAGCATTTTAGCACAGAGACATGGTTCAAGCTCTGATTACAAATTGCTTCTCCTTCGCTGGGATTTTTAATAACCAATCTTATCTATCCCATTTCATGAGGCCGTTTACCATGCAAGCTGCATAAGGTCCGCATTTCAGCTTTTATCAAGCCTTCTTTCTCTGACGACTCTAGAGCGCTGAAGATAAGTGGTTGTTATCTATGAGCAGTGGAATGCCACAGCCGCAGCAGCCCGCCCACAGTGACTTTATTACAGTGATAAAATGGGGCCGGGTGCTTTTGAGCCCCGGCTCTCATTCAAGACCTTGGCCGGGCTTTCCTTAAGCCTCACAAACAGGTGAGAGATGGAGGCACGTCACCTGGCAGAAGGTAATCTGTCTTGCCATTGACCCATGCTGACTTGGTTTGGGGGCAGCACGGAAACTTCAGAGGGAAGGAGGCCCTCCACCCCATTGCATCTAAAGTTGTATTTTCTTTAGTTTGAAGGTGTCTAGAAGAAGAACTTTGCCACATTTGCTGCAAAAACAACAGCTGATAAACTATCCAAGGAAGAAATTGCATTACACTGTTGGCTAACAGCCATCTCAAGCTATGACACCTGCTGTTCTTGCAGTGGACGGAGGGGCTACGCAGCAGAGGGCTGTCTCCAAAGAGAAATCGTCTGAAGCTGATTACCACTTGTCAGCTCCCCAGACACGTGGCATACTAGTGGGTGGTCTATTGCCTTCAGAGATTCAAAGGGCACAAGAGAGCCCTGAATCCAGCTCTAAAGCCAGGAAAACAACATCATAGTAAGGCTAAGGGCACTCTGGGGAGACAGTACTCTGAACAACCTCATGAAACCAACCCTGAGAGGCATTCTAAACAGCTGCAGCCAAACATCTGCACCAACTCATCAACTCATATTACTTCCCCTGCCTGATGAGCTCCAAAGTAAACTTGATGTCAGAGTTAAAATCACTATCACAAATGTTTTCTGATAGGAGATGTATATGTTATAAAGTTATATGTCAATTCCATTTAATATCATCATGATGGTTCACACAATTAACTATGCACCAATGGTATGCAAAGAATATGTAAAACACAAACCTCAATAACAAATTTTGTTAGTTTTGAATTAAAACTTGTTTCGTATTATTAATTTGGACTTTCCGTAAAACAATAGCACAAAATAATCTAATCATCATAATAAGATTTCACTGTTGATGTATAATATTAAATTCTTTAAGCTATAAAATCTATAAACATGACTGTAGACAATGCATTCTTTCCTGTTCAACAGAACTACAGTCTTGGCAAGAATCACAGGAATGCAATTGGCAGCAACCACACAATTGTGAGTAATCATGTTCTGAGTAATATGATAACGAGCAGAATCAAAGCAGACAGAAGAGGCTATTTTAGGTGTTTTCTGTTGCGTGTGCACAAACAAACACGCCATTGTCACACAGTTGCTGCAGCGCTGTCAAGCAAAATAGGATTCAGACGATTTCCCTAAACTGTCACCGTAGCAGCTAAACAATGCAAACAATGGGAATTCAACAGCTATTATAAGTAAAACAGCTGTCTGCTTCGGGCTTAAAGGCTCCGGTTTTCAACCCATTTACCGTGCTTAGTTTATGCCCATTTTGTTGAATGTAAGATATTTTCCATCAGCAATTGCTATATATCTAGAATCAATCTGTGTGTGTGCAGTGGAAGGGTCTTCTATTACAATTAAAAGAGTGGCCTGTGTTGAAGATATTCCACACAATACACCCTAATACACAATGTGAATTTAGAGTTCAAAAGTAAATCAAAAGTTATGTTTCACTAACATCCAATCACCTCAAATAGTGTACATCTTTCTACATAAGATGTGGCTAAAACACGACCTTAATACAGTAGGTTCAGTAGGCAGCATATCTAAGAGCTTAAATAATTAATAGCATTACAGCTGTTGTCTAAGAAATGTCTTGGTTGCAAAGTGCAGTCACACTACCACCAATCTTTTTGCTGTTTTGGTATAAGCTAAACACGTAATTAAGTAACTAACTAACTTACCAAACTTGCAGGTCAAAGTTCACCTTTGTTCAAGTTTGACACATGGGTTTGCAGGGTCGGCTACTACCCTGTTTTGCACAACATTACCGTATTGGCCCAATTATAAGACAACATTTGTTTGTAAAAGTGGGGGTTGTTTTATATTAGAGGAAAATAATTCTAAAAAAGAGCTTCCTGGACAGGGTGTGACTTTTAACACAAATAAATGTTGGATTTACATTCATTTTTAATGAAATACTTCCATTAAAGCAGTATTTTATGTAACAGAAGGCTTCAAAGATGAGAACAAATGTCTCGCTGAACTTATGGCATCACAGGGAAACCCAACAGGGCTAGACTAAAATTGTTTTGTATCTTGGAAAAGGTGGGTCATCTGGCCAATACAGTAGACTACCCTACTTATATATGATATAATGTGTTTGACACATGAATACAGTATGCTTGCTTTGTTTTCTCTTGCCTCTGAAGGTAATGTAAGTAATGTCTTGTAAGCCCGTATATATATATATACATACATACAGTATAGATATAGTATATACGGCAACAAAGTAAATGCACATAATTCCAACTAAAGGGGAGCAAATCTCAAGCTTTTCTTACCCACTACTCTTAACTACAGAGTGTGATTACCTAGCCCATTAAATGATGAGAACACTGGCTTCTAGGCCGATCATGGTAAAGCTCATGAATGCATGGTTTGCTTTTGGGATGGAAGAGAAAAACATTACTGTGACAGATGACAAATGACTTTCTCAGCCTGAAAAGATTTAACATATGGTTGTTATATTAACATAATAACATTGCATTTCAAGGAGATAAAAAATGGAATTTCCTCAGCACACTTTGGCACTTCAGCTTTCCTCTGCAGAGCAGGAGCACAGCTCACCTGTATTCACAGAAGGTGTCATCATTCATTCCTTGTGACTCCACATCAGGGTGGAGGTCCTCCTTCTCTTTCACTACGGGATAGAGGGAGAGACAGATATTGCAGCGTCACTGTCAAAGAGCAGCAACTTCATCCCTAAATGTAATTACATATTACTTGTAGTGTTGGGACATAAAATCACTTGCCATGCTTCAAATTCAAACTATAAAGGATGATGTCTTCAACATTTTCCAAAGGGAAATAAACCAAACAGTAGCACTGGCCTTTTGCTAGTTTTAATAAACCTCAGTGATTTTCTGTCAGACAAGTCTTGGAAACTAGATCTAAAGCAAACTCAACGTTAATGCTTAGTAAGTGTACAGGAATAAATTATCTGAACTTTTACATCACTTGAGTATATATAAGAGTTGAAATTCAAAAGTCATAACCAAAAAGCTTTTGAGACCAACTAAATATGACTGTGTAAACATTATATCAAGTATGTACACTGAAAGCCTCACTTCTGTGTGTCTGCACAGCGTGCTACACATCAGCTCTTTGTGTGAGTATGCTTTAAGAAATATCAGTTGCTTTCGAGAAAGACAAAAGAGGGGTTTCATGAAAAGAGCAGGATGGGCAAAGGGGGAATCCAAAGGAGCTGATGAAATATTCAGTGCTTCATGTCAAAAGCTACTGCAGGCAAAGAAGTAGGATGGTGAGGAGATGACGGGAAAGCAGGTTGAGAGGAAAGAAACTGAGCGAGGAGACACTTTGCAGGTAGGTACTGTTGTGAGACTGAATTTGGCTCTGATTCAAGACAGCACAAAGGCACAGGGGAAGGAAGGTCTGCACAGGTGAGGGGTGGGGAGGTGTGGAACAAAGCCAGCTGGTTCCCACTCATCTGGCTTGACAAGATGTGTAATCAGAGGTACCAAGCAGAACTAACGGGGCCACAGAAATTGTTTCACAAGAGGTAAACCTACACTAGCTGCAAGCATCTCGTGGAACATTCATAGTAAGTGATATTGGGCTTGGCAGGGTTAGCATGCGGTTTCCAACAAGCATGCATAATGCATTTCCATAAAGGTCTGGGGTCAGGGTTGAGGCCCATTGCACATTTTCATTCTTTCAGTACGTCAACCAAATTCAAAAGTTGAATTAAAGCGTCACGCTGAAAAATTGGTGATGTTTAAATATTGAAAGATAATTAAATCACTTATAACCAAGTAAGATTGGTGTCTTCTATATCATGTACTATGCATTTCATTGTTGAAATGAAAAGTTGAATTTTGGTTCATCTGAAGCGAAACAACAAGGGGACCCAACCCTGGTCAAAGACTAACTGACCTTTTTCCATGGAGAACATGTCTTGTCGCTGGAGCGGCGGCGGCGGCGGCGTACCTGCATACTTGCCACTTTTGTTTTTCTGCACAAAGCAGGCCATGAGAGCAACGAGGGTGAGCAGCGCCACAGCACACATGGTCCCAATGAACCAGCCCTGAGTTGAAAAGTCGCTCCGCTGACCTTCCACGCCTGAGAACAAAAACAGCAAAGAGACACAGAGCTCAGGGATCGACTTTCCAAATCTGCCTATTTGAGTATGACAGTCCCCTCAAGCGCTCCTCATACAACTTTATCTTTGACTGAAAACAGAAAAACATGATGGATCCTAGTTTGAGAAGATGTTCTCACGTCGTATTTGACTCACAGTCCCTTCAGCTATGAAACTCTAGCTCTTCTGAAAGAATATTAGATAGGAACAAGACAAAACAAATGCACAGAGATGCAAGAAAAATAAAATAAACTCACACATTCACCACAGTCATTATCAATTTGTAAATGATGTGCTTGTATTGTTACGGCAGGTTGGAAGTCAAATCACTACACTCTATTGACCGCAACATTTTTTCTCCTCTCACCTTTGACTTGAGTCTGGATAACATCTTCGAAAATGCTAGCGTTATCGAACAGCCTCTTGGCCAAGAGGCGTATGGTGTACACCGCCCCAGGTTTGAGCCCGTCAATTATGTGGAAACTTTGAGAAGTGTTAACAGCCTCTGAAATCCGCCAGTTACCATCACCTACACAGCCAAGCACAACAAGTGCACAAGCAGCAATTCTGTATTAGCATTCATGCTATCAAAAAAGAAGATAGGATGAGCTGTAGCCAAGTAATACATGTTCCCTAAGTTACTACATGTATTTGTTGCACTATATAAAACTTTAAATACATCTTTACATTTTTAGGCAATAATGGAAATGATGGAAGTAGCCATGCAGACATTAGGCTTATGATATATTTTTAGATGTTTCTATAAAACCTTCCCAGTTGCACCTAAAAATGATGCCACCTAAAATTCCTATCAATGTTGAGCAAGGCGGGGACAGGAAAAGTAGCTTACGGTTATTCATATAAGCCACATAAACCTGCGAGTCCTGCTGCTCTTCTGTGGCAGTCCAGCTGATTTTGGCAAAGGTGTCACTCACATAAGAGCTTATGTTCAACAGGGCTGGAACTGATAAAAGAGAGAAGAAATAGGAGGAGGAAAATAAGGAGGCAAGGAAAACACAGACAGGCACAGAGAAAAGGAGAGAGAAGGCAGGAAAAGAGGATTAACAGAGGCAAAATGGGATCCCCCCGCAGCTTGAGAACAGTGCAGCTAGCAGAAACCCTTCAAGACGACAGTTCAAAAGGCAAAGCTGGGCCCTAGACTTAATTGAGCGGAGCTGGATTTGGGTTCATAAAGGGTAGATATAGAGATCGTGGGCGGGAGTGACATCTTGTCTTCACACTCTCTCTCTCTTAAGCAAAGCTGGATTTTCCTGACATCCCTCCACCATGAGCAGATATCAGAATAGACTGAAATGACTCCATTGAATCCCATTGTTAGTTGAAAGTCGAGGTACATCAAGATGAGATCACAAGGATATGATTGGCTGTGCGTGTGTGAGTGTGAGTTATATACCTAAAGGAAGATGAGTTGGATTGCCTGCGATAAAGCTGGGAGAGGGGTGAGAGCAGTTGTGGCCTGAAATAAAAGAGAAGCCTCAGACGTTAGATTCCTGCTACAATACTGTCAGCTCTATATTGTGCTATAAGCAAGCTCTATAGGCTACAAGAGGGTAGGATTGTTAGGGTTTGGATCTTTCCAGAATTGGTATTTTGGATTGCCTGAACTATATTTGTACAACTAGAAAGGACAAACAGAGGCAGAGACTATGACCAGCTACTCGCTACACCAACACACCTACAATCACGTCTATCTCTACCACTACTTCTATATTAGCGAGCTGCACCGGCTGCAGGCAGCGATACATACTGCTCTGAACAGGGGCCACAGCTGGAGTCGAGGACAAATCTTCAGAGGGATAAAAAGAAAATGAAATACAGCAGAAGATTACAAATATATGGAAAGCCAGCTTTAAGGTTTATAGACTAGGCACCAACACACACACACACACACACACGCTTACAGACACACACATGCATGTACATCCACACACAGTGGCGCACACAAATACGTGGGCAGTGCATCCTCGCAAATACAGCCACATGCAGGTGGATGCCTGCGTGAGTGGTCTGTTTTTGTTGACTGGGTGGGGAGCTACACCACCAGAGGGCATTGTGGAGAAAAAAAGAGCAGACACTTTTTCCTCGTAATTGCTGAGATTACTGATTCTGAGCAGGATTTGAGTATGTAGTGTATTGGCAAATGCAGTGTACTCATTTGAAGGACAATAATATCCCTGAGAAGCTACTCAAAACTGAAATATTTATTCCAGGAATATATCGGGGGAGAAAATGAATTACAAAGAAACAGTAACGGCAACTTTACCATTCAAGTTAAATCACGATTGATTGTTAAGTTGAAGGCTAGCAAAAGTATGTTGCAATCCTCAGCCGTAAATGTATAACGTTACAAGTGCGTTTGTTGTTATTGGTCTTTGCCTGGTTGGGCCGTGAGTTTGGGTTGCAACGTTATGAGTTACACAGCTGACCCGGGGGGGATGGCGCACCACCAAGCAAAAGTACTTATTTTACTATTACTCAGTGAATCGATGAAATAATCTGTAGAATACTCAATTACTAAAATCATCATTAGCTGAAGCCCTAAAATGTTCACAAATCACTTTAACTGTTATCCACCTTGTAGTATTTCTTAAACCTGCAATGGCTGGTAAATGCTCCAATATGTTCACCAACTACGTTTGCAGTTTGATGCTGAGCTTGTAGTGTACAGTGGGTTTTTATAGCTTTTCCACTGAAAACTGCTGCATGCTTTGGTTGGATATGGCACTGTGAGGGCAGTGAGACTGAACTAAAACAGTAAAGCTGTGGTTTGGACAGCTAAACAATGAGCTGGAACTCCATAAAGCCGAGGGAGTTGCAGATTCAGGTGATAATTCTCTATAGGTTTATCACTTCGAGTGACCCCTTTCACATTGTCATAGCAGCTTTTAATTCATTTGTTGCACACTAAATGCAAACAGTACACTGTACACACATTACAGTACAGTACAGTACAGTACATGCAGGTGTGGTTTATAGTATTCATATATGGTTTGGAACTGAAACACAGCTACAGTTTCTCAGCTTAGTGCTTACAATTGCTTTTCTTTAAAAAGGTGGGAATACAATGTGCGTTTAAAAGTAATTATCGCAGTATGAACTTATCACAGTAGCTAGTAGCTAGCAGCTTCATAGTCAATACTGTATGCATTTTTATTAGTTAATAATTTTCAGGATTTGTACACTACGTAATGACATGTAAAAACTGTTTGGGATCAGATTTACCTGAATTTAATGAATGATTATTAAATTACTATTATTATTATTATTAATTAGGTTATGGGAATACATAGTTAGATGTTTTGGCTTTCACTCATTTTCACTCATCATATTGGTCAGTTAATCTGAGTAATTTTCCATTTATACATTCATTTTACATCATTTAATTTGCATGTTGCCTGTATTAGTTCTCTTATTGTCTAGTATGAATATCATGTGCCCCAACCTGAACCGAAAATAAACACTGCTTTACACTGACACAGCCTGACCTGCACTGATTGCTGAATCCTGAGCTGATTGCAGAGGAGATGAAGCCCTTCATTATTATTATGTTTCTAACTAAACTTTTTCAAACATTAAAGTTCAAGCCATTAGCATATATGTTGGAGACTTGAACAACTTGGGTGTTCAAATGTTGTGCCAGAGAGCAAATAATTTAATCTCTGGAGGAGCTGGTTATTTTTGTGTGTCTCTGTCCTTTCTGTCATGTTTGCAGTCCACTTTATCTCTGCTTCTTTGTTATCTCATGAGACCTGATGGAGAAAAATAGATATTTTTCTCTGTCTGTTACACTCTTCGGTTTTGGCTGTTAGCTGTTCTCTCCCGTTTTTCCTGCTCCTTTTTCTCACAGATCTTTCACCCCATCCTTTTGTTTTTTTGTTTTCTGTCTCTCACTTCAGCCACTCTCTTTGCATTACAAGGCTTTTAAACAAAGGCACGTGGACACACACGCACATCTGCTGATACTTCTATGGCTTTTTCTGTTCTGGTGTGTCTGTAATTTGTCCAGGCTATTTTTAAGCAAGACAAATGTTTGTTCTAACTAAACGATGATGAAGTGTTAAAAGCTCATTCACAAAGGTGAAATCTAAAAAGGTACACTTCATAGACTAGATTCAGTAACTCACATGCATTCACTCATCATCTCCGAATTCATGGTGCCTCTGCTCTGTGCTATTGGCATCCATAAATCTACTCTGCTGCATTGTGACTAACATGCCCCGAGGGCACAGCTCCAAAACAGAACCATTTTATCTCTCCACTGAGCCTCTGCTCAAATATATTTACAAACAATGCATCTAATGGCTCTTACACTGGACATCCACCTACAAGATGCAGAGCCTCCCAAAGGGAAAAACAAAAGAGAGGAATGAATAACTTTCATTAAAACATTCAGAGATAGTGGACACATTTTTCCCCCCATGAAATTCTAGCACTCATTTTCAGAGTTTGTGTACTATCAGGGTTGAAACAAACACCTGCCAAACGCACCTGAAAACTGAACTGACAGGTAAAGAGGTCAATCTACTAGACATATTGGCTGTATTAAATTATATGGTTCAACATACAACCATGCATGCAACCAGTATCAACAAAGTGTTGAACTAAAACAGGTCTGCATGGCTTTACTTGATGTAAGATACAAAATAAAGTAATAATCTCGAAATTCTCATTTAAATAAATGTCAGTTAAGTTACTATATATCTCTGAAAGAGGTGACACAATGGTGAGTGAGCCTATGGAGCCAAATGATGAAAGAAATTTCCGTTATTACAAACTGGGTGTCAGTGGTCACATTACCCGAAAAAAATGCTGTATTAACTTATTACCAATGCAAACCGAACTTTCCTACTGCTGCAGCTTCAAAATTAAAAGCATTTAAATGGTGACTTAACTGGCTGACTTTTATTCTGAAGTAGTCACAGGAAATGCAATGCTTTTGTCAGTGAGATTAGCACTGACCACTATCGTTCATCAAATAAACCTTCTACAAAACAAGACAACGGTAATTCTCAAAGATTTTTGTCAGCAGATCAGTTTGAAATGTTGCGAGTTGGGAGTAATGGAACAAGAAGGAGCAGCCACAGTGAGCTGTTAGATGAAAAGCTGCAGGTGACAGGCTGCACACAGTTCACAGTTCAGAATAGGTTCAGAGATGCTACAGCAGAGGTTTAGTTCTCTGAACTTGTCAGCTCATTAATTCATTCAGTGAGACTGGCTCTGTGGCTTAAATGGATGACACTCTGAACAACAACCTGATGAATACACAAGGTCATGTGACTGAACATCACCATGATTTATCAACACTATTCAAGTGCTAAAGAGATCATATACAGCCACTGAAACGTTATTCAGAAAAGCTAAACTGGAGGTTGATGTTTAATTTACAAAGAACCCATAACTATCCTACTCATAATAAAGCTGTGTGCACTGAGAGGAGAGCATATTTCTCTGATAATCAGAGTAATTGTATTGTTCTCTATAATGGGTCAGCTGTTAAAACCTGCCCATGTCACTTTTAAGACTCCACTGTGAGGAAAGTGAGAATAGTAAAAAACAATATATACAGTACGTTATAATCAAAGCTGGTATTGTAGTTAAAGATTACTATACTCCTCCACTCCTTCAAAAGGCAGGCAACAACTATGTCTAATTTTTGTAGATTTTTGCCTCAAAACTCATTAAGTTTGAGAGTAATTCCTACATGTGTCGTCTTGATTCAGTTAGTGCTTTGAATGTGTTTTTAACAGTGTCTAAGATGATGTCCTGATAAGTATAAATACTACCCATGAGACAGAGATTTTTTGTGCTGTTGCTAGGTTGTTAATCCTAAAAAACCTAACCTTAACAATAAGGTTCTCAGAAATTAGTCTCAAACTTGCCTCTAAAAGCAAGATACTTAACAGCTTTTAAAATTAATATTCTGGATACGTTCCAGTGAAATTTTAGAACAAACCAAAACACAACGATCATATCCCATATATATGACCCATATACATGAATTTAAATACAGAATTTGACCAAGCTAGTCACAACATATTTTCCACTTATACTTGGCGGGCCACCCATGTATTATAATGGCCGCCAAAGTATCGAGACCCACTTTAGCATTTATTTTTTAAGAAACACAGAGAGACACAGTAGATATTTTACAAGCACGGACCAAAGCAACAGTGAACAATGCATACACAAGTGCAGATGTCTTTCAGTACCACGTTGGTTTCGATCGTTTTGATAGGCTACATCATTAATAAGCCTCCTCCACATCCAGCACACCTGCTGCTGTGAAAAGGGAATCGTGGGTGGAAAAATCCAAAAGACCAGTTCTGTGTCTTTTCTGTGATTTTATAAAACATGCTTCTGATGGAGAGCAGACAGGGAGAGAGACACAGAAAGAGGCGGGGTAAGCTGGTATGTTTGCAGTAAGAGACCAAATCCAGAGACCAGGTGTAGGTTTGTGCATGTATGTGAGTGTGGGGAAAAGAGAATTGAAGGGAAAGTAAGGTGAGAAGATTCAAGTAGTGAGTAAATGCTAAAGCCCCAAAATAAGGTGGAAAATTAAGTAGAATTAAAATGGTGGAATAAGAAATAATCTAATAATCCCTCCCCAAATAGGTGAGTTATATAAAAAATCATCCCCTGTATAGTTGTCATGAATGGGAAATTAGCTATAGAGGCCAAAACCATTTTTGTACCACTCTGTAAACATGTTAATTTCTAATATAAAGTTGGGCATTTTAACATGGGGGTCTATGTGGATTGACTAGCAGGCCAGCCTTAAGTGGCTGAGGGACTGCATTTTTGTGCATTTTCGTGATGCTGCTTGGTGTTTACAGCACTAGCACCAAGCGGGAACCTTCCGGTCTGAGAAGTGAGGCGAACGCGGAAGTCCCTTAAACTTGCATTCTATCAAACGGCCAGGAGAAGTACAGTTCCATTAGAAATAATGATAAAATGACCCTACTTCTCAGCTGATTTATTACCTCAGTAAACACTTTCATAATGAGTTTATTGTTTCAATCACTAGTTTCATGTCTTCTTTAATACAACAAGATGTTCATTTAGTAAATTATGGTCCAATTTAGAGGAAAATAGACCAGAAAGCAGAGTATGCTTTAGGGCGGGACTATTTTGTGATTGACAAGTTATTACCATGGCGACCTTTCAATCATGCTACAGTGATTTAACCTGCACCGCTAAAAAAGCTTATTAGGAGTTTACTGTTCATTTTCTCTGGTGAGTACATTTTGTTTTAAGCCTCTCGTTCGCTAGACAAAATTATCATCCCTGTTATAATGACCATTAACGTGAAATACAGATGCACCTTGCTAACCAAGCTGGCTAGCTCCACACAGAGCCGTTGGCTCCACCGTTTTATCCAAATATGGTTACATCCAGGTCCGCTGGTTGCAAAAAATCAACATGACGGCTACCTAACAGCCAAACTCGTGGCTTCAAAACAGCAGTCCACAAACTAATGGGTGACTACGTCCACTTCTTTTTTTACAGTCTATGAGTGTGCAACTGTATGCTTCAAAACTGGTGGGCCTTTCATACACACACCAATGCAAATTATATCTTACTAGACAGACTACCCTGACAGGTACATGGATTTCATCTACTCACCCGCAACAACAACGGTGCTACTCTCCTGGGCCAACGGAGGTCCACAACCTGCTCGAGTGCACGCACTGAGGCGGAAGCGGTAGAGGCTGCCTTCCTCTAAGCCCTCAAGCTTCCGCTGGGTGGTGTCAGCCCCAGTGATGTTTATCTCCTGGGAATCAACCGCCTCCAGTGTGGTCTCATTAACTATAGAGGAAAGAGAAAGATGTCAGGTCATTTCACATGGCATGAGTGAGGATACGACGGACAGATGCAGAAAAAGTCATCAATGTTGTTGTTTTTTTAAATTTTTTATCAGTTTTTGAAAGGCCTGGCACATGGCATACATGTATTTTTATATTATGGAGGCAGACTCCCATACATAAATCCAGAAAAAAGTAAACAAAACTGGAAACTGGAGGAACTGATCGCTACTTATTCTATAGTATACATTCGTAAGATGCTGTTTCCACCATTGCACTAACCTATTGTTTGAGTTCTTTGTTTTCTTACAGTGTCTTAAAGTATTTCGATAAGATATTACACCTATAATAACTGTTGGCTCATGGTGTATGTTAATGAAACACAGCTATAATGAGGGTCAATTGTTGAGGGAGCGGGAAAATGGAGAGATGTCATGCTAGCTCATGCAAAAAAGTGTCAAATGTAGAGGATACATGTTGTGACAGGTGAGCTGAGGAGGAATACATTATGAAGAAAGGCGAGAGGAGATGAAAGAGGACGAGATAAAGAGCTCAAGGTGGGGTGCGGTATAAACAAGTGGCAATGGATGAAAGGAGGAAGAGAAAAGAAAAAAGAAAAAGAGGAGGAGGAAATGGAAGAGACATGATGAAGGAAAAGCTGAAATAAAAACTAAAAGAAAGGGAAAAAATTATAAGAACAGGTCGAAAAACCAAGCAAGGAAGACAAAGAGAGACAAAAGAAAAAAATTAAACATAAGGAGAAGCAGTAGAAAGAAATCAGAATTGAAGAAATCACAAGCAGCATAATGCATCGCCAAACTCATATTACAGATCAAAGTATGTGTACAGTATGTGTGCAGACTGTAGAAAGCAGCATACTTCTCCTGAAACCCCCTTTGTTGATGTGATTACTGTGCTAATGTTGACATGCAGGTGAGAACTGAATGTGTGCCAAGCCTGGTGCTGCTTCGGAAAACAGATATTTGTTTGCAGCACAGAAAGCTGGATATTTTATGTGTTTGTGAACACAGTCATTGATTAATTACACAGCAGTTTCACGACTCACCTGGATGTGCACACTGTGCATGTAGTACGACATTTATTATATTACATTCACAGAATTATCAGAATTTTTATTATTTTTTTTTAAATATGCTTGAGTTACATGTTGAATCAATTCAACCGAAAAACCTCCAACACCCACAGATTGCACTGTGTGGGAATATCTGTGTAAAGTCTGACATCTGATATGGCAAAAAGCCGAAAGGAGAGGGGGACAGAGTGTATTGAAGAGCTGGCCAGACTCCGTGGGCACTGGTGGAGGCGGCAACGGGCTGTCTCTGCCTTCACATTTTTACACAAAAGACTTCAGAAATGTCAGCCAACAAGAGTGTAGCCTTTGAAAACGGAAGAAACCTAATGAAAGCCCCTCATTCGTTCACCCGAACGGTGCGTAAGCCTAAAGGTGGGGTTCTGCTTCTGAAATGCTGCTGAGTGACAAATGCCAAAGAAATTTGTAGAAGAGGCACAAACGGCACAGGCTTAAATTATCCTTTTGGAAGAGAACCAGTCCAGGAGGAAAGGAGATAAGGAACACAGAGGAAACTGTCAAACCACAATGTAAAGTACCCTGCTCAATTGGACTGTTGCAGACCATTTTGGAGTGTTTGGGGTTAAACAGTGCAACCTAGTGTCTGGAATGATAACACAACAGAGAGGGTAGTGTATGCAGTATGTTTTCAGGTTTATCAAATGAGCATCAAATCCGTAGGCACTAAAAGTAAACTGTTATACAGTATCTCAGATACACCCCCTCGACACTTCCTCCCCTCCGACTTGATCTTTTCTCACCTGCTCTCCACTAACACTGCAGCTACTCTCTTGATTACACTTCACGCACTTCACACATAGCACTGAGCGACAGCAAAGAGAAATTAATCTATCTATTAATGAAAAGCCTTGTATAGTCTGTACTGTTTAAGCCAATGAGCAGTTAGTCAAACAATAGTGTGTGTGTGTGTGTGTGTGTGTACATACTGAGGTGGTACTGCAGGAGATAACCAGTGAGGATGCCATTTGCCTCCAATGGTGGGCCCCATACCAGCAGAATGGAGTCTCTCTGGGCGTTGGAGGCAGTCAGGATGGGCACTTGCTCAGGAACTATGAAAACAACAGTAATGTCAATGCATCTACTGTCCAGACATGTTTCTCTAGCAGCTTATTATTTAATTGGAGGTGGTTAAAAATGAGTGGCAGTATGTTTTAGTGTCCAAAAATAGTTCTAGGATGCTTGAATCATGACAGTCAGTCATGTCCAAATAAGTTAAGATTCATGTCAAGTGTCTTTACATGCATGATATTTTTTCTGTGCATTCAACTTTTTTTTAAGCTTTTTGTATTTGTTAAACAGATGAAAAGCATGCTGTCAGAATCTATAAATATAAAGGTGTTTTTCATTTCTCAAGTTTAATTACTGGACACAAAATGTGTCCTACTTCACTGAAAGGGACATTCAACAGTCCACATCACTCTTGTGTAAGTTGCATCCTGGATCATGATTGATTCCCAAACTAGTTGTGATGTCACAGAATCATGCTTGCACGCCTTAAACTCAGAGTTAAGGTGAGCACAAAAACATTTCCCCCTTCAGCAGATGAAGGTGAAAACAGCCTTCTACTGTCAAACTCTGCACATGTATTATTCTGCACAGCGAAGCACAAAGATCAAAGTGAAGTAACAATAAGCAAAACACATTATTGAGAGGAGAAGGACTTCACCGGAAATGAAATGTGTGCTGTTGTTAAAATTCCTTGTCAAGTTGCCTGAGTCAATGTCCACCATGTGTTTGCGTTGCCTCACCTCCCTCTGTAGTGTTAAAAGTGGCCGGGTCACTGTTGGGTCCTTTCCCCTTCTTGTTGAAAACATTGACAGTGAGTCTGTACTCGGAGAAAGGTTGGAGGCCCGACACAATTGCGTGACTCCTATTCCCAGGAAAAGACAGAGACTGGCACTCATCTAAAATCTTGTTGGGATTCAGCAGACTTCGTTTTCTCAACCACTGAACCTGTGAGATGAATGGACAACGGTGAGGAACAAGTCTGAGAGACCACAGAGAGGAGAAGGAAGGGAATAAGAATGAGAGACCGAAAGTGAGACACAACAGTGAAAAGGGATATGTTGAGGAGCAGCAATTAAAGCCTGCATCACATATGAACTGTGAATTTGAGATGAAGCTTCAAGTGATGGTATATGTTAAAACAGCTACTTCACGTTGTCATTGTCACACTGTCAACCACTGTGCTGTGTAAACACTTTTAATGACAACACAGGTGACAGAGAGAAGTAAGGAAAATGTGCCAAAAAGAAATTAAAAAAAGAAAGCAAGGAAAATATAATTTGTTTTACAGGTATTGTATTAGATTAAAAACTAAATAAACAAATCATACACCAGTCTGCAAAAATGCAATCTGTGAACTTATTTCTTGCTTAATTCAGTCTACTGCTACTTCTCTTAAAACTGGTGCTTCTGTGAGCACATGCAGTAATCCTATTGTTGAGTTCATCCTCCACAGGTTGTGACTGCTACTGCTTACCTTACTAATGACAAAATCATTCCACCAGAAAAAGTACACCACTCAGAAAACGGCTGTTAGGGGGGTTTGAATCTCTTTGGGCTAATTACTATAATGACTGTCCTTAACAGATGTTAATTTGTCAAATTTAACTGACATTTAATGTTTCTTTTAGAGTGAGTATTATGCTTTAAATCAATATTAATGTGCCACTCATAATATTCCTATTTGATTATACAATCAGCATTATATTTTCACAATACTATGGAAGCTTTGCTTAAATGCTTTTCTATATTTAATGACTTATATACAATGTTACAATGTTGGATGTTCATGTTAAACATGGCCACAGGTTCAAATAATTAGGTAAAAGTTTTAAAAGAAATCCTTGTGAGCCAAAACCTCTGATTTCCTCCTGTTCTGAACGCTCTGTTTTAAACTGCTTTTTCTACTAACTACATGGAGCCAGTATTGTATAGCTCAGGGTAACAACAGCCTGGTAAGATGCTTCAGGTCTTGACCAATCAGAAGACAGTAACCAATCAGAAGACAGTGGAGTTTGAGAGGGTGGGCCTTAAAGAGACAGGAGCATCCACATCTTGTTTCAGACAGAGGCTGAAATGAAGGCCTACATGAAGGGCCAGTATAAGATAGAAAATGATTTTTTTTTAAACCTTGAATCATGCAAAGCTGTCATACAGGAGTCACAGAACAACATATAGGACTGGATATGCAGCATAACAGGTCTCCTTTAAAATATTTGAATCAGGTATGGGGGAGCAACTAAAACAAGGAGAAGATACACTGTTGTAAAATCACATAATCAACATTTTCAGTTGTCTCAGTTGTCTCCTGCTACATTAAAATGTTTGTGCATTTACATTATTGGCTGAAAACGGCACACAAAAGACAAAACAGTGGAAATCAGTGGTGTCTCTTTCATGGTGAGCTTTCTTTGGTTATGACACACTAAAGACAGGTAAGTGAAAACGGATAGGGAATAGGTAACATAATGAGACTTTAAAAAAAATTTGGTAGAATAAATTTTCACCGGGTAATTCAGGTAAATGATTTTGACCTTCCAAGTTAACCTTTTAAATCTAAGCAAGTATTATTAACAACTATTTGAAGCCTGCTGTTCTTTAAGAACTATAACAATAATGGTCGTTACTTAAAGGAAAACACTGATAGCACTTTATGTTAGATTACAGTAATACCTAAAAGCTATAATTACAGATTAGAGAGTAAGTTAGCTAGTTTGCATTTACAAAGCCGTAGCAACTGCAGCTCATTATATTTTGGCACCAGTATTATCTAGTAAGTAACGGCAGGTGCCCATAGACCAGTCATTTTTGTATAGGTCGGATTACTAAGTCGATATTAGGTCATTACTGCACATTATATATTACATTATTCATGACACTAACGCTAATTACCTCTTTGTATCTATCTCATATAAGCACTAAAGCTGATGATACACAGAGCAACTTTTACAGCAATCGTGCAGGGCAACATTGTCGTCAATGGTAATGGGTAAAGATTACTACCGTAATCCCCTTCCCACCGCAACCCGCCACCTGCCCCACACCGCCGCTATCCATTTTAACACAGTCGGACTTGCCTCTAACAAGATTGCCCAGCAACATTGCTCAAAAAGTTGCCCCATGTATCATCAGCCTAAGTAATATGTTAGCACTAAAAAACACTGCTGTTTAGAGTCTCTCTGTTGCCATTGAAAGTCAGTCAGTTATACAATGTAGAGTAAAAGAAATCAAGCTTTCAGACCATGAAAACTTACATCGTAGCCCCCTAGATGACCTCTCACTGTGGCAGGTGGAACCGGGGTCCAGCTAACCCTCAGAACAGTGGTGTTGATCACCTCCACTGCTACATTCCGTGGTGCTGCAGTAGGGACTGAAGAACACATAGAGGAAAGTCAGAAATACAGACAACAGGCCACTTTTGCAGAGACTATCCCTACCATAATGAAACAATACAGTTGTTTATATTCTTTGGATTTAGACTGTTCAGAAATGATCTGTTTCTGGTGAAAGAGGTAAGTAAAAACAGTGATGCTGGTAGATCAGAATAATGTGCACAAATACATACTCAGGTGGACACCAAATTAGGCAGCTTCATTGTTCAAATCTGGAGTATTTTTTATACTTTCAGCAGTAATAAATCCAACACATAACATGAAATGAAAATGCTCTCAGTACTTTCTTCTCTACATGTTAATGTACTGGTAGTAGGAAAGGACAGAAGCAATGCACACACTAGAGAGAAAAGTAGCCATTGTGCTTCAGTAAGTCTACAGTACAAAGTGTGTCGTGATCTGTCAAATCTCCCACAGCTTCTGAGACAGAAGTGGAAATTTGACATCCCTCTGCTCTACAAAGGCTATCTGCCTCCCGCTGGATTCAGCAAAGGGGTTTATTCTTTTTTGTCTTTTTTCAGAGGGGAGGAAAAGTCACTACTGCGCACCTGCACGGGGTTAAAACAATGGGCAAAAGGAAAAAAGGAAAAAACTTAACCTGACACATTTTCCCGCAGACAATGCCAAAAGACGACTGATGACAGGGTAGAATATGATAACACAAAGAGTTCACAGTAAGTCACAAGCAAAACAACAGCTACATGTGTTAGTTTAGCCTTAAGGTATGGTTTAATGAAAGAGCAGAAGTGAAGTGAGTTGCATATAAACATATAAACATATATACTGAAATTCTGTCATTAAATATATGAATGATGTGAATATATACAGTAGAGGAAGTATTAAATCTATAACTCACCATCCTCTCCAGAGTAACCAGTAAAAACTTTAGGTTCTGGTGCCCAGCCGTGGCTGTTCCTGCTCTGAATTTTGATCTCGTAGGGGACAAAAGCAGATGTGTTCCTCACAACAAAAAGGTGTCTTCTGACTAGATGGTCAGTCCAGTTGTTTTCCACCCCAAGTTTCCTGTAGCTCACCTTGTACTCCAGGCCTGGGCCATTGTGTTCAGTGGGCAACAGTGGCTACAACAGGACAGTGTGATGATGACTTAGAAATCTTGCATACTCTAATGGTTTCTACAATCTTATAGATACATATTCTCTTTCTCTTACCTCCCAGCTAATGTCCATTTGATAAGGATGATGACCTTGAATTTTGATGTTTTCTGGGTTCCTATCAGGGGCTTTGAAGAGAAGTTACATAATCATATATTAACAAATGAAAAAATAGCATGAAGGATTCTGACTATTTTAGACTGTAGTATTTTACTGCTAAAATGCAAATATCTTCCACGGCTTTGGAATGATTTTGTTTGTTTCTTGTTTCTTGTTTTATTTTGAAGTTGCCCAGCCCATGGTGTAACTGTCATGTTTTGCTTCCTGTCTGTGTGCTCCCTGATTGCGTGATTAAGTTCACCTGTGTCTTGTTATCTCATTCTCAAGAGGGTACTTAGTTGGTGTGCTCCCCTCACTCTACCAGTTCATAACACTACTTCTCAGTTTATGTTTAGTGTTCAACACTGTTCCTCAATGGATTCTGGCTTATTGACTGTGTTTCTGGATTTGTGTTGCTTTATCTTGAACTGCCTGCCTCATCTCACTTGTAAGTTTCACCTTGTGTCAATTAACTAAACTGTATCTGCTCTGCCTGGTGTCTGCGCCTGGGTCCAAATCCCCTGTTTTCCTAAGTCAGCGTTTAACATAACATATCTATGCATTTTGTTAAGCCAAAACAGACTTTTTGGCAAGTGTAGTATGGTTAAGCAACCATGGTTAAGCAGCAACATGTGCTGGATTTAATACTTGGTGCTTTTTAGGGCTTCTGAGACTCAGAAATATCCACTCTCCCTACCACTACAAAGTCCTGTAGCCAAAGGCTGGCCTCTAAACACAGCACCTCTCTGCACAATTTTAAAGATTTTAAAACTTTGCAAGCTTTCACAATCAACAGATAACCACAGCAGGAAATGTTAATTAAAGGGAGCGAGTCTCACCAGCAGGGGGTGTTCTGTATCTCTCAGTTGGCTCACTGGGGGGTCCAGGTCCAACGGCATTAACAGCATAAACTCTGAACTGGTGGTTTAGGTGTCCATGTAGTGCAAGCTCTGCTGTTGCCTGGTTACCGGGTACTTTCTGTAGCACCTTCCACTTGCCAGGGTCCCATTGGCTCTCCTCATACTCTACTATAAATTCTGTGCTCGAAGAAGAGACACATACACATTCAATCATTACCATACAAGTGATAATCACAACTGCTGAGAAAGCATGCATTAAACTCATTTTATTAATTTCACTTAAAGTACAGTCCATGATACATTATTGATTACAGTACACGTTTAATGCTTTTACTAGGCCAGTAAGGCATAGTTCAACCATCTAATAACTATTTATTTGATTTCTTTGAGACTTGATGAGGATAGATGTCAATGTCATGTCTGTGCATTAAGTACAAAACTGGAGTCTGGGGCGATTAGCTTACCTTATCATAAAGCTTATGTGGGGTGGGGAAAGAGAATTTTTTTTAACTTTAGAGAGAACAAGGTTAGCTGTTTTCCCCTGGCTTTCCATTCTTTATGCCAAGCTAGGCTAATTGCCTCCTGACTCCAGCTTTGTACTTAATTCACAGACGAGTGGTATTAATCTCATCTAAAAAAGTGCATCTCCCAAAACTTCACAACTTTGAACTATAGCTTAAAAAGTTACTTTCCTGCACCAATGCAATACAGTATTAAATTATCTTTTTGTTATTTCATTCAAATGTAAATTTGCACCCTCAGAAATAGATTTGAAGCAGATTTAATCAAAAAAAATTTAAACTTAAATAAAATAATTTGACGATGAAAAACCGGTCGCACTTAGTGATGAACCTCTTCTCAGCCTAACAGGTTTATTTCGTGTTTCAGCTCAACTGCTTAACTGTCCGGCATGCAACTTTGCTGTTTTGGTTTACTTTTACAGTTCTCATAGTACCTGCTGCAGCGGAGTGATCAAAAAACCCTACACTATCTGCTCAGCACCAGACAACAGACAAACTTAGCTGGTGAACAACACACAGTGGAGCATTTAGCAGCTAAGGAGCCAGCTATTTCCATTCAGGAGTTGGAGACCGAAACCAGAGCAAAACAAGAGTGAATATTGGACATGCGTTCAGCACGTGGCCAGAAACATGACTCCAAATAAATGACAATGTCGCTGGGTGTGTAAATAAGCTACTGTTTGCTAACAAGTTCACCAGATCAACTCAGTCAGTATTATGTTGTCACGACTTGCTCAATCAAAACTTGTTTCCGCTTTCCCGAGAGGCCAAAGAAATAAGCTATTGCAACTAAACTATAAATACGTTTTGCCAAAAATCCCCTACTGCATGGCTCAATCCTTGATTCTGAAATGAAAGATGTATAAATTAGTTATGCAACACTAAGTGTATCAAAAATTAGGATGATTCATAAGCGTCTCAGTTAACTACTTGCTAAGAGTACCCAAATGACTATTTATCATGTGGGGAATGATCAATGAGTAAACAAGGGAGTGATTTCAGACACAGTCATAGCTTTTGGCAATTTCCCTAGCAAACCAATTACATTAAATGAATATTTCTACACACATCCACCTGGTGCTGAGCCGAACTGTGTGATATACAGAGATTGTTCAGAAAAGACCTGGCCTCAACTGATGTCTATTGCTCGAAGATTCTTAATTAAACAAATAAAATGACTGTGCATTTCACTCTAACAAGGGATCTTCTTCAGGCATGTCTATTCTAATATCTGATCATAGATAACACATTCCAAAGCTAGCAAACATTAAAAGCCTACAAGAGGATACATTTATCAGTTAATATAACTTCTTATCATCACTAAGTTCCCAGAATAAATTAGTCCCTTTTTTGAAGCATTTGAAATAAGCTTCCCTGCCAGGGTCCTCAGTACTTCAAGGCTATTTGCAGCAAAATCTCTCCTTTTCACAACAAAGGAGATGTGACATAATTTAGTCATGTACAGTAACTGAATTAGAACTTGCATCAAAGAACAATTCTAATCCAGTTTTTAACAGAAGTCTGCAGACTTTAGGGTGTGTGTGTGTGTGTGTGTTCAGACATTATATTACATTTGCTCAACCGGGGAGTGTCATAGGGCTGGCCAGAGATGGCATGGGCCCATAATTGTCATTGTCATTACACCATTATAGGATGTGATCTGAAGTGTAACGGCTAACATTCACAACAGTACAAAGTATAGAAGCAACTGTTGATGATCTCTTGAGTAAATGTTGTTTCTCTGCATTATTTAGCAGCCCCGACTCCCTTTCAGACCTCAGATTTTCTACTTCTTCTACTTTCACTTTTACCTGTTACCGAGCTGTTATGATCACTCCCTGGTACCCAAGACAGGCGAACATTTCTCGGACTCTTAATTTCAGATATCTCTAAATTTTGGGGAGCATCAGGAACGTCTGCAACACAAATTTACAACACATTAGTTGTTTAGTAGCAAATGTAATACCCAAAACATCAATACCAGGCATCCAAGTCACAATGCAGCACTTCGGACTAAATAATTTATATCGGTCTATATTCAAAGTTCTTTTCAAAGAATGTGTAATCAATAATTAATGATGATTCGATACTATGTTATTTACAAACCCTCTTACCCAGTACGGTGAGCAGTGCAGTAGCATTGTCCTCATCTAGGCTGGTTCTAGCAATGCATGTGTATATTCCCTGATCACTCAGGTTCACATTCATGATGTGCAGCATACCATCGGCCACAAAATATCTGAACATATAAGCACATTGGTAAGTATATAGCTGGAATGTAAATTCAATCAAGAAGAAAGTAGTCGGTGAGCAGATACCTCCACCAAATCTGCATAGTCCTTAGCCATTGATTTTAACACTAGGGAAAGTTCAAATTTTTCCCTGTATACCTCAGTCTGGATCAGCATCAATATGCACATTTTGTGTGTATCTATCTCCAGATATGTATTTATGTGCCTAACTGTTTGATGCATTTTTTTTTAGATAACAAATAACCAGGCAAACAAAATTATTACCTCTGCCAAGGAGGTTATCAGTCATTTATCAAGCAGACAAAAGACCAGCAAAATCCCCTGTATTTGACCCTCTACTGATCAGGATAAGGTACAAATCTTTTAGGGAGTTGTAATGCACTTTTCTTCCCTTGCATTAGCATAGAGATAAAGGCACCAAACAAAGCCATCTTAAACACAAGCGCCCCTGAAAACTAATGGGAACACTATCAAACCACAGCCACCTACCTGGAATTTTCCTCAGAGGAAAGTGGGATCTCCTTCCCATCTTTCCTCCATACCAACTCAAAGGTGCCCAGCAGGCTTTTATCATACTCTGCCTGGCACATCAACTGAGCTGTGGTCCCACTGATGATCTGTACATCCTGAGGTGGATTTATTATTTTCGTGGGGTCTAAAAATAAGGGGGGGGAAAGCCACAAACAGCACATACATTAAACATAAAATAATGACTTGTTAGGCTATTATTATTCATAATTCCTGCATGCTTCAAATAAGATGTGAATATCTGAAGCTGAGCCAAATTATTTACTTTGTAAATGAGTTTTTCTCAAAGTAACTGCCTTGTGAGTAAAATCGGTAATAAAAGTGTAAATGTCTTGACATTGCTCAATAAATGTCCATGGTAATTTGCATTTATGAAATGTCCATGAAAATATATTTACAAAATGTTCCACCGCATTATTTATGCTGCATATTTTTTTTTTTTTTACTTCAATGAAAGATGAATTTAAAGTCTAAAGATATTTATTGGCTTTTCACCACAAACATATTTCAGATGCCCTGATGGAGTCAGACCACTTATTTGTAACTACTTGATCATTCACAGCAGAGCTTTGTGAAAATAAAATAAAACAAGGATTCTACCTCCCAGATCTCAAACTTGCAGGTTTGTATGTATCAGTCACAAATCTTCTAGGCCACGTGTGGTTATAACACAACCCCACTTTTATTGACTTTAACGTTAAAGGGTCAATTCACCTTGAATTCACTGGTCTAGCTAAGCAGAAATTGTTTATCATTTGGGCAAAATGGCCTTCTAATGAATAATTGTGTGCAGTGACTAGTACTACTCCTGCTTTAGAAAGCACTGATCATGTTGCTGAGATACCTTTCACATGAAGCACAGCACTGACGGCTGACAAGCCCTCCGTGTTATAGGCAATACACGAATATTTCCCATTGTCGTTTTTTTCTGCATTGGAGATTTGCAAAGATCCATTTTGGAGAGCAAAAGCCCGTTCCCCCTCGATGGTATCTGGAAGCCCATCTTTGGTCCTAGGAAAGAAAGTGTTTATGAGTGTTGGTACAACTTATCCGACAGCAGAAGTTAAGGTGCCATTTCGCTACATCCATTCATCCATCGTCAACAGCTTATCCTGTGTACCGGGTCGCAAGGGATGCTGAAGCCAATCCCAGCTGGAGTTGGGCGAGAGGCGGGCACACCCTGGACAAGTTAATCTTGTCTATTTAATTTTTGTCAGTCCAGGTGAATTCGTCTTCAATCCATATTATCTTCAATATTTATTTTCTTTCCTTGAATTTCAACTGAAATAAATCAACATTCTTTCTATACAAAATAAACACTGAACTAAAGCTTCTGGTTTCGGATTACTCAGGCAGGTTTGAGTTACAGCATAAAACAAATTATGCTTAAGATTGTTGAATTCAAGTGGAATATCATCTATTAAAATCAGAAGAACTATCCTAATATAGTGAAGGTCTTTGTAACGTTGCGTGTTGTCATAGACTGTCTGAGATCCTATTACCCTTCCGTAGAAATGTAACAGAACAGCAGTGGTGCTTGATAGGATTTAATTAGCCCGATTTCAAGGAATGGAAGAGGATTATCTCATTAAACAGACATAAGTGTCAACATCAGACTATGTCATGCAGACACCTGAAGCAGTGTGGGATTAATAGCATGACTCACTGCTGTGATACAATATGTGCTCTGGTTCATTCTCTAGACTACAGCACAGACATCTGCAAACTACACCGAACTGACTGACAGTGATTTAAATAATAAAAACCACAGTTAACTGAAGAAAACATATCACACAGAACGAAGGGGTGACATTCTCCTGTCTGCAATACGTGGGACAATATGTGTTAAAATGTTTTGTGAAACTAATACCTATTCTCCCTGGTCACTTACCAACTGATGGAGGGTGGTGGAGAGCTGAAAACACTGCAGTCCATGATGATGTCCCCTCCCAGTATTACAGCATACTCTTGGTAGTCCCTTGTCAGTATCTGAGGAGTTATATCTGGGAGCAAGTGGAAAGAGGAAATTACAGCTGCTTAAATGTCAAGTTACTAGTTATCGATTTAGTTGTATTATGAGCTGAAATAATTAGTCAATCAATCAATGAATCGACAGAAAATGAATTGCCAGCCAACATTTTTTTTTGTTAATTCCAAATTTTAGAATGTGAATATTGGCTGTTTTCTTAGTTTTCTAAGATAGTAAAAGCAAAATCTTTGAGTTTTGGACCATTGATGAGACGAGACAAGACAAGCTAAATATGTAAACTTGGGCTCTGGGAAATTGTGATGGGCCTTTTTTTGTACTTAGGCCACTCAATTAACAATTAATCAAGAAAATAATAAACAAAAATAAATTGATAATCGATAATCACAAAGATAGAAAGCTTCCAGCTACCCATAATTAGTACTGCAGTAGATACTCATTTATGTTAGAACGCTGATCATAAAATGCCTCATTTTTCTGAAACACAAATGAAAACAATTAGATTGCAATGAATTACAGACTACAGCTAGCAGAACAAAAGCTACCCAGGAGGGGGCACTCTCTGTATGGCCTCTTTATCAGGTACACCTCCACTGAAGTTAAGTCTACTCCTCCAGACGGTGACTCACATACATTAAGTACACAGTACACAGACCTGCTAACAAGTGATATTGAACTGAGTGTTATAATGGAAATAGGTGAGTGCAAAATACTTGAGCCATATAATCTGAGAGGGGACTGACTGCCTGGCATTTTTGTTCAAGGTTGTATATTTAATAGCAGTGGATGTGACTCATGAGGTAGAGCAGGTCATCCACCAATCACAGGCTTGGTGGCTGGATCCCCTGCTTCTCCTGTCCGCGTGTTGCAAGACACTGAACCCTGAAAGTGCAGTCCAGTACCTTGAATGGTGGCTCACTGCCTGTGTGTGTGTGTGTGTGTGTGTGTGTGAGAATGGGTAAATGAAAGGCAAATTGTAAAGTGCTTTGGATGAATGCGCTATATAAATGCAGCCATATGCCATATATCTTTTAAGGAATATTACAACAAATAAAAGATCCAGTTATATATCAGCTTGGGGACAAAACTCCTCATTTGTGCCAACAGACAAATCACGAGTAATACAAACATGCAGAGCTACATCTGTCACCCAATAGGAAGTTACAGTAAGCAAGGGAGCAAAAATTGAGTGATAAGTAGGGCTGCAACTAATGATTATTTTCATTATTGATTAATCTTCTGATTATTTTCATTATTAACTGACTAATTGTTGAGTCTATAAAATGTCAAAAACATATAAAAAATTCCCCAGAGTCCAAAGTGACCTCTTCAAATTGCTTCTTTTGTCCAACCAACAGTCCAAAACCCAAAGATTATTCATTTACTATCATAAACAACAAACAACAGCAAATCCTTACATTTAAGAAGCTGGAACCAGCAAATGTTTGACATTTTCTGCTTGAAAAATGACAACCAAAAAATTAAACCATTAATCGGTTATCGAAATATATTTTTTTCTTTTGATCAACTAATCGATTAATTGACTATTGTTGCAGCTCTATAGAAGAGTGAAAGAATGTTCCAAATAGGCTGCATCTAATATAAACCCTGTCCAGGCTCCGTTTGTCATAGTGTAATGGGAATTCCATGAGTACCATCTCCAAACACAGTCATGTAATTAATGTTACTCACTGAGGGCCTCTGGTTAATCGGGTACCGAGTCAGTGGGAGGCAAATGTGTGTGATGCTTTACGATGTGCCTAGGGGGTCATTTCAATAGATTTAGATTGAATGTCCTCCAGAGGACCTCTGAAAGACAACATGTTCCAGTGGTAAGATAGTGATGATCCTGAGATTAGGATAAAAGCTGCATTTGCTGAGACACTGCAGCTCACTTGGATTATACTCTGATGCGTGTTAGTCCCAGTGAGTTCCTTCTGCAGAAGACTTAAATAAAATTCACAGAAAGACAAGTGTTTGCCTAAGCTGTTTATTTGAAAACTGGAAATGCCATCACAAATTTTGCCGTTGTTGGCAGGATCACACGCGTGAGAAGACTTTGACACTCGGAGCTGAAGGTAAAACCGTGCACGGCTGGAGTCTTGGGCTCTGGACTTCAAACCTCTCCTCCAAACTATCGGTGAGATGCCTGAGTGTCCGAGGCTTGCTCACCGCTGTGATCCATAAGAACCTGATGGCTGGCAACACTTTCTTTTTGGTGAGTAGGCTATTCAAGTGAAACGATTCTCGCTACCAAACAGGGTGTACGTGACAGACGTGTCAACAGGTTGGGCCTGGGTGAATCCACAAAGCTTTGGTGTAAAAGTACTATAGTCAGGAAATCACTGTTGTGTTGTGTTTTCTTTTGGGTCTGGGACCCATAATAAAAAGAGAGGTGTGTGAGTCACAGGAGTCAATACAAAATTTAAGTAAAAAGGGTTTTTACTGGGGATGGTATTCTAAGGGAATCCAAAGTAGATATACAGTATTGTTGAATGCTGGATGTGTTTACTGCAGATGTATGACTGAACTGCGAATGAAAAAAAATTGAGTGAGATCTGAAAACAGCCTTGTGTGAACGAATTGTGAATGAGGAAAAACCAAACTAACAGAACATGTGTGAATGTTGAACAAATGCTTTTGTAAACAGAATAAAAACGTTTTTTCAGTATAAAAGCTTTTCCATGATATAGAAAATACAGAGTTATAAAAAAACCCTCAAAATTACAGATCTGTTAACAATCTTTTCCCAAGCAGACGCTTCAAGGTCCTTATAAGTGTAAGACAAAACAAACCTCCCAAAATTCAAAACAAAATGAGATTTTTAGTAAATTAATTCTTAGTTAAATGCCTAAAGAGAAGAGAGACATTTTTATTACACTTGGGTAATTTGGTATTTAAGAACTAAACAAAGAAAATGGGTTCAACTAACAGCTAAAAGGAACGAGATCCTCTGATATCTCCAGTAATGGAGTTAATAGTTAGTATTGATTACATGATTAACAACTATGGTAACCAAAGCACTGACCAACTGGACATTTGGGTCAAAGAGTGTGGCTTTCCAGTAACGGGCAGCTTCAGTCACAGACAATTAGAAACTTTAAAGATAAGTTAACAAAAATAAAAGAAAATAGGAAGACCTAGACAGACAGGACAGCATATACAAATTGTTTAAAGGAAGCACTTCTCAGGGACAGGGGAAAAAGGCAATATGTTACCTTTGGCAAACGCCTCCAGGATGATAATGGACCATTAGAAAGTTTGGGATCAGATAAAACAAGGTTTGAAGAGGGAATGAACTAGCTCAAAATCTGAAGGAACTGTGAAATGCTAGTTAGCCCACATAAACTGCACAACATTTCCCAGACTCAGGGTGTACCTGATAAAGTGGCCTCTGTGTTTATTAGGTAGTAACTATGTCCTCGCTGGTTGTGCAGGACTGTAATACTCACTCATGATCATGATGTTAATGTTGGCCAGAATACTGCCATGACTGTTGGAGGCTTCACACTGGTAGACAGCACTGTCCTCTGGCCTGGCGTTATGGATCACCACAGTATCATCAAGCACTCGTGTGTCACTGGATGGGTCATCTGACGGCAACATAAAGACAAAGAAACATAACATCAAAATCATTTTACAAGGACTGCACTTAAACATAACATGTTTTTTCAGGCTAACACTAATGTCAATATTAGCTGAAACGATTAGTTGACTAATCAATCAACAGAAAACTGGCAACAATTCTGATAATCAACAAACTGTACAAGTACTTTTTCAAGCAAAAATGACAAACACACTCTGGTTCTAGTTTCTTAAATGTGAATATTTACTTTTCTGAGTTTTCTAACAATATAAACTGAATATCTTTGGCTGTTAGTAGGAAGAAAATGGATTGAATTTTGACATCATTTGACATTTTATAACCAAAAAATTAATCATTTAATAAAACAAAATTGTCAGATTAACCCATACTGAAAATAATCGTTAAAAAAGTGTGTCGGCCAATATTTCTTTTTTACACAAACACCTAACATAAAGAAAGACCCAAAGACATCTACTGAGGCAGGACATTTTGCAGCTGAACAAAAAACTACAGCTTAAAACTACAGCTTATGTGTAAATATAAGGTTTGATGGTAAATTTTGAAAAGCAAATTTCACTGGAAATTAAATCATTTTGAAATGATATTTGTTAAGAAATATAATCGTAAGAATAGATCAAATCCTTGAAAACATTTACAGTATGGACTGCAGTTTCTTTTTGCATACTGTCACGTTGTACAATATACTCCGACTCCAGTATATCTATCTTAAGCCAATATCAACCCGTAACCTCTAGACTACACCACTACACCACTCCTGCAGGATTGTGTTGTATTTCCAGCTAAGACATTTAACAATAATCAAATTAAATCATTCTTACTCAGACATTTTGGCAGCAAGACATTTTTTGGTCACATTTTCTTTTATGTGCAAATAATAATCAGTAAAGAGAAGAGGACTATTACTTTTTATGGCACCAGTGTATACTTCAATTCAGAGTAGTCTGTCTTCTAAATTCTGAAAATGTACAAATCATTCTCTGTCAAGAAATCAAGCTTGTCTCATGAGCTTTGAAGAACCCAATAGCAGCTACTTGTGGACTTGAACTGAGGGCTGTGAGGTCAAAGTTTGGTGCAGCTGCTCGCTGCACTGTCCTCCCGCCCTTTATGGCAAAAGATGCATAAACCAACAGCCAGAATTATTCCTACTCACCTCTGAAAACTTCTCCATTCCTCCTCCATGTTATGTCTGGCGGTGGCTTTCCACTGACCGAGCACTTGATGTGAACATCAGACCCGATCACAGTCAGCTGGCTCTGAGGAGGCTCTGTCAGCCACTTTGGCGGCTCTGGGAGATGTTAAGAAAAGCTGCGTTGGTCTGAGTCAAAACAACTGCCATCCCTGTGTCAACACCATTCTCTTTGAAACAAAAAATAAAAATAAAAGCACCCCCCACACATTCATGCATAATTAGCTCTTGATGTTAACCCACCTTCTACTATTACGTCAAAGTAGTGGACAGCCTCTCCAGCAGAGTTTTTGGCTGTACACATGTATTTCCCGCCATCACTCTCTTCTACAGCAGATATTTTCAACATCTTCCCAAAGTTGTTCAGCTGTGCCCGTGGAGGAAGCCTGTCTCCCAATTTCATCCATCCTATCTTCGGAGTGGGACTTCGACATGAAACAAAGACATGTTATGAGCTGAAATGGTAGATAAATATAATAATAGATTATCTTTAGTGAAAAAGTGGTTGCAGTTGGGATGATACAGCATGTATACATACTATCCATGCGATATACACTCAAGCTGCAGGTTCTCTCCCTTCAACAGCACCTTCTCTGTCTGAACACCAGAGGGCAGCAGCAGGCCAGGCATTCTCACTGGGGGGGCTTCAGCTGCTTTGAACATAAAGAACAGTCTTTCTCAGTCATTTGTATAATTTTTTTCAATGGTCATACAATCAACACACAAGATTACAGTCAATCTGCAACCTTTTGCAACATACAAGACCTAACTATGCGGCCTCTTTGCATGACACCTGTTTTGACTTATAGTGGGAAGGCTTTGATGTGTGAATATCACTTACGGGCACTGCTGTCAGCAGATTCATTGTCAGGTTTCACTGGAATGGAAACAACAATGTGAGAATAATACTGGCAGTCGTAGTCATTGTCTTCACCAACATGTATTGCTCAATCCAGTGTCACAGCAGAGCATAAACATGACAAGACAAGCACTGCTTCTTGGTATGCAATGGAGGAACATTTAAAATATATCTTCTGAAATAAAGCCAAAATGGGCTGTACTGATCTTTCACATTATTTTGTCTCAGAGATCTGTCCTTGACGTCAGGCTAAAACTGTGAGCTACAGTATTTCAGTTAAAGCTAAATAGACTACTTGCTACAAACGTACAGCTCTTGACAACGACAGCCAAGGCGTTTTTCTGGACGATGGTGCGTATTCTGGGGAAGGAGGCAAAGCAACAGTAGTCCGGACGATTGTCTTTCTGTAAGGCATTAGAGAAGTACAGGTTGCCGTCAATGCCCATGGAAACCCTCTCATCCTGCTCAATGTGCTGGAGACCTGGAAAAGAGCATATTTGTGTTAATGATATGTTATCAATGTAGACAATGTCTGTGCATAATGTTTTTGAGATTCACTTTGAATGGTAAGAAAGCACACATTGGATAGAACTTCTTAAATGCATCCATCAGGTGTAGCAACAACCTCATAATGAGACACATGATAACAAATTGCAACAAAGCGTAGCCTCACATATGCTAGACGCTAATGGAAATGCCCTGAGGAGTTTCCTTGTATAGAACTCATACTGTAAGTGCACTGTGACCGCATATTTGGTTTACATAGAGACGTTATTTAAGCCACGGGTCAGTGACGCTCTGTGTCACTCCTCGGTCAGCCCATTCACAGCGCTTCACAGCTTCATTTATGACATAGCCTTAAGTCATTGGTTGTTTAGTCAATGTTCAAAGCAAACTAATAAAAAACAAGAAAGTGAGCAGCAACAAAAGTCAGGTGCTGATAAGTTGTTGGATTTGGCAATGAAAAATCAAAGACAAGTCACTGCACGCTGAAACGACTTTACTATCTTTGTTAAGGAACAACTCGTTTCGCCTATGGCTTCAGGTTCACACAGTGAAATTGCAAAAACACTCACAGGTGTGCTAAATCTGCACTGCGTAGGTCACATGTACTCCCACTTTCCATTTTTTCTCTTACGTTTTGTTGTCTTTTTTAATTTTTATAAAATCAACATCTTGCACAAAATACTATAATAGAAACAGCATACATGTGAATAATATCACAAAATTTAAAATAATAATAATATAATATCATATCACATAAGTCCATTAACAGACTATTATGAAGCTCACTGACAAGGAACTATTAAGTGCCGTAGGCCAAATAATTTGTAGGTCCTACCTTTGTCCTTTTAACATTGAACGGAAAGGGCAGGGTACCCAGTATCTCCGCCACATTTCTATAGCCTTTACTTAATAATCCCATTCTTCACTACATATTCTTCTCAATCTTACAAACTGACCATATGGTATGTTACTGATCATATGTTCAGGATTTCAACTAGTGGTATGTAAAATAGTACTTCTGTCAGTTTCTTCTCAATAGATAGATGTCTCCAATTGTCTGTTTTCATTAACTGTGCTCAAAAGATCCAGAAATTGGCCATTTTTAGGACTGTATGCCCATGTGAAATGCAAAGCAGAGTAAGTATTGCTAATGTAGTCACTATAAACCCTAAGTTCATCCTCAGAAATTATTGTTCATAATAAGTATAGTAAAGTAATTTCAGTGTTTTTGGTGGCTTGTTTTTGATTTTTGGATGTTTGGTTCTGACTCATGTTACATGGCACTTGAGGGAAAGATAGTTCACTAATACAAAAAATTCTTCCAACTCATGCACATAGACTTCACGCAGAGAGCCCGATGTTCTGCAACGGAGTGAAGCCACATATCATCACGGTTTTCTTTGATATGTGCATATTTTTAAGACAAGCTACTGTGTATCCTGTATTATGTTCGATGATGATAAATGTGTCAAACTAAGACTAAGGGTAGAAAACAAAGATTTTAAACTAACTTTAAAACAAGTGTTTTCACTCTGTCCCATGCCTCTGGGCAAACTCAACCCGTACCCAAACTCATATATTTTACTTTCTGACATCAGTCGGGTTTGTTGGAGGCGGTTGAGGAGCTCTCAAGGGGTTGGACAGAAAACTCTGTATTGACAAAGCACTTCAGACAGAACTGAGGTTACTTTTTACACAGTCAGTGACTTTTTTGACAGTGGTGGGAAGAAGGGCCCTGGTGTGAGGTAAACTTGTGGGCCTCAAGTGTGTACCTTTCCTTAACTGTCCTTACTGTCACTGCTAACTTCACTGATGTCCAGTTGAGGGTGAGGACAGCCAGAGGACATGCCTCTTCCCAAGCACATGGTGCTGCTAGCTTATTCTTTTCATCTGTGGGAAACTTCAGCAAGTTGTGACGCAGACAGAACTTCACACTATCCCAGCCTAGAACCCTGCACAACACTAGCGTAGTGACATGGATGTGATCCCTTACAGAATTCCCACTCATGCTTTGAATACTTGTTTGTCTTGTAGCTTCTGAAACACTCCATCCTGCATTCATCAAGATTTTTAATTTTCGAAAACAGTCAGTCCCACCCACCTTGTGCCAGGTATTGGGCAGGTATGCAGAGGAGAGAAAGAAGCCAGGATTTAAACTCCCATCTCATGCTCTCTTTTTCCTTTTTGACACTTGTCATGTATACACAAGCTTTTCCTTTGAAGAGAGACCGTCCAAATGTGTGCAACGTTATCACTATTTGTACGATTCATCAACTCTATCTGTGATGGCAGGCTTTTCAACCCACAGGTATAAACACTTCACATGGCCTCCTGAAACGTTGTATGACTTAGTTAATTTAGATCAATCAAGTCAGATGTACCCACTAACCAAGGATTGAACCGAGAAGAAGGCAAAGGTGGGCGAGCGTTTTGCCTCTTCTATCCGTGCACCATCAATGTAACAAAAGTGAACGGGAGGTGGTGGCTTGAAGAGTCTTTATAGTTGAAGAACATTAACTACTTTTTGGAGGGAGTCAACCATCCAACATATCAACCATTTAAATTCTAAGCATGTACAGTTGCCTCTTGACTTACCAATAGTCATCCAGTAGATCTTACGTGGGGCCACGCCTTCTGGAGGGTTACAGTGCAGTGTGATTGGCTCTCCCTCCTTAACCACAATGGGGGCAATTGCCTCCTTGGGAAACTTGGGGATACCTAATCAAAAAAACAGACATTAAAGAAATCGTAAACCTCATTGTGATAAGTTGAAAAGAAAATGCCCACATATGGTGACTTTGAAAAGTATTAGACAGCAATATCACATAATAGATGAACTTCTTAAAGGTTACTCACTGGTAACTATCAGTTCAATCTCCTCCGTCATGGCAGTGCCCAGCTTGTTGGAAGCGTAGCATTGGTATCTACCCTTAAAGTGGGCAAGGTCCTTGGTGTGAAGCACAAAAGTGCCATCTGTGTGGTGTGTTTTGTTTGTCGTAACGTGTGGAGGGATAAAATCTTCTCCATCTTTTGTCCATCTGTATCTGTTGAAGCAAAATAAACAGCAGGTTTCCTCAGTAATTCACTGATATACTGAATAGGTTGTGCAACTGATGAAAGATATGATCTTTTGTGACAGATAATCTGAATCGGTGATGGTATTTGGTTGTTTTTTTTGTCTTTTATGACATGTTGATGTCACTTACTCTGGAGGTGGGTTGCCCCTCGCTTCACACCTGATAGTTACGGTGTGATCATAAGGAAGAGCAACAACGGGACCAGATGTGTGAGTTACTATGGTTGGAGGCTGCTCCACTATAATATGAAGACACATACACACAGAATGATCACAAAAAAAGGTAAATGTAAACATTGGTGATTACATTTTTGTTACAAGATTACACTCTGTTGCACACTTGACTTAAACAATTTACTTTGGGGTGTTATTTCATTATGTCATGATTTTAAAATGCTGCTAACATTAGTAGGTAATTAGTGATTAATTAAGCATGGCCTTAATGAGTATTATGACAATCCTACCTTCCAGAGGGATATCAAGGCCTGCTGACCTGGAGGTCAAGGCCAACAGCAGAGCAAGCTGCAGGCTCCCCACCAACCTCATCACCCTCCACTGGTTAATAGAGTAGAGATCAGGAGAAGGTGTTGATTCTGATCAACTGGCGTCACTTGGAATTTGTAAAGCACAGAGGACCTGGAAGATTCAGAATAAGATCAAAATACATGGTCATAAGTCGACTAATTAATTTGAAAAATTTTTTTAGGTAGGTGAGGTGTTGAAAACAGGCACTTTATACAACTTGGCTTACTGCAAGGTGAAAGTTAAAAAAAAGCCAGATGGCAATGTACTTTGCAATGTCTTTCAATAATAATAACCACTTAAAACATATTAAATAGATCCATTCTGTTCTGTTAATTAATTTAAATACAAATATGCTGTTCCTCAGAGTACTCACATAAAGGGCATTTATTGTACTCATTTGAAGGCTAAGCACTCAAAGGATTGCTGGTCATAAAGGAGTAGTAAAGACTTAATAACAGCAGCAGACTAAATCATTTCAAATTAAATATCTAAAATCCTTCATGTGTTACTGCCATTTGCACATCAAATACCTTTGGTTTTCGTATATAAAAAAGGCATTTCAAGTTTTGTAATAAGGCCCATTTAAAGAACCGGTGCTTAATATATGTCAAATAAACACTAGCCATTTAGAGTCAGTTGTCCCTCATTGTTGTGATGTTGTAACACAGCACAGTGCTTGTCTGGAGATTACCCTTTGAACTGCAAAGCCTGGCTGGTGGCATCGCATGGCATGATTACAGTAAACCTTACTGGCACAAAGCTGCTGTCTGCCACGATCACTAGATCCAAGATGGCAGACTATAAATTGGTCTAAGCCCATCAGTATTTCACGGCTTAGTTCTCACAGTGTTGAGACTGTGGCGGCAGCCCTGGCAATGCCAAATGGGTTCACCCTCTAGTTAATCCTGCTATCAGGAGAATAAAGGCGTGGAGCTCCAGCAGTCATACAGTACGCTGCTTAACAATGACTGAGTGCTACTCAGGGTTCTTTTCAGGACACAAAGCTACATGTGTTGTCCCTTCTTAGTGAGAAAGGTTAATGTCCTGATTGTTTTAGACTAGGTGCAGGATTAAGCTGCTTGAATTTAGAATCAATTAAACAAATTGAGAGATTGTGGCAGAGTATTATTTGCAATAAGGACTTTTGGTGATTAACTTCCACCGGATTGAATAGTAAACAAAGCTGGTTATATGTTTGTTCCAGTGGTGTAAACATACATTTTCATGTTGTAATAAAGCTGTAAGCCTCTCTCATTCTTAGCGTGGCGCTGTATACTTTATTTCAGACACACAGAGGCACACACACATGCCCACATGTGCACGCCTGCACGCACAGATACACAGAAGTTTCCATTAGAGACCACCTACAGTACTATTGTACAGGCCAAAACTTCAGTGATAGTGTTGTGATTTAAATCACAGACAGAAAACCATATCAGCCCACCAGAGCATGCAGAGTCCTAGGTAGGAGGCCCACAGTCCACCACTGACATGAGAAGTGGGACTTTTTTACCCAGATTTGTGCTGATCCTGTAAACACGGAAACAATCAAACAGGCAACTTTCATTCATGTGCAGCAAATCCACCGCCTAGTGCACACCCAAAGAACCTTGTGGGTTAGGCAAATGACTTTATATGCATGTGGAGATCTGCAAACCTGCCACTTTAATGATAACTCAAACAAAGAAGACGCAGTAAAAGGTAAAATCCTTAGAGTGTAAAATGAGATGGAGTCTCTATGTAAACAGATAAAGCATTTGTTTTGGGAGCAAAGGCTCTATTACCTGAACATATGGCAGATCATAGCCACAAATCTGCAGGGATTGTGTTCCCTAAGCCAATAGTTGACCAAGGTACTAACAGTGTGACTCCTACATGACTAATCCTTTGGCAACACACACTGTATACAATGCCCCCCCTCCCTAAAGCTCAAATTCACCACTTCCCTCAGGCATACCTGCACCCCTACAGACTATGTACATATAGTCTCAAAGTACAGACTGGAATGTAATGCAGAACTGATCTGTACACACGGTATTCTGCTCAAATTCACATACAGTAAGCACAAAAAGAAACCATTTGCCAGTGGCTAATCAAAGCACACTTTTCATGAAGTAACTGATACCTACTGGATTTTGAGTGATTCCACATCTTCAGTCCACCTTTAGCGGAGGCCCAAGGCAGCTGTGCTACAAGTCCATAAAACAGGACAGGGCAGGACCATCAAGGGATCATTCCAACAACTCTCTCTGAACCAACTACTCTGACATGTCCTTCCTCCTCCACCTCACGTTGCTCCTCTCCTGGTGCACAGACACGCCTCCCTGCCCGCCCCTCCACTCAAGCGGCTAAAGGAGCGACAGGAGACTCACTGAAGTGACATATGTCGCCAAAGCCTCTCACTTGGCAAAGAGTCTCCCTAAGCCTGTGACAATGACTGGGACAAAGCCTGCACTGCGGGGCTACTCAGCGAGCATTAAAGAATGGGCAGAGAGGAAGTTCAGGCATGTCTCTGCCTCTCTCTCTTTCTCTTTCTCTCCCTTTTTTCATGGATCCCTCCATCCTGCCTTCCACAAACTATGCACACCCATTTACACCCGGCCCCAACTCAATGAATTTGATGCAATTTCTCTTAGCTCCATTGAAGGGAAGGGAGTCATCTTCTCTCAGAGGACAAGCGCTTTTGTGGAAGTGTGCTTTAATTTTCATGCAATGCTCCAGGGTATTGATATACAGAAGCTTGGGAGAACATGCCTGAAATAGACATGATGTTGTTGTTGGAGCTTTAACAATAGCATTGGGTTTTCCCTTCCATTTTTTTTTCTTTCAAAGGTTTTTATTGTGCAAGAAAAGCTTTTTTTTTATCTGGAGATGTAAAGATGATTTAGTTAAATCTGTATTTCTCCTGAAGCTATTCAAACAACCTAAATATTCCTTTTATACAGAGGTCTCCGATTTTATCTATTTGTAATTCTCTTAATAGTCCCCATTTATATTCCAAAGAGTAAAGCAGGGATTTGCAATACAGGTAGCACAACAGCCACTGTCCTGAATTTAGAGTGTTTTCCAAATTGTTTCCAGATCTGAATTCTATTAGGAATAATGGAGATTGGCTCTACATAGTCATTTTCTAAGCCTAATGGAGACATAATGGCTGCACCAATTGGGTAAGCAATGCTCTCACTGCCTTGCGGGGTCATCCAAACAGCATTAACAGCCCCAGTATCTTAAAGCCTGATATTAGGCAGTGCAAGCACCATAGCCCTCAGATGATCTATTCTAAAGTGAAGAATAGTACTTACTTACGTTTTAAAAAACGCTTTAGTGAACAGTTCTTAACTGCATTTACTGTCACTAGTAAAGAAATTAGAAGTGTCTTCCAAAATGTTATCTGGCCTTTGTCTATTTATTTGCAGATTTAAAAAATGGCATTAATTAGGAAGCTCCACAATTTCTACTTCAGTTTTTTTTTTCTTTCTTTTAAACCACTGACTGATTCACACCTACCAGCAATTCAACTACAATTCACTCTAGCAGAATGGCTGGACATAATTGAGCAGTCCATTTCAGCCATTTGTCATCACCCAAATGGGCCTTTCCAGGTTTAAGAGAGCATTGCTTCTGTAAACAGAGAAAAAAAACCTGAGAGGCAGCCTAACAGACTTGACTTGTCCAGTCAAAGCTTGACATACTATGTAGACATGGGACCATGTGCACAAAAGATTATTGTAATTCAAGATAGCAGCTGTAGCCTGGTCAAACATACATTGTCTGGTCTAAGTAAATATATAGAAAGAGTCACCTGGCTGTATGTTGTGGGTGATAAATAAGTAACACAAAATATTTTCATAAAATATTTTTAGGGAAACATATTTACACTCACATAGAGCTGAAACAAGTAGTCCATTTATCAAGCAAAAAATGTAAAAATATAAAATATTTTCTGTCACTTTACAGAACAAACAACTAATCAGTCTAGAAAATAATCTCCAGATTAATGACAACAATCAGACAAAAAGAAAGAATTATTATACAAACAATGATTAAACTGGAAATACAGTAGAAACACTACTTGGCACTGCAAATTATGTATAAAATACATCCATTAACTTATTTCAGATTCAAAATATTATCCTTCTAATTATGACTCACAGATGACACCTAGACACTCACACAATGGAATAAACAAAAGGAAATGCACAGGACGTTGCCAGTTTTCAGGGTCTCTGCTCATGACCAGTTTCATTGTACTTGTTAAATTAACGTGAATGATGAAAACAAACCACAGACAACATCATTTGTGAATTCCAACTTCGCGTCTCCACCAACATCTCAATCCCCTGTGGTGAGTAACCGAAAAGGTTGACCTGCCTCATGCTTTTGTCATGATGCATTTCCTCTGTTTCCTTCTTGCCTCTGGTGCCTGCTGATAATTACAAGTATTTTGTTTCTGTTTTCATGCAAAGCTAACTAATATAAATGACACATTAATTACAAATACCTTTCAAACAAACAACGCAGTACCTACTGCCGCATGAGATGAGTGACATGACTGACTGAATGACGAATGAGTGTGAGTGTAATGAGTATCTTTAAATACCAGGACACACCTAAGTATGTACTGTAAAGCTGTCACAATAGCAGCTAGCAGAGGTTTCAGATGCCATAAACATCTGCTGGTGCTGCCTTCAGACAAACTCTATTCATGAACAAATACTAGAGTGCTTTCACAAACAAAAACACTTTGCACTTTGTTTTGTCAAAGCACACTAAACGATTTGAACTCACTGGGTTGGGCTGCTTTAGGTCCCATTCTTAAACTTCAGGATGTTAGTAAAGGATGTGTATTCAAGCAAATTTTCCGGCTGTTCCAGAAAACCTCTCATGCATATATCCACGCAACTGAGTTATGTGATGGGAGCTGATAATTAACTGATACTTAAAGTGTCATTTGTTTCAAATAGTTTTTTGTTTGATCTACATACTTGGCAGCAGACACACAAACAATAAAAAACACATGCAAAAGGGAAGTGTCTATGAGGAATGTGTTTCTGAAAATGTGACTCAGGACCAGTTTGTCTGTGTTTTTGTCTGGTAGAACTGACATAGTTACCATCTTTGCTAGATGTTGGCATATTAGTGACACAAATTGTTTGATCTCTGACTGTTGACTAATTACTCTTTGTGTGGCAAATTGCTTATCTACATTTCATTGTCTTGGCTTCTTCAACAACACAGAAGCACTGAACTCGTCCAAAAACATCACGCAATTCCTGTTGTGCCTTCTACAGTATATCTCAATGATTGTATCAAACACATTTTGTGTCAGGTACAGTAGCCTGCTCATTCAGTATAGTAATTTATTCTTATTATGGTTAAGGTAAAGTGTGAAAACCACATTTTAAAATGAAAGAAAGCCCATCTTTAAAGTGTATAGTCTGATATACAGTTTTTCTCTGTAACAATGAGGAGCAAAAACGAAAGTGGATTCCAGTGCATTTTTGATTGTTGAAGAATTTTTTAAAAACACAGATAACTCCATCTCTACGAGGCTTATGTGATGCAATACAAGCCTCTGTAGCATACCAAAATGGATTAACAGCATATACCTGTGTTTCTCTCTAAACACGTCATAACATTTCGTCATAACTCTTTGGTACAGTGACGAGTGCTTCTCTGTTTCAGCCCCCCGAGCCCTTCAACAAGCTAGTAATCATGTAAGTCTGGAATTTATACAAACATCTCTTTGACACGAATCAAACACAGCCACATCAAACCTGTGCTTCCAGTATTAGGCAGGAGGCAAGAGTTCCCCAATTTACATTGTACAAGTACAACAGGTTTTTATAAGCGTGTGGCAGCTCATATTGAAACAACTAAAACGCAACAAAAACATTCCAAAGCAAAACATAAAGTTAGAGGTTAAAAAAATAATTTTAATAATTACCCTACTGTAACATTTTTTTCATACTCCACTGGCTTGTGATTTGTATGACTTAAACACACACTGTTTTGTACTCTTTGTCTGTGATCAGTGATCAGATCCCTATAGCGGATTTAAACCCCACATAGGATTTGACTTCATTAAAACACTTCAGTTCCCAACATTAACGCCACAACAGTGATTTCTTTCCTCCATCAATTAATGTAAATGTTACTCGTGGAGCTTATGGAGGTGTAACGCTCATTTAATTGCCACTGTGCTTTAAGTGGTTGCTGGCACACACACAGCACTTTGTGGAATGTCATGTAGAGTTGGAAGAGTTCACTCACTCATACTTTAAAAAGAATTCAAGAATGTTGAGCGACACGGGGTAGTAAACAACACGAATCACTACAGAAACAAGTCCCAAGCAGTAGTGAAGAGTGACAAAGAGTGGCATTCAGGAGCCTAATCAGTTTGCCACAGCTTGCAGCACAGGGAGAGATGGCATGGAGACAAACAGTCACACTCAGCCTCCTCCCTTCAAACACTGAGGCCACGAGAAGACCTCTTCACACCTTCCTTCACTCTGACACATTGTTCAACACTGTTGCAGAGAGGCAGATAAGGGAGCAGTGTTGTGCTCTATAGTCTGAACTAAGCTGGTAATTAGTTTATGGGATAATCTTGAAGGCCTAAAGTGGTATTTTGTTGGGTTAGAAGAGTGCAACACATGGAAGAGATTTTGCTTCTAAACCATTATTTGCATAGGTCCAATCCTTCAGTATTTTTTTTTCATGAAAGCTAAGTTTGTAAATGTTTGACATAAAACATAAACATTTTGTGCAATTATAGTGATCGGATCTGCCTGACCATATCTGGAGGTAGTCTGGCTCACATTGTGTTCAGATCTTAGGTAGGTGTAAACACAATCCATACAACATGCTGGCATCCATACACAACATTACATTATAGCCTACAGATTTTTGGTTTTGTTTTAATAGTAAGCAAGAAGGCTGAAAGAGACGTGTCTCGACTGATTCTGTGCCGTGAAAGCGCCAGATGCGTTATTCAACAGAAGTGTGTGAAAAATGTAAGCTGAATGAAATGATATACAGTGATTAATAACTGGGTGTGCGACTGTAGTAAACAAGACATATTATTTATTTAGTCACATAGTAGCGTACACACTGGTACCGCAAGACACCGAGACAAACTGACACAAAGTTTCCCCTAACTGAATAACTCACAAAACTATGTGATTGTTTTATGTGAGTCTGGGGCAGATTTGCTGCCACCTCAAATTACTCATAGAGGTTTTGCACTGGAGGGCAGAGATCCTATCTCAATGAGGATGACAAGAACACACTTAAAAGGCCAAGGGCCTCATGGGTTTTCACATGATGTATAAAAATGAATGTGACGTGAGAATGTGTGGGCCATGCTGCAAAGTCTTGAGCTGCCAAGAGAATGTGTGGTATATCGGTATCATAAGGCATACCGATATAATTTCAAAAGAGACATAAAATGACTAGGGCTGTCAGCATTAATCACGATGCGATTAAGGACTGATCATAACGCATTTTAATTGTGTTAATCGCATGTGTCAAATATTCTTATTTTACACCGTCACTGGTGCTGTTAACAAAGAATCTTTGCTAAATAGATCTTTGGCTGCTACTATTTTGACCCTTCGATGCACCATTACTTGTTGTCATGCTGCCACAGACACTTCCAACCTCCTGCTGCAGCCATAGAGATGAACAACAACACAGCCCCAGATGGCTGCGTTGACAAGTCAAAAGCAGTATGCACCTTGCGTGAAATGGAATTAAAATATTATCAAAACTTCAAGCTTAAGCTAACGTTATCATCAATGAGCTAAGCATAGAGCTAGTACAGCTAATCAGGCTGATGCTAGCGGACTGAGGCAAAGCACTATTTTGAAGAGTGCAAGTTATATACATTGTCGTCGCAGGGGACAATTATTGCACGCATACATAACCTGAATGAAACGCAGAAAGCAGTCAAACTGAAACTCCTACTTAAAGCAAGTGCTGTCTCATTGGTTTCAATTGAATTCAAAAATAATGTAGCAATGGAGTATTTTGTTTGTTATGCACTTTATCATAATGTGTGTACATTTTGTGCATGACCTTTTGCTGTTTTTGAAATAATCAAATTAATCTTAAAGTCAAGTTCAAAAACTAACTATCTGTGCATTAATTTGATTTCCAATCGAGATACACTGGCAAGAACTGTTATCATTGTTAATACAGACTTAAAACAGTTATAGAAATAGAAATAGAAGAAGAAGAACAAGAAGAAGAAGAAGAAGAAGAAAATTTTAATCATGTGATAAAACATGCGATTAATCGCGATTAACTATTGAAATTCAGCGCTTAATCGCGAATTAATTAATAATTAATCGTTTGACAGCCCTGTTGAAGTGCAACGACTTCCCCGAATTCGTTGATGCGAAGGATCAGATGAGACAAGGTATCAAGTTCACACAATGTTTATTTATTCAACCCAATACAGATATATCTGGAGACTCCCTTACACAAAGTCTGACTACTTCCTGCTAAGCAATGATTATATGCTGGAAACTGCACCCCTGTGTGTCTCTCGTGTTTGCCATATATGGTGATTGACAGTTGGTATAGAATGTTCTAGTGTGCCTTAAGGGCTGTCATGTGAGTGTGTGTGTGTGTGTGTGTGTGTGTGTGACTGTATTAAGAGAAGTGTGTCAGAGTGTATTATTGTCCGGGCATTCAGCACAAGCTTCTAACTGTCTTAACTGTTGAATTACCTAAAATAAGCATGTCACACACTATTGAGTATCATATGAGCAATCATAAGTAATAAGTAAGCATATAAGAGAATCATATCCTGCAGTATCACTGTAGGGTTGTGTTGTATATCCACAGCCCTAAAAAAGTCCTGCCAGCATTTGCTTCTCTCTCTCTCCCTTACCACACAACCCTTCCCCCACTCTCCCTCTGCATCTGTGCAGTCCCTCTCTAGCTCTCAAACTATCTAGCAACATCGAGGGAAACTCAGTGCTGCACACTGCTGAAGACCTGGCTTGTAAAAAGAAAAACAACTGTTCAGTGGGTGTTTCCCATACTTTACTTTGGCGGGCAGCCCAGGTATATTAATGGCCGCCCAGGTATATTTGGGGAGCCATTTTGCAGAGAAACACAGAGTTGTTATCTTTAACGTTACAAGTAAGGGACACGGTGGATATTTTACAAGCGTGGACCAGATAGTGACAGTGAACACACCAGTACAGATTACATTAGTTAGCTGCCACGTGGTTTTGTTTTGATTTGATAGGCTATGTTGTCAACACGCCTCCTCCACGTGCAGGACAACTGCTTCTGTGAATGGAACTCAGAAGACGAGTTCTGTTTTTTTTTTTTAACATAACGTAGCCTACAACTGATGGAGAAAGTCCACAGAGAAGACAAATACAGGGAGAGAGAGATGGAAAGAAGCGGAGCACGCTGATGTGTTTGCAACAGAGGTACGTCAGGACTGTGAGAGTGGGGGAAAAGAGAACTGAGGCAGTGAAAGGAGGCAGATTCAATTAGTGACACTTAAATAAGATGGAGAATGAAGTATAATTAAAATGGTGAAATAAGAAACAAGCAACTACAGATAGTAAAAACATACCACGCCTAATTATGTCCGCTGATTCACCATAAAAGATTCATCATGTATGTGGATAATGTTTAATTTCAAAATAAATATACTGAATGGGAGAGGAATAGGTATGATGATGCCTCTCGCATTAAATATCACACATTTTCACTTTATTATTTAATCCAGCAGTGTTACTTGTGCTTGCGCTAGAGCCAACTATTCCAAATTGCACCTTTAAGGAGTAAAAGATAAGACAAGTGTCAACTCAAATCTCAAATCCATGTCCGCTAAATATTTTATCAGCCCCACAGAGAGGAGAGGGAGGGATGGCACCACAGCTGTAGAGCTGCCAGCATAAGGCCAGTGTAATGTCAGGTGGCACGATGCAGACTCACTCCCGATTTTAGGCATGAATTTTGCCACCGAGTCCCATTTAAGACTTTAACCAGCTAACTGATGGAATTATCATCATCGTAAAAATCCAAGATAACATCAAATAGAATTTAAGTATTGCAGAACAGAGCGTCAGTAGTTTTTAATAATATCCTCTGTGCATATATCACCATTTATATTTTGTTTTTTTTGTATTTATTTTTTTGTATTATTCTTTGTTTTTTTTGTATTATTCTTTACACTTGTTAAAGCACTTTGTAACTTGTTTTTGAAAAGTGCTCTACAAATAAGGATTATTATTATTATTATTATTATTATTATTATTATTTAGTCTTCAGTTTAGTTTTTGTGTGTAAAATCGCATCAGTGAACATGACTGTGCTGACGAACAGAGCGCAATGAGACACAGCGGTGGCGCGGAAACAGATCTGTCTTCACACCTCGACTTACCCGGCACATCTTCACTATCTGCACATATGGACTGTGTAAATGACCTCAAACAATCGCTACACTCCATCCTCACCATCAGCCCTCATCATATTGCAGGCCATTCATAACAAAACCAACATAAAAGAAAATGTGTTGAAAAACCTGTCAAACCTGCAGGGTGGGGCATACCACTGATTGAAGCGATCATTTTGGCAAGGTGCGAAGTACTCAGTCTGACTGCTGTAAAAATATAAATACAGCACTTGTGCTTAATGCTGCATGATTGCAGCGTTATGGTAATGCAGAGGACAACAGGAATGGAACAATATGAGAGTGTCCATGAAGATTTCCTGGCCCGTGATGATGAGTGGCTAATATGTCGATTAAGATTCCCAAGAGCCGGATCTGTATGCTGAACTGGGTCCAGCATTAGACAGACCAACCTGACAGAACATCACCATCCTGGTTTAAATACAAGTAGCATAAAACCACTGTGGAGTTTCTGGCATCCGGCCTTTAGCTGCGGTAGCCAACAAGTGTGTCTTTGTGATCAACAATATATAATGTTTCCCTTACTACCTAAAGCCCCTTTTGGGAAAAATATAATTCTGTTAAACTTGCAGAATTGTCTTTTATTTGTGAACATGCTGCGTCAAAATATATGTGCTTTCTAACTTCCATCTCACAAGCACCTCGAATTCTGTTTTTGAAAAACTCTTTTCCTTGTCTTTTTTGACATCTACTTTTATGTCAGACTATATTTCTGATTGTGCCACTCTGTCGTTTTGCATTTGATGCTGATCAAAGGGTTCAAACCATCAAATAAGATTTTTCTTCTCGCCTCCCCTTCAGTGATCAGCACCTCGATCTCACACTCGGTAAAGGTTCTCATTTTCACGTTTTTTGCAGCAAGATTGGCCGTTGTTATTTGGACCATAGGAGGTAAGGGGGGGGGGGCATATTTATAGTCATTTGCATAGTAATTTTTGGGAGAAGCCAAGGCGGGGTATGTGGCTCGTACATGTGTGCCTAATTTCACGTTGATTGAGATGTATAAAGGAAAGGTGTGCAGGTCCTGCAGTACACCTGGTTTTATATACATACATACATATTTCTGTCCGTACGTACTTTTCAAATTCTGTGAGTGTGCCATCCTTTATTTATGAAAGCTGCGCAGTCTTTTATACTTGAAGCCCCAGGTGTAAACACAAAGGCAAGATCGAACCGTTTAGTATCCAGACAACGTATCCGGATACAGATTGCATGGGGAAATTAAGTATAACAATGCATTCCTGCTAGAGAACTTGAAATGTTGGGGAACTTGTTTAAATGGTTTGCACTGTACATGTTATTTTCATTCTTTATTCATACATTTTTTTTTTTAATGGATCAAGAGGGATTGTGATTGTAGCTTGTAGTATGAAATGAAATAGATAAATCCTAATGCATTTATTAATCAAATACATAATACATAACAATCATCAACTGCACATATCCAGCCAATACAAATTCTTATCCATACGTTATGGCAGGAAATTTACAAGGAATACACCACTTGACATACTTAACTCCTCATCCCCCTCTTCTTCTCATTGGTGGGAAGAAAAGGAAGAACAGCCACCCATGAAGCTACAGAGTACATACGTCTATGTACTTAGTGACAAGTTGTGATAAATGGCATTTTATGATGTTTGGAAATAACAGCTTGATCCTGGGGATTAACATTCAAACATCCAAAGGGCTCTGACACAGAACGTACTGAAGCCTCAATTCAGGGCGAGACCTGGCTGGTCTTGAGGCATGCACACACCATTGTGAACACTCTCACCCTCCCATGGTCTTCTCCAATCCTACTTTTTCGTTTGTGGGTGCCATTGCTCAAGCCTTAGGCAGACTAAAGGAAAAAAGAAAATGATAAGAGCAATTTTCCTGTCAAACACATTTGGGTCTTTCTTCAAATGGGTTGCACCTGCAACCTAGTTTCTCCTCAGACAAGTCAGAAAACGAGTAATAGTTGTACCTTAACATCTGTTTGTCTGAAAGTCTGAGCCAGGATTCCTATCTCTTACATGTGTGTGACATTTAAGGCTTGTGCACACTACACGACTTTCAGGGTCGGCAAATCGCCATGCTCTTCAGACTACACAACTTGTCGTGTTGTGACGGGAGTATTGAAGTTGTTGTGCCATTCACACTACGTGACTGATAGTAGACAGGGGGGTCGCACACTACACGAGCTGACAGCTGCTGTGTCACCTGATGCTGGTCTCCAAACCACGTTTTGTCAAGAAAACACGTGAAATTGAGCAATGACAAGATACTACACACGAAAAAGCTGTTTCTTAATTTGTAATTATAAAGGAAAAGAATATGGGTGAAAGAATGGATTAGCACACGCAGGTAGCAGGGATTGTCTGTGCTACAGAGAGAGCTGGACGTGAGTAAAAAGTGTTTTGCAGAGAAAAGAAGGTGCCTGCTCTGCCAGCTACCTGCTCTCATTGGCTGGATGTGGATGTCGAGTCGGCCGACTCCTCCAGATATTTGGCATGCACGATATTCCTGGCTGGCGTCTGCATCAGGGAGCATCAGGGGTGCGTCTTTGAGTAGTTCACACATAACGACTTGTGACCGCCGATTGATCGCTAATTTACCCCTGATCACAGCCTGACACCGGTCACCCAGCTCTCTGACCGGCAAATCTGGCTTAAAATTGTGTAGAGTGAATTACCCAGCTAGAAATTTTACTTTACCAGAATATTCTGACAACATCCCCGCTGGTGTCAGGAACGTCACCTGGTAACGTTGCCAGAACGTTCCCAGACAGTCATGATGTGGAGTTCTTTAAAGAGTTTGGGGACGTTATTTGGAGGACCTTCAGGGAACATTCAGGACGTTCTGGGAACGTTTAGGGGACAATATTTAATTCAGAAATTCAATGTTTCCAGAACGTTCTGAGAACGTCCTGCTGGTGTCAAGAATGTTGCTTGGTAATGTTCCCACAACGTTCCCAGACAGTCACGATGAGGAGTTCTTTATATGGTTTGGGGACGTTATTTGGAGGACCTTTAGGGAACATTCAGGATGTTCTGGGTAGGCATCACGCATAATATGTGCGGATTAAAAAATAATTCATTTTAATTAATTGTGTATGGGGTAATGATGATACACAGTCAAACACATGACAGCATTCTACAAAAAATAAATAAAAGTGAAATATTTCTTAACAACTAAATGAAGATAAATAACGTGTTGATAGTTAATTGTTGGAATTCTCTTCATAACCCGTGTGTTCTTTGGGAGAAACAAATCCGCAAAGCCAATTTATCTGGCAAATTCTGCATTTACAAAGCATCACACTTGTGAGAAACCCATCAGAAATAAATTACTTATCCGCCTACTTATGATGAGCTGGCATTCAATGAGTTTTGAAGCATCTGCTGCAACATGTCAAAAGATGAAGGCTCATGAGTCACCCTAATGTGCACCCTCAAAGCAATTCATTACACATCATTCCATGTGAAGCAAGCTCTGACAAGGACTCACAACACAAAATCAAATTGAATTAAAAGGGAAATGAATTAAGCCCTGGCCTTTAAAACTACAATGACTATTAGAGACCACTGATACATAATTTATAAGTCATATTATCTCAATCACTGAGAGAAAAGTCAACTAAAAACACCACCAGGGTCATGCTAATATAAGCATTACAGCTACTATTGCAGCACTAAAGGCAGATGAGGCCTTTCGTAAGCTGTTTCGGGGAAGTTGCTCCACTTTCCTTTTTCAGCTTGTTTTAAACTGGCTTGAAAAGTTCAAATCAATGCTATGGCTCCTAGCCAATGCCGCTTGAGGAGACTCATCAGCTTGCTAGGTCTAAATTACTTTTAGGACAGCAACGATAGGAGTTGTACCTTGCATTCACACCCCGTGTGAGTGATAGCCTCACTGCTGTCTAACACAGGCCCATGACAGGGGTACCCCTGTGAAAGTGTCAGGACCTCGCTTCATTAGCATTTTTGGAACACCATGAATGAAAGTGTTTATTCTGGTCTGCGTGCCCAGTTGAAGGGGTCCATTAAAGAGTGTTTTAGAGGTTCCACTGTGTTGGGTCGGAAGTTTGGGAGCTGGTCTATGGAGGAAAACTGACAAAGAAAAAAATGTTCTGAAGGACATGGTGGCCCGGATCAATCCGTATGCATTTGATGCACTGCTTGACATCTTTCAGTGTGTGAACAGGTGGGCCAAATAAGTGCCAACATCAGTCAGCTTAATAAATGTTTCAACACAGACACTGAACATCTTGGCAGGTTGTGATTAAACTGGGTGGCTGGTCTCACATGCAAAGCCAAGTATCAACTGAAGCCTGTTTACGGCAAGTCAGATATTGCAACACCCCTCTGGCAACACTGCTGACTAACAAATACCTGATTTTCTCACACAAAGGTACTGCTAGGAGTAAGGAGAACATTTGGATGTTACAACCAGAAAACACCCTGGTCGTAATATCTTCTTCTTCATGGCAAGAAGCAGAGGGAGGTACAATCAAGTGTGTATTCATCAGTCATGTCCCCCAATATTTGTAATGTAACCAGTCATCAAATGCCTCCAAAAGCTAAAAGAAAGTCAGATGTTTTTCAATGTAACAGTCTGGGCAGTAATGTGAGTTTTACTCTGTGTCTTGTCTTTTGAAAACTGGGTCTGCATTTGATTTGTCACTAAACTCTGTCATAGTGAACCGACCAGCTTATCATTGTGTTTTTGGTCTAAAAATAGGTACGGATGGTCCTTACCACTCTGTGTCCTGTGTGTGTGCTGTGTTTTACTGAACATCCAACATGCAGCTGCTGGTCAAAGAGCTAATGTTGAAAATGCAGAGAAATATGTTTTTGGTTGTTTTTACAAAATGTGCTCATACACAAACTGTCAGGTGTGAGGGCATTTAGACACAATTAGAAGCTAGTACAGTATAGCAACATTGGTGGTTTATTTATAGCTTTATTTTAGAAAGGTAAACTTTTTTGAGGGCTCCACCAATGCTAAATCATATAAATGAATAAAGACCTTTATGACAGTGTCACAAAAACTTAACATTATAGACATTATAAAAGTAGACTTTATGGCAGAACAGTTGCATTAGACTGTACAGGTGTGCTTAATAAAGTGGCCACTGGGTGTATGTAGGGAATGATACACGATGAGGTGTCCTAAAACCAAGCGGGAAGCTTCCGGTCAGCAAACTGATGCAAACGCGGAAGTCCCTTAAACCTGCATTCTATTGAACGGCCAGCAGGGGGCGACTCTTCTGATTGCAAAAATAAGTCTGGCCTATTAGAAATAATGGTTAAATTACCCTTCTTTTCAGCTGAATTATTACCTCAGTAAACACTTTCCTAATGAGTGTATGGTCTTAATCACTAGTTTCATGTCTTCTTTAATACAACATGATGTTCATTTAGTAAATTAGGAAAATAGACCATAAAGCAGAGTATGCTTCAGGGCGGGATTATCTATGATTGACAAGTCATTACCATGGCGACCTGTCAATCAGGCTAGAGCCGACTTGTACCCATGGCACCGTGTAAATTTAACCAGCGGCGTTGAAAAAGCATATTAGGAGTTGGCTGTTCACTTTCTCTGGTGAGTACATTTAGTTTTAAGATTGTTGTTCGCTACACAAAATTGTCAGCCCTGTTAAAGTGACAGTTAACGTGAATTATAGATGCAACTAGCTAAGCAAGCTAGCTAGCTCCACACACGGCCATTAGCTCCACCGTCTCGTCCAAACATGGTCACGTCCGGTGCCGCTGGTTGCAAAAACTCAACATAGCGGCGCCCCATCGGCCAAACTCTGGGCTTCAAAATGGCATTCCACAAACCAACGGGTGACGTTACGATAACTACATCTACTTCTTACTTCTACTTACATCTATAAACAGTCTATGCCTAAAACACAACAGTTTTTTCACAACAGTGCAGGACAATGGTGGAGTCCATTATTTTTAATATACAGACACCTAAGAGTGCGTTATCACTATTATACCATAGTTACTTACCACAGAAAAAAAATGTTTGTAGTTCATTTTACTTGAGCATTAAAAAGGCTTCTGCTCCTAACTTTTATTTCACCTATAAGAATTAACAAGTAACTTAGAAGGAAACACAGGAACTGCTGCTATATTGTTATATGCGGTTCAACATAGAGACAGAGCGCAACACCCACTGTAGGGGAAATGCCTAAAGCCAGCTAAAAACCTTAGATTTCAGCATGCTAAATGATTATTAGAGCTCTATTACTATCAGAGAGGAAACGAGGAAAACATTGATAAACTCAATATTGTCAGTCTACCTCTGTGTCCCTTATCCTTACCTTGCTTTTCTTGGAAAAAGTATCCCACTGAATAGCCAGAAATGAGTCTGATATTTACAACTATTTAGTCAAATCACCAGGTAAGATCACGATTAAACTAGCAAACAACAAAACCAGGCCCTGCATAGTTTAGTTAGATTCAGCCTCTACAGTTTGAAAAGAAATGCTTGCAGCACACGTAGGCATACTGAGTGTCTTGAGCCCACTGTTTTCCCATGCCTCACGTCTTATTGCCTGTAAACACAGATTGATTTTGTTCACATGTCCTTGTATAGGGCCATGGTATAATTTTAGTTACAGTCCTTTTATTAATAAAGTAACAAAATAAACAATTTTCCACTTTGATGTGAAGAATCTTTCCATAAGAAAGTCAGAAATTCAAGTTAGCCAAAGCCAAATGTTTATCTGAGGGATTTCTATTCACTGGAAAGAAGCATTTCAGACAAACAGAGAGATGTATGCTGATTTGCCGGAACCTCTCCACAACCTGACAAAGGCAGAACTGCATACTACCATATAGAAGATTACTGTGAGCAAGTTTGTGACCCAGAGAGAGCATGAATGTTAGGGAGCGCGAGAGAGACAAAAACTGACAGAAAGCGAGTGGGGGAGGCATCGAGTGTTGGAGGTGATATCTACGGCACAGGAGAGAGAAATCCATGGGAATTCATCTCATTAGCATATGAATCAAATTCCAGCAGCAGGAAAAGACAGACATTCAGTTCAGAGCCCGTTGTTAGGAATACCAGCAGTAGATGACCAAAATCATTGCACTGAGTGCAAGGGTCAACGTTAATCCTCACATGGTGTGCTACAAAAGTAGAACGAAGGATTTCAGAGCCCTGGGGAAAATATGATAAAGATAAAACAACATATATTACCATGACACGCTGTAGGAATTCAAACAAGCTTGTACAACACTTGCGTGATGTGCTCACCATAGGGGTGAAACTTTGAGCATTAAAAAGGCTGCTGCTTCTAACGGTTATAAAAGAAGCCACTAAGATAATATTTTCAACGTGTTTTAATTAATTAAATCATATCTTGTGCATGACTACGCTTTCTGCACTTTAGTTTGATGATTCAAGTAGACCAACAAAGCTTAGTCAATTAATCGACTAGTCGACTTACATCAAACTTTTAAGATAATGGAATAATGGTTTTAGTCAAAAATGCCAAACATTTGTCAGTTCCAGCCTCTAAAATGAGAGGATTTTCTTTTTCATACATACATAGTTAACTGAATATCTTTGGGATTTTTGACGGTTGGTTGGACAAAACAATATGCCTTATAACAGGCATTTTATACATTTTATAGACAAAACATTTATCAGAGAAAATAATCCGCCGATTAATTGATGATGAAATCATTGTTAGTTGCAGCTCTATATTACCTATGATAGAAATACTGTCATTGGAAAAGGAAGACGGGGTTATTGGATTAAAGAGCAGCGCACCACGACGCACCAGCCAGATCAGCCGAACCAGGCACCACGGAGGGTGTGGTAATCACTCAGAGGAGAGGAAAGAGAGCCTGGATAGAAGCCTTGTTGGCCCAGCTTGAACTTAATTCTGCTCCTAAAGGTCCAGTCTGGAAAAAATGGGACTCGTGTTGCTCCGAGCAGGCAGCGCAAGACTCCGGCATGATAAGAGGAGGTGAACTGGTGCTCAACACAGTCAAGATGGACACTGTTTTCCAAATGTCAGACTTTTCAATGTGAACAACATATTATCATCTTGTTGCTGCTATTTACATTCTCCTCAGACACAAATTCAAAAAAGTGCACTGTGAAATGTTCTGGGTGTATACGTATGTGTGTATATAGCCTAGCCTTTGTATATAAATAATTGTATATAGCCTATTAAATTATCTGTTAAGTTCTGTGTAGCAGGATGGGACTACAAACTTGTGTTGTATAATGAAAAAATACACTACCTTGTACCTTGTATATTCAAGATTTGTGTACTTAACAATCCAAATCCACACCAATAAATGATTAATAATCCACTTTTGGTGGCATGATGTACAACTGTCCACTTTATGCATTACTGAAAAACCAAGGAATACAACACAGCAGAAAACTAAAAGAGATATGTTTTGAGCCAACTCTTTGGTGGGGACCTGTTGTGGCTCATATAGATCGTCACAGCCTTAAAGCACGGGAGGAAGGGAACATGAATGAACATGTATCATAGCCAAATTCTTTACTCCTGTTAAACACAGGAGACCTCTTATCATTGTTTACACGCACATATGCCTGCGTACAGTCAGATTTAGTGACGATTGTGTGACATGCCATGATTTTGAACAGGCCTAAAGTTGCCCCTTCTCTACAGGTTCCAGGAACAAAACAAAACAGAGTTTGCAATGATCCACTGAGAAATCAGTGGGAGGCGACCACACGCGGAGAGTATATTTACTTCATAGTCTGGTAACTGGGACACGCTGTCATTGTCAACAAGGCGATGTGCTGTATATGCCACAACTTATTTTTGTATTTCTCTCTCAAAGTGAGCATTTGTCCCGAAAGAGGCACCTTCACAGTGAGGGCACAGTTCAAAAGCAAGAGTCCAGATGAATGCTGTGAAGAGCATTTCAAGTGCCAGCAAACCATGTTCCTCATCACTAGGAGGAATGCAGCCTATTGTCAGTTGAACTTGTGCAAAAGTTTCTGAAAGTGCAGCACGGGGAGGCTGAGGATGGTATACATGACCACCTTCAAAACCAGATCATCCTGCTTCTCTTGTGCTCGCTGGAGAAACTTCAGTTGCTCCTACTGAGACAGGGTGCAAAGTTATTTGTGCCCGCTGTGTGAGGCTTTTATTTCACCAAACAGATGTCGGTTGGAGTGGTTATGACCTTTGCTCTTAGTTGTTAGGAAGCACCAGAGCTGGGAGGCAGAAAGCCAGACACCATGGTAACAAGACTACTGGTATCTATGCTTGAAAACATGTACTGGGAATTTTAAAGAAATTTCCACAGGATGCAGGCTTTATCTCATCATGGGTGAAAGTTTCATGCTAACAAATCTGTCAACAAAGGCAAAACAAGGCAGACAAAACACACAGTCAATTTCTGACAGAGACACCTCTATTTTAAACCACAGTGTTGACAGTGGTGAGTTCCTGTGTCAGTGACTCCAGTAAATGTTTCACAAGCATTCCAAATGTGGACTGGCCGTCCCTGAAGTGCAATGAATTCCCTCACCAAATACACACATCAGTGCTCAACACGTTTAGTTTCTCTTTCATGGTCATCTTCTGATCAAAGCCAACCAAGCATCATTAAATTATTGAGCGCGAAGCCGGGTAGGGAGTCCTGCATGTCCTTTTATGGAGAAGAAGCAGGGAGTTACTACACAAACTAATACCCACTGCAGGAAAGGCCATGGGAAAGGCACAGCAGAACCACCTGCCATTCTTTATCAAACATAAAAATTCTCCTTTAGATTCTTCCTATTCATTAGTTTTATATTGAGGGCTGGTTGCAGAAGATGGACGGCACTGAGGTACTGAAGACTGGACCAGACAATTTCAATTTGCACAAAACATCATTTAAACATGCAAAGATCATGTTTCTGACTTCTGTTGTTACTGTTGTGACTTATATTCTCAATTCTTATATTCCTGCTAAATGTATTCATCTATGCAGGATTGTCAGATTATCTTCTTAATTATTAATTCGCATGAATGCTTTCTCTGAGTCTATTGATATGTAAAATGCGTGATTATGGAACTTCTCTAGAAAAGCAAAAACAATCCCATTTCACTTGTCAACATACAAGTGATTCTTTGCTTCAGGAATAAGAGATGTTTTGCTGCCCTTGCCATGTATTTTCAAGCAGTCTATTTGTTTCCCACTGACAATTTCTTAAATTGGTTGTGGTAATTTATGAATGAATGAATGAAATTGTGTTGTTGTCTGTTGTTCATTTACACAGTTGTTGTTCCTACTGCACATCATTTAGCATTGTATAACTTAAAGGTCCAGTGTGTAATATTTCTGAGGCTCTATTGACAGAAATGCAATATAAGATCCATAACTATGTTTTCAGTGGTGTGTAAAGACCTTACATAACGGGCAAGCACCCCCTGCTGTGGAGGTCGCTGTATTTTGTTGACATGTTTCTACCGTAGCCGTCAACAAACAAACATCCCTACAGAGCGCGTTTCATCATCACAGCGTTCTTCTTCTGCTTGTGTAATTCCGGTAGTGTAGACGCCCGTCACTACATTGAATACATACAAAGAAGAAGAAGAGGGAATAATAATAATATTAATAGTAATATACAGTCTCCAAGTAGTCTTCTGGTTTATTAGAAGTAAGAAGAGAAGTGACATTTGGACAAATGAAGGAGCACATGTGTTATTTAGCACAAGAGCTGACAGCCAGACGGAGTCGGGAAAGACAGCTGACGGCAGAAATCATGGATTTTGTGGATTTTCACAGATGGTAGGCTATAACCTTAATGTAGGACAGATGTTTTCAAAGCGGTGCTGAAGTTGTCTGTTTTCTGCTGGACAGGTAATTAACATTGTTTGTCAGACTTTAGCGATGCAAATGAAAACTGTTGTTTGATAGCTTTAGCTAGAAGCTGGCCATAATCACAGAGAGCTGTGACATGTTTCCCCTGTCAGTGGTGTAAAATATGGATTAATTTCATGTCGCCTTATTCTCCAGCCTGTGGTTTGGCTTTGCCAGTTGCGTTAGCGAGACAATCAGCTGATCAGTAACGTTAATTGGCAATAAAACTGTAACTTTAGCTTAGAGCATCAGCCAGCTAAACTTTTACTGACTGGTAGAAAAACGTTTTTTGTTAGTTGGATTGGTTTATTCTCCAGCACTGTGTTTTGGCTTGTGGTGTTATGTTAGTTGGATTAATTTCATGTAGTGACTCTCTCTCTCTCTCTCTCTCTCTCTCTCTCTCTCTCTCTCTCTCTCTCTCTCTCTCTCTCTCTCTCTCTAGCACTCTGTTTAGGCTTTTTGTATGTTATGTTTGGGAGAATCAGCTGATCGCTAATTGGCAATAAAACGGCAACCCTCATCACTAGATGTCACTAGAACTTACACACTGAACCTTAAACAACCTTTATATTTTTCCCAGATGAAAAGCCTTAAATTGTTTTATAAGCAGCTAACTACTGGTCTGATGTTATGAGTTAATGTCTTTATAGCATTTGTATGTGTGTTTGCCTCCCTTCCGATTTTTTAATTTAAAGAATCCCTAACTGTGTCTGCCTTGCCAATAACGTTCCAACACAGATATCCTAGCGGCTCTCAGAATTAGATAACAACAAATGCACACATTTAACCATCTGAAATCCCTCTGGAAGCGGCAGAAGGGCAAAGTTATTTGCGACCTAAACAGTTTATTCTACCACTAAATAAGATTATTAGGTTATCTTACTCTACCAACTCTACCTTAATGTTGCTAACTACAAGTGACTGGCATGGAGTTTTACTCTTCACCACCACACTGATTAAGTGGCTAAGAAACCCACCCCCTGCCTGGTAAGGCTCTTACTCTGCACTAGCTGCTCCTAATGGATAACAATGAGCTGCTCAGATGCTGACAGCAGCTAAACAAACTCTGTTCTGTCACGACACATTTGACAGCATTTCATACCCATTCGATGCATGATGCAATAGCAGAGTGTGTCATAAATAGGCTACATACAACATTTCATAATAATACAGTAATAATATAATCTTTATTCTACAAACTCTGACGTTTTGGAAGTGTTTTTGTCAGTTTACCACTTCTGTAAAGCCAGGGTTTGACCAAGAACTGCAGAACTGAGTGGATATTGTCAAACCCTTCTGACAGGCTCCAATTATGCAATTACAGAGGTTGCTGAGAGGCTATTATCGCTTCTTTTTCTCTGGTAAGCAGAGTAGATAGGTGGAGACAGCATGCTTGGCATGTGGCAACACATGCTGGATATTCCTGTCCCAGGGTGATGGTGTGCACAGCCTCTGAAAAAGTAGTAGGAGGTGATTTACTGAGACACTTAATACATTTATGTTCTGTCATTGTTACCACTGGGGAGCTATTTGCTTTAGAAAGTTTGGATTTCCATTTCACGGTGTCAAAGCTTTATGACATTTCCAGCGTGAATCCACTGTCAGTTTGCATTCAAGTGCTTGCTTCATAAGAAGTGCACTCAGACAAACCACTCACCATCTGACATTTAGAATTTATCATCCTTTCTCTGCCTCTAATAAACCAGAAAATGCCGGTGAGCTGTGGATTTGGAAGGTTCACTCCATATTTGTGGAGAACCTTTTATTCAAAACAGCCTGCGTGATACAATGTTTCTTAGAGAAAGAGAAAAAAGGATTTTAATATTTTACACTGAAGAAAGCAGAGCGAGAAATGTGCATTTTGAGTTCTTGAATCCAAGTAGAGCTGCAACAATCGACATAAAATTAATCAGCAGGTACTTTGATGATCAAATCGCATACTGTACATTGTCATCGTTTAAGACTGAATAACATGTGAAGAGAGGAGAGAATCTGAGAGAGAGCCCGCCACGCCTGAATGAACACATAACTGGATGTTTTTCAAAGTTTGAATTAAAAGCTGACCTGTTTCTCATGCAGCAACTTGTTGTACTGTAAATGAATTTATTGAAAGCGTGGCACAAACATCACCACGGGGAGCGAGGATCCCAGGATTTCCCAATTACCACATTTCAGTCAAGTTGGGTCACACAAAGAGGGAGACTCGACCCATTTCGCTATGACAAAGCTTCAGAGACTTGAATAGGCCCGGCTTCACAGGACTGAGCGTGGCCAATGCTCTGGGCAACTTACCCACCACCACCGCTCCTCTTCACTCTCTGAGTGGCCAGACAGAGGAACACAGAGAGATGTGATCTCACTATGAACCACTTGCATTCATGTAAGAATGCTGACTTTTGAAAGAGCTGGAAAGCCAGTGTACAGCAAAATCACCATGTAAATCTGACAACTTAGAACAGCTCCAAAAATCCCCAAAAAATTGTTGAGAGTAGACGTGCTAATTAAATCTGCTGTAGGAAATGCATTGATAAATGTTTCTCAGCATGAGGGACAGGAATAAGATCTCAATGGTAATCAACGCAGCTTGCTACAGGAGTGAAAAGTGGTACAAACTCTGTAATGCTCTTGAGAGGTGCTTAACTTTTAGACCCCTTTAAAAAAAATCATGTGTCACAAATAATCTCAGAATCAGAATCAAAGTGAGGGGTGAAAATGTATAATTTGCTTGAATGATTTTGGATAATGTACAAGTTAATTCTGCTTAGTAAGCACCATGCACAATGCTGGTTACAGAAAACATGAAAGAGATTACAGATGATCATACAACAGAGCTGCCATATGACATTATATTAATGGGGATATGTTTTACACAATAGTGAACATACTGTATCTCCATCACAGACACTGCATAGCCAAAATAAAAATCAGGCCTTTTGTTTCTAACTTTTTTATATCATTCACTGTAAGATGTTATACTTTCACTACAAAACCCAGCAATGTTTTGTCTCTGAGCACCAAGGATCAGACAGCTCACCGCTAAATTCTGGGAACTGCCCCTGATTTAATCTGATAAATAAGACGTTCAACTTGTAGCAACTTGATTGTCTGATAAGTGCTGTGGCTTTTACTTTATGACACCGCAATGTATCACAATATGCCTGCTATGGCAACGCATGGCTCTTTTTTGTCACAAACCTAATTGAAATAGCAGTCTTTTCATTTTTGTTGTACAGCTTACCCATGAGACGAGGCAACCGGAGTGATGACAAGGGTCTTCTACCTATCGACGTTTCGTCTTCAGTTCCCTCACGAGAAGCTTGTCGTGTCCAAAATGTAAAAGTAATGGCAAGCAACTTTTAGTCCGCGATATGACTGAGTGCTGATGGAGTAACAAACATCACAACTCCAGCAGGCTCTTTTTTTTTATTTTTTTTTACCTCAGACGCCCAACTCTTTGACCTGCTGCCAAAACCGCGCAGTCAACAACTGCAACTCTGACTCAAGTCTCCACAAGTGCGTTTCTCTATTTTAGAAGCGACAGAGGTCAAAGGACACGCACTGACTCTGAAGAGTGGAATGACGTCTCTTATAAACTATGACCGGCATTCGCCCATAGGCTTTGAGTAAAATATGTGTGTACGTGATGTAATATTTCATTCTGCGTGTGAGCGCGCGGGTATCGAATGTCAATCAAGGGAAAGGCAAATGCGCGAGAAAGGCGTCATCATCACTTTCCCCTCATTACCTACGCACACTTCTACTTCTGATATGCAAAAACACAGTTGAGCCTCCTTATAAACGCCAGTAACATTTGTTATTGGTGATTTTAAAGGACAATGACAGTTCATTCATGCACGTAATTACCTTTTGCGTAGGCCTATGTCTAAAGAGGATGAATGGCTGCTGGGTGGACTTTCTTTCTCTCTACAGCGATACAGAAAAGAGCTTAGAATTAATTACAAGCGCTACTGTACAATATGTCGCTCATGCACACTTAGAAAGGGTAGGTTAATGCACTCGAACCTATGTGTTTGTGCAGTGACACACCCACCCGAGTTCACTTGACAGGCAGCTGGAGCAGAGTCGATCAGCTCTGTGAGTGAACAAACACAATTAACACTAACCAAGAGTGAAACGTGTGTTGTGTATTGTACTGTCCCAGTCAGAGTTGAAACTTTTTGTTGCCAGGACTGTTTGTTCATGTGACTGTGGAGGAATGCCAGTAGCAGGTGTGTGGAGGGAGAGAGAGCATTCTTGCAGATATGGGCCCAAAGAAAATGTCCATCTGATAATACAAATCCAGACCATTTGAGCACATCAACAGCTTGAATTATCTGTAAAGTAAACTAAACACCAGTACACAGATAACGTACAAGCCTGTTGAAGATATTATAATTGATTAATTGATATATGTCACTGGTAGCAGTTTTTCAAATATGAATATTTAGTGAATTTATTTGTCTTCTATATAGGAAACTGACCTGTGATGGACTGGGGTACACCCTGGACAGGTCGTCCAGGGTGTACCCCGCCTTTCGCCCAATGTCTGCTGGGATTGGCTCCAGCCCCCCCCCGCGACCCTGTATGCAGGAGAAGCGGTTGACGATGGATGGATGGATGGAATATTTAGTGAATTTATTTGTCTTCTATATAGCAAGCAGCTGTGATGGACTGGCGACCTGTCCAGGGTGTACCCCGCCTTTCACCCAATGTCAGCTGGGATTGGCTCCAGCCCCCCCACCCCACCCCCGCGACCCTGTAGGCAGGATAAGCAGTTGACGATGGATGGATGGATGGATGGATGGATGGATGGATGATAGCAAACTGAATAACATTTGGACTGTTTGAATATATCAGCTTCGGCTTCAGAAAAATGGGATTTGCCTTTTCTTGGCTAATCAAGACAATAATTGTCAGATTGTCACTAATGATAAAAGTGGTCTGTGTAATCTTATTCACACAAAGTGCATTTACTGATGTTGAAAAATATCTACAGTATATGGATTTCTTTTGAATACCAGTGGTGTTACTAACAAGTGCACTCTCTACTCAAATTCAAGACCTCAAAACTAACAGTTATATATGTTTTGCTCTGAATCTGATTCAGCTTCACTTTATTCACCAGACACAATTTATTTACCTTATTTTGTCGAGGACATACTGACAACACAGACTAAGCATTTCATCCTACGTACAGCATGTCTTTGTTGACACTCACTGTGTAATCAGAAGATCAAATCCACAGTGAAGGATGCTCTACCTCCCCCTGTAAACACCTGTGTAAAAATAGACTTTTGTTGACAAAGGCTCTTAGTTGGACTATAAATTTAAGATTTTAATTTGCAGGCATACTTTGGCAATCAAGGTTAGACCTTTCAAAAGGCAAGAACCTTCAATATAACAGGGATTTGTGCACAACTGCTGAAATAAAAGCAACATAACATGTATACACCCTCCAGAAAAGAAAACTGGCTCTAATATCATTAGTTTTCAAAAAATCCCACAATATTAGATTTCTTTTAACTTAATTCAAGCATTTGCATTTTATAGCATATAGCCTACCATTAGAGGCTTTAACCTGGGGTGTTCATCTGTTTTAATCTTATAAAACCTTGATGTGACTTTTGACCTTGTGGGCTTTTTGTGGATTTCAGATACACTAAAATACTAAAAAGTTCTATAGACCATAAATAAACCTCTTCACTTCAAGTTGTTCATGCCATGCTCCATTCCTACAATGTCCAAACTTAGTTGTAAGTAGAGAAGATGCTTACATTCCAATTACCACTCGAACCAGCAATGAAGACTTGGTCCTGAACCTTGACATTACCCTCCACAGAGCACGGCTTGGAGATCACATCTTTTCACCCATTATAAGGCCATTGTGCTGAGCTGACCTGTAATCTTGACCTCAAGTTGTGTTTCTCTCTTGAAGCACTCCACTGCTGATAAGTTAGATCTGTAGATTCCCCTCTACCTTAGAGTCACAGTATTAACAGAAGTAATTCTATAGTATGTGGGAAAAAGGTTTATCCCAAATGGAAAACTTTTTATCAAAGTATTGAGTCTGACACCTCATAGCAATTTATTTCTATCAATAGGTACAGTCCCAGTGGTAGTTCACATTGCCCTATGTTTTTGAACTACAGAGAAAATGCATACATACACCATAGAGGGAGGAGTGTATAAAATCTAGTTGCCATGGTAATGGATGTACATATGTTTTATTGGTGGCGGGTCTTTCCTCCTGTGGTATAACAATGCCCCCTAGTGCCATGTCAGATGGCCCAGCACACCAGGGAAGCAGCTACTCAATCCAGAAATACGATTTTCACAGCCTTGTTGGAGCAAGCTCAGAAAGTCTGAAATAATTTCCCCAGGCTTTAATTAAAATGTTAGTATTTCTTGGACATGTTCAAACATCACTTGTTGATGTCATCTGTTTTTAGAAAAGTTGGGAAATGAGAGTTGACTGACTAAGCCAAATGAGAATATTTAAAATTTCAGATTTATGTACAATTTTTATATGACAGAAGATGATATGTGCACTATACTATTTCAATCGCATGCAATAGATAGACAGTGAATCTTTTCTAAAATGCATTTGAGCTTAAAACATAATTTCTACCAGCTGCAGAAACATTGCACCACAACTGCTTCTCCCAGTGTTTTGTTCTTGGTTGAATGTGGATATGTGTGGATCCTTCAGTTGGTAAAGCAAGAGGAGAAGGAATTTTCTTCTGGAGTTTCTGCTGCTGGGTCTGTTGTGGGCACATTTAAGTTATTTGAGTTATACACTAGAGGGAGCTTGTCCCTGTGGTTTACACAGACCACAGGGTTGTGTAGTTATTTCAGCCATCCAGTTAGTGATTTGACATGAAATAAAATATTCATATTCAAATATTCATTATCAAAACATCCAATCTACTGACCTTGCAGTTAAGGAATACATTTCGCAGTTTATCCAAAAATGTCTTGGTGGCGATTTTCAATTAACAATTTGTTTTCTGTATTATGTTTCGGCCCCAACAGAAAACATCATGCTACCTAATTTGAAATTTTTGGCATAATGTTGCAAGTCTTCCCCAAATGGTGGCACTGACCTCCACATAACTGTTAGGGAACGTAAATTAAAACATGTTTGACTATTACTAAATGGCAGATTCAGTAACATTTATTGTTATTATGATCTGCATCAATAGTGGTGCAATAACAAGTTTGTTTGAGTGAAATGTAGTTGACAGATCATAACATTCACACATATAGACATTTCTTCATCCATATAACCAACATTTCAATAGCATTCTGCACTGCCATTTGCTTTTGACTGGTAGTCCTTTTGCCATCGCAAGGCTATCATTCAGACTGTGAATATTAGCAGCGCTTCAAGGATTATCCATAATACAAGGCCTCCTCCAATTATGCATTTCTATCTATTGAGACCCAGCATGTGGGCACATTGACCTGAAGATGTCAGGGATCTTTCTGTGCATCAATTCCCTTTCAGTATACAATTTTCAGAATCTGCCGCCATACAAAATAAAGCATCTGCTGTGACCAACCTTACCTTTATTCGTCATATTCATAAAAGAGTGCCAGATAGAAGAAAGGGTTGCAGAAAGGAAGGAGGTGATGCTGTGCTGAGCAATGTTTTCTCCGAAGAAGAATGCTTCCGAGAATACAGAACATGTGTCTCGTATCGGAGGAGAATCCTTGTGCTGCATGCATTTTTTTAATGACCGCTCTTATTGTTTAGACTACAGTGGAAACGTCAAACGCCTCATTCAAAATTTCTGTTGTACTGTCAGTGGATTATCTCATATATTCTGCCCAACACGATAACAGCATGGCGATGGGCGCTAAATGGAGATGGACTGGGAATAAATGTTGACTGATAAGTGCAATCAAAGCCAGCTGCCTCCATTTATGGACTCAAGACCCAGGGGTGTGAGTGCGTGTGTGTGAGAGTGTGTGTAAAATCAGTGTTGCAGTGGAATACGAGAAGTTACATCATCACCACTTAACAGTATTACAGGCAGCTCGCTAGACTATTGGTGCCCAAGGGAAAAATTGAAATGTTAAATTACTTTAATACATGTGCACATTGGGAATATGTGACTAAGGGTTGCATTTATGCTTTGTTGTGTTGTCCTGGGCTCTGCTTTGGATATATACAGTGTGTGTGTGTGTGTGTGTGTGTGTGTGTGTGTGTGTGTGTGTGTGTGTGTGTATTCCAAATAACTGCCTTCTTTAGTTGTCAGTAGTATATATTTGTAGCAATGACAAAAAGACACAGTGCAAGCCACCATTAGTTTCCTTAGAGTGCACCAACATGTGCATAATCTGTGTACACTTGTAATATAGATTTTGTTTCATGTACACTCATAAGTCAGCATGTTGACCATTAAGGGGTTCTTTATGTTAATCAAGATGTTTGAATAATTCATGTGTTTGACATCCTGAATGCTAAGCTATGCAAAGGCATTGGGAAACAGATGCATTCACCCTTAACCAGCTAATGATCACCCATGAAAATCTGAGAACCAAGCAGCTCCACCGCTGTTCATGGTGGCCATAATGAGAAAACGTTGCCTTTTCACACTATTTCTGCATCATTTGTCACCAAAAAATGTGCAAGTTAACACTTGAGAATTGCAGAGTAGTTGCTCATAGCCAGCTGTTGGAGGCTGATTGTGTTGTTGCATTTTCTTGAGTGTGCTGATGAGACCGTTTTGTGTGCTTCATGTTGTGTTGGTATCTAATTGCAACTAAAGCACATCTTTAAAAATCAACCGAGATAATTTTTGTTTTTAAACACAAGCTAATATGCTTGTAGCTTATAATGTATTCTAAGTGCAGGGGTTCATTGACAAGTAGAGAGTGAAAACATTCATTAGGAAGACATTATTGGAAATCTATACAGTGGTCTGCACCTCAGACTTATCTATATCTAAATCCCAATCACCTAGGATAGAGATTTTCATTGAACACTTGGGAACAATGTGTGAAAACAAATGCCAGCAGCACCGGGATGCACACTAGGTGAACATCTGTGATGGAAGCCTATGTGCAGGAACTCTCTCTGGCGAAGAGATGTACAGGAGAGAACCCACTTAGGTGGCATCCCCTTTGTTTGTTCCATAATACTGCAGGGTTCACATACGTATAGGCCTCTAATGCTCTCAAAATGAAAGTAAACACAACTCCCAGCTGCCTCGTTTTCTCATGAAGGAGGCAAACATTTCATTTAAGGAGGAACACAACAGGGCCAGGCACCACTTGATGGGCAAAGCAAGTTGGGAGAAGCTAGAGATTTTTTTTGTTGCTTACTATAGATAATATTCACTCAGGTTTTTATGGCTACTAGGGTAAATAAGCATTGGCCCTTTGCAAGACAGTTGAAAGATACCTACATTTACTTAAATAAATAATCTGCATATAAATTGATATTAATTAATGATATAGCTGGTCTCTAAAATGGTTAAAGAGAAGAAAATGAGATCCTGTTGCCAACCTGTGATTGTGTGGATCCATGGAGCTTTCCGAAATTTTGGGGATCTCACATGAGGTAGGCTGACCTTGTAGGTTCAGCAGCTTTATTGATCGCAGATGACAGACAACCTAATATTGGGCAGCAAAATGGAACCCTAAAAACAACGTACTCGTATATATGCACACACACACAAGGTGGATCAATGGAAAGATGGTGAAATGAGAGCTAAAATATTTATAGGTAATGAATATTCTGCCGAGAGTACTTTTGTAGCATCCCCCACAACAGTTTTACAGATAAAATATTTATAGCTGCTTAAATAAATGGATCAGCCGCATAACCTCAACACCGGTGATATCTAGGTGAGTATAAACGTGTGGTACATGAGGCTAGGGAGTCTCTATAGATAAAAAGAGTTTCAGTTGTATAAAAGCATGATTGAAATCTGAACATCTACTTCATGCTGTCAAATAAAGCATCACTTAATATGAAAGCAGGACAGACTTCCAGTCCAAAGATTCATAATACACTGCAAGTTGTTCCATTTAACAATCTCCTCTTCCCACCCTTTTCCACACTTAACACCTCCCCTCCCCCTGGCCTGACCGAAACGAAAGTATTAAAGCATTTTGATTTGGTTATCACTTTATATATTGCCATTGGCAGAATTTATAACCAAATGAGCGGCACCGAAAATGTCTCTTCCGACTGGCATGAGGGCGTGGGCAGTAATGTCTGCTGCCACCTGCTCCTTTCCCAATGTTTTCTGCTCAGCAGTGCAAGGCCACAGGCGGTGAGTCTAATTCTGTTTGCACTGTGAGTTTAGGATTTAGGGACCTTTTACCAGGGCCGTAAAGGCATCGGAAGATGATGATGTCAGTGCAATTTAATCTTGTCAAAACTTCAAGGTTGGCCCAGAGGTAGAGATACTGACTATCAACAAACTAATGTAAGAAATTCCGTTGGGTTAATTCTTGGCACTGGGTGAGGACTGTAGGCCATTAAATGTGCACACTATCAGCTGTAAGGTGTCTGTTGTTACAGACCACAAACACTGCTAAAGAGCCCTTGAGTAAGACAATAAACCCCAAATTACTGCGAGGCTGATGTACTGCTGCTGTGTGAATTGTAAGTGTAAGACACTTTCTGGCCTCCTCAAAGCAACATTATGTAGTATTTTTATCTTAAAATAACAGCTTTAAAATCATTTTGATGATACACTGACTTGTAATAGGGTGAATGGAGTCTCTGTCATTGCCACTCTGGGCAGGACATTTACCATGACAACAGCGTAAAGCTTTACAGCACCAACACAACTCTTCAGCAAGCAAGCTATAAGAAGAAGAATAAAAAGTATAGAATGTACAATGTAAGTTCTTTGGAAGAAGCAAGCTTGGTATTCTCAGTATGGATATTGTGAACAGAGGCTGCAAAGAAACTGAAGAAGATGTCAGAGGAAGTGAGGAAGAGAAAAGAGAGAGTGAAAAGCAAGCGACGCGACAAGATATATTGGACTGGCTTTTTCTCATTGCCATGAGCTTAAGGAGCTGAAGGGATTCGGGAAAGATGCCAGCCTTCTTGATGTTGGGCTAGTATGCACATGCTTGATGTTTGCAAAGTTTGTTAGCAAAGTTGTTGACTTTAGGAAAATCAGCCAGAGGTTTCACAGACAGAGGTGTAGCTGCTAGCTATAAATGTGGAGTTGATGTTAACAAACTGACTAGATGACACGACCCCTGTTTTAAGCTATCATTTGTTTTCTCGAGATCACAAACAAATAATCCCATTATCACAGAAAAACAACATTCATTAACGCAAAAACGGAGTAAAAACACATTTGAATGGATGGCTGATTAGGGCTTCCATACCTGGACACTGGCGAGAGCTTTGTGAAATAAAAGGCTGCAAGACAGATGGCGAGCTGGCACTCTTTCTGTGTACATAGTTGGACTACTACTACTGCTACTAATACTACTACTAGTAATATTGCTATGTCTTGTTTTGTCACACCTGTATTCGATCACAATATCATCATAACAAATGCACGTGTACAGCTGTCCTCATTTATGACACAGGTGAATTACACTCAAACGGTAGTGGCGCCAAATCACACAAAAAACACATCTTACAAAATGTTGCTTTAAGTTGCCTTATGTTGACTTGAAAACTCATTGTAAAAACTGAGATTTTCAGATCTCTGTAAAGCTGGCACATCCTGCTGGTTGGTATTCAACTTAGAAATGACTCATTTGTGTGAAGCTGCCTTTTTGTTTAAGCAGTTGTCACTGCTGAAATTGCTGGTGCGTCAGTGACAAACACTGTGAAATTATATAATGCAGCAAAGGCAACTTCTCAATAAACATATTCCACACATAGGGATTCTGCTCAAGCACAGACAACCAGTGTTCACAAGTAGACCCTCACCAACGCCGACTAAAAAGCACTTAACCTGGCATTTGCTTAATAACACTACAAACTACAGCCTCTGAATGACCATCGAGTTGAATTAACACCTCTGACAGTCTCTAGCACAAGTGACCATTATGAGCTTAACCAAATGCGTCTTTACTTTGTTATTTTGCTCAATGTGTGTAAAAAGACAGGAAAATGTCATTTAGAGCTGTTACTGTACAATGTGTGGCATTTTTACTGCAATCAATATGTATCACTGTTACAGTAAATTACTTGAGTTTCCTTGATATCATTAATGAAATGGGAAATGGACTGCATTTATACAGCACTCTTCTAGCCTACCGACTACTCAAAGTGCTTTACAACACATGCCACACATCACACATTCATACGCTGATGCAATGTGCCAAACAGGAGCGCTTAGGGGTTCAGTGTCTTGTTCAAGTACACCTCGACACCCTCTCTGGAGGAGCTAGGATTACTAGACCACCTGAGCCATGCTGCTCCTGAAACTGTGATGGAGATATTAGTACTAGTAGCCTTTGTTGCACAGCAGAGGTATTGTAAGTGCTGGTAAATTGTGGTCCAGACCATGACCGTATTTCCTAAACCCATATTACGTCCTGTTGCAAAGGAGAAGGCTACTGTTTGTTCCCCCAGGCATCACTCCACATGAGTTTGTTTAATAGAGTAAGAAGAATATAGAGCTCATATTGGATAGAATAAATTTTTCATCAGTTTTTCACTCATACCACCATCTGTTGTTGCAAGAAAGCTTTAGTTCACTTTATGCTTTATAAATACTGTCCTGTCCGCCCTTTCAGCTATTATTTGTGCCATAAATGTAGTGTAATCCAGAATTCCTGTAGCCAGTGACTCACAAATCCAGTGAAAAGGCATGCAGATGCTTCCAAATTCTTGTTTGTTTGTTCAGGTATTATGTGTAATCAGTGTCTCAAAATATCTTAAGTAATAATTAATGAATTGTGAAACACTACCTTTACTGAAATCTATGGGATTTCACAAATGTATTAAATCTAGGCCACATCAAACTCATGACAAATTCAAGTTTAATTCAAGATATCTTATACAGTATGCATCCCATGCTAACTAAGATATTACCACCTATGATGAATTAATTGCTGCCATATGCATTTCCATATATAAATAAGGAGACATACAGATAGTGCAGAATCATCCTGCTGAATTTGCTGGACAGTCCAGACTTCACAAGCTGATTTCTACTTTCAGGTCTCTTCTGTAGCCAAACAATTTTTTTATTGACCTGCAGGAGAATTTATCACCAAGTGGATCTTTCCCTTCATTAGCCCCTACCAAGGCCTCCCTATGAGCAGCAGTAGAGAGTAAATTCTTGATGCTCTAAAGTAATGGACCTCCACAGCCATGGAACTGCAGTATGCAATAAAGGGTATGCTGGCCCATTAGTCTTCTATGCAACAGCCTGGCTAATGAACTAAGGCTACCAGAAACGTTAAGAAGAAAAGGAGAAAAGAGAAAGCACTGAGGAAACTTACCGAGTTAATATGAGAGAGAAAGAGAGAGCATCACTGACAGCGTCTGCATGATAAGTGAACTGCAGACAACAGCAAAATAATTTTAGATTGACAACCACGCAGATGAAATATGTTTTTATGTTCACATGTATTATACACTGGAACAAAAGGATGTGAAAAAAAGAAGAGGATTTATGGTTTTGCGAAAAATGATTACAAACTAAAGTGAAAGTTTACATATTTAAAGCAATACTGTAGCTGTTAAATTTTTCATGAAATAATAAAGTAGGCTATATAGTGTTTCCTCCAATCCTCACAAATCGTAAAATAACTTTCCATTTACAAGTGACAAATTGCATTCCATTTCTACCTGTCTGTGTGTGTGTGTGTGTGTGTGTGTGTGTGTGTGTATGCGTGAATTACTTATATTGTGGGGACATAAATCTGTTTACACAGTCACATTGTAAGGACTTGCCTTCCTTTTGGGGACATGAAGCAGGTCCCCAGTTAGGATGTCTCCAGAAAGTGTCTGTGTGTGTGTGTGTGTGTGTGTGTGTGTGTGTGTCCTTTTCATGAAAGAGCCTCCACTTCCCAGTCTTCAAACCACACATTTTTCCCCACACATCCTGAAGAATTACTGTCAGGTGTGCAGTCAGGAGTGATCAAGAAACATCATAATTAACATCTTAAATCCCATTTGAAGTGTGTGAATTTGAGATTTCCTCCGCTACTTTGTGGAAAATTGCTGTGTTTCGCTGTCTGTTAACCAACCTGCAGAGTGAGCAAATTAAGCGGTGATGTTTTCCTCTGCAAAAGTGGGTTAAACATGGGGGTCGCTGCATTGTGCGATAAGCACAGATCTTGCAACCATTTGCACTTTTCTTTGTGCTTGCCCAAAATTAGACAACCTAGTAATACAGGAGGATTCACATTTAGTCCTCTGAATGGTTGAGGAATAAGACCTAATGACTTTTGCAGCTTAACACGCGCATTCAAGGCACAATGCTCACTGCCATCATACGCATGCACATACCAAAAGTGCGTGTACACACACACTCACACACAATGAAGGAAGTAATAGCTTCAGGGGTTTGCTATTAAGATGGTTAATCTGTGGGCCTTAAGAGGAGCAGGATAAAATATTCCTGGAGGAAGCTTTTCACAACAAGCTCCTAGGATCAAGTGCATGAATAAATTACAGGCATAATTAAAGGAAATGTCAAATGGCTGCTGTATGGAGTGTTATTAACGACGCCCTGGTCGTGTTAAAGGAACTTGGGTCTGAGATGAAGATGATCAATGTAGGTTTAATGAGATTCCTAGTAGACTGAGGAACTACAGGACCTACGATAATACAGCTAGGCTTCACTGAGGCCCGGTACAGATATTGACCTGGTGGTGATGTACACAAGGGTAAAATGACTGTGTTAGTAAAGAAGAGGAATTCACTGCTTGTGGGAGTGAGAGTGGTGAAGGGCAGTTGTGTATGTGAGAGAGTGGGAAGGTGTGACTGAAGAAATAGAGAGGGAGTTGGAGTTCTTTCCAGTTTTGTCATGGGAAAAACCTCCTTTCACCATGAACTAAAGCTGTCAGCCGATGCTTATCAAAAACAGTGAAACGTCAGCTTTCTGTAACTCTTACACACGGCAACCCAATTTGTTTTAGTTGGCGAATGCAGTTTTGAATTATAGTCAAGTCAAGTCAAGTCAAATGTCAGTATATTGAAAAGAAACATATTGACAATATTAAGTAAATAATGTAAAGGTTAATACAGTAAATTAAGTAAACATCACATTCCTGTTACTGTATCATCAGGTACATGCATAAACTGTTTCTTTGTTTTTCAAAGCAAACATTTTGATTTGTCAAAGTGCAAAAAGTGTAGGTGTTACTAATGACATTCATGACGTCTCTGTTCAATTCAGTACCAGGATCCTGAAAATGAAGCAGCTCATTTGAATTCAGCCGTCATTAAATTTGTTATATACATCTGTATTTCTTCCACTTGTGATATGTCCAAATTTCAGTGAAAGGCCAATTAGAAAGGGAGAAATATCACAGCTATCAATATCATTAATAGTATACTCAATTTGCATTTGTGTGTTTTAATAGCAGGTACCTGCTCCATTACTTTGCTATAACAACAAGGTGCTTCTTCCGTGCAGTAGAAAACAGATTCACTTGTACCCACAACACTTCAGTCCCCTTCAATCAGAAAGTTGTTTGAGTGATGCTGCTCAGCCCCCATGCATGTCCCACTTGCACACAAAGAAGAAGCCATATTCACACATGTTGGAGTAATTTCAACACCCCACTCTACAGCTCTATGTTTTCAGCCACTTGCAGCTCATTATACTGGTTTTCTGGTCCATGTATACTCGAGTCCCAGTGGCTCTTACTGACCCCACATATTATAACTGACAACCACTCCTAGATCATAAGCTCACACTGATTTTATACTGCCTGTCTTGTGTGAAAGACAGTGTGTACTGGTGAAGTCAAAGCAAAGCGACCCAGTTTGGTTTTGGAGACTTTGTGCGCCCTAGTGCTGCTTTATGTGTCAGATTAAACTAAAAATATTAGATAATTAACACAAAAGATGATTTAAAAAAATGTGTTTGTTTTTAATTTGCTAGGAATAAGACAGAGCACTACTGCTTAATCTGCACTGTTTGACAGTGTCACAGGAATCTGTTTCAGCGAGTCTCAGAGGCGATATGTTGTACTTATGTCTAGATGCATTTAGCAGTTATTTTTATATTAACACATTAAATCAAATCACAGGACACGCACAGGTGTAATAACATTGACAACGGCTCCACTCCATGCAGTAAACCATGCCAGTGAGCTGTTACGCAAAATAGCACAACTAAATGAAATGCAGTCATTTTTAATCGTATTATCAACACCCCTGCTTTTCCTGATATAAAAAATCAAAAGGTCTTCTGTAAAATTGTTGTCAATAACATTGAGAGAAAGCCCTATTTTACAGCCCTACGTAGCTTTTGATTGCTGTTAAAGGAATAATTTGAAATACGCTTCTTGGCAGTTAAATGAGAAGATTGAAACCAACCTTGTATGTTTCCGTTATTTCAAGAGGGAGCCAACAGCCTACTAGCTTGGCTTAGCACTTAAACTGAAAGCAGGGTGAAATAGCAGGTAGCCTGGCCCTGTCCGAAGGTAAAACATCTGCCTACTGTCATCTCTAAATCTCACTAATTAACACTTCATTATCTCCTTGAAATGTGTGACAAGTTGCAGTTTTTGCCTGGCAGCTTCACGGTGACAACAGGACTCCAGCAGAGCTGCCAACTTGGCGACTTTCTCGCTAGATCGAGCAACTTTACAGACCCTCCGAGCGACTTCATTCCTAAAAAAGCAACTAGCAACAAATTTTGCGACTTATTCAGACCATCAGAGAAAAGGCGAGAAATACATTATTTTCAACTCTTACCCCTCTCTCAGCAGTAGGTGTGGCGTGTGGGGCAGGCAGGTCAGAGACACTTCTCTCTCACCCCTTCTCTCGGGTTCTCTAATCAAGGTGTTCCTATAGCTGGTAAATATGTAAATAGTTAGTTTGATCTTGTAAATATTTAAATAGCTTGTTTGATCTTCTCCCTACCTTTGTAGATTAAAAAACACTTTATTAACTATGTGATTATTTGGCTAGAGATTTCTCTATCAACTTTTTATATGGCTTAAGGTGATCTCTCCGTCACAGCAACCAACCATACACTCTATACAGTACACTCAGTGCAAATGGCACAACCACTAATCTTTATAAAAATTAATGCATGATGAGGTCATTGATTGGCACATTTGCATATGACTCCTTCTGGCGACTTTTAATGACTTTTGTTGCTAGAGCTGGCTACTTTAATTGGAAAAGAGTTAGCAACACTTGACTCCATTTATTGCACAATAAATGCTGTAGTCTGGGACATAACCCTTCATAAAACTGCAACATGTCATTCCCACACTTATACAAGATAATGTTTAAATTACCTTTGGGCAGATCCAGGCTAGCTGCTAGCAGTTTATGCTAAGCTAGGGTAAGTGTCTCCTGACAAATATAAGTGGATCTGACCTTCTCATTTATCTCTCGGCAAGAAAATGAACGAGCTTATTTCCCAAAATGTCAACTATAACTTTAAGTGGGTTTCAGCTCATATAAAACTATGAGCAATCACTTCCTGGTAAAAAACAGGCTACCTACAGCTACTTAATGATTCACATAATGGGTACACACTACCTTCATCATAGAGCGAAAATAGCCAATTTAGCAAGCCACAGCTAACATTTTACATATTCTCATAGGTTAGATATCCCAGGCTAAAACTCATCTCTTCCGAAAACACTTCCTCTTATAAGACCTCTAACTCCTAACATCTAACATGCACTTCCTGTGCTCTCCTTCTTGTATTAATTGCACTTTTTGTTAACTCTAACTTCTTTCCCTAGGTATTTACCCCATTGATGCGATATGTGCCATTAGCGCTTACTAGTATTTACTACTGCTTTTATTATGTATTGTCAGTTACAGATCCCGTACTGTATTTTATGCTCTGTTAATGAATGTATGTTGTTCCTCAAATCTAAGCTTTGGATAAAAGCGTCTGCCAAATGAGTAAAAGTAAATGTAATTTAAAACACAACTTAAATTCAGCCACTTGCCAGAAAGAGGACTTCAAAGGATGCCTTTGTTGCCAAGTAAGTATGAAATTGTTTAGTATTAATGCCTTTCCTACATAGGCTGTCCAAGATAGGACCTGGTGTTTCTCATCTAGGATTTCTTTTATCTGCCTTTCTGAAAGATGAAAAATGTCCTATATTCTGAGGAAAATAATATATAAGCCTACATTAAATTGAGAACCTCATCATTTTAACCAAAACATTTTTTTTACTTTGTGTTAGTATTCAAAAACGTGTCCAAAGGGCAGCTTACTATCCTACAATAGAAGATTTAACTTATAGAATAATGGAAAGAAAGACAGAAAACCACAGCAACGTTTCAGTTTTTCAGAAACACTGATGAAATACACCCTCTGTGAAAAAGCTTATACTGAGCATAATATTTGTAGAAACTTGTTCTGGCCACTGTAAATTTAAATTATATGTTTTTATTAAGCCCCTAAAAAAGTATTTTCAAAATAGGTATGTCTCTATAAAATTAAATATTAATCAGTGCATAAGACACAATTAAAGTTAATTTAAAAAATGGTTCTTAGGTATTTTTTTTAAATTATTATTATTATTTATTATTATTAAGTGTTTTACACTCAAAAACTTATCTACTTCTTTAAAAATGTGACCAGATTTTGAAATTGCTCAATTCTGATTTGTGCACAGAAGAAAGGAAGAAATACAGTAGCCTACATCCTTTTTCTATCTGAGCCCCATCCCCTTCAAATCATTGAAAAGAGAACAGATTAAAAAGCACAGACAGAAATCTCTCATGACAAATAACCAAAACTGTTCTAACTTCAGAAAAGTGTGTGTTTACGCACAACCCCATCACTCATAGTCCATTCAGAATGCTTAAAATGACATATTTAATGTTCATCCACATAGAAACACTTCAGTCTCCTCTCAGTATTTTTTACAACACTACTTTTTTCCCTCACTGCATGTGTTAACTGTTAATTTCGAGACTGCCACTTTTACACATTTGCATTTACACTTGTGTTTAATGTGGTCACAAGGCCTCTCTGACCACCCCTGGAGGTGGTTTAGTGATCGAATCACAATGCGTCTTGGGTGCATTTAGGCTACCTGTACTTTCATGTGTTCAACCACTATCCCATTGCACTCACCAACCGAAATGCACTTTAATGCCAGGCGTAAATGGTCTAAAACATGCAGAGGAAGAGCTATCCCAGAGCCAGCACACCAGCGCTATAGACAGCGATGCTCACTCTCCTGCTGCTATAGCTAATATCACAACAACAGCATATCATGGCTAACAAGAAAGTTAGATGAAGGTCCGTGGGGAAGTAATTTAATGTTACCTGACATACAAATCATGGCTGGAATAGTGTTGTGTGGCTCGGTCCGATTTGTTTCCTATTTACAGTTGCATACATTTTTTTCAGTGTGCACACAAAACCGACAGTTACATTTTGACAGAGTATTTTGGATTAGAATCATATGAAGACTTCTGCACGCTTGCACAAAATGGCATGCAATTCTAGTTATTCGGTATCAGTTTTATATGCTCCGTTGTTTGAAGTTACACTTCATGATCTGGACTAGAAATATAAAGGTTAAATAAAGTGTTGGTCTTTTCTATAGACATAAAATCTGATTGTGCCTCCTCCCTTTGTAATTGGTTGCATGTGGGTCAGATGGACCTTACCGTGGATTTCTGCACACGTACAATCTTTAGAAATTAGGTTTCTGATGACTTTTTGTTTTATAAATCTGGGAGAAATGCCTTTCAAAGAAAATACAAATGACCCCAGACTCCCGAGCTAACCCGCTGTGGGGCTGGTTGCAATATCGTAGTCTGGCGCAGGGGGGCGCAGTTCTCTGCCAGGTGCGTCTTTCTCCCTCCCGCACCTTCCCATCCCAGCGCTGCTGGTTCTGGCTGCTCCATCGCCTCCTCGCCGCCGTGCAGCCCACTTCTTCTTCGCAGGGGGAGCTGACTTGATGCGCATAATAAATCATCTCTGCAAGATTCCTTTTCAAGCCCAATTTCAGACCTGCGCGTGTTGGATTTGAGAGCGTACACACAGACGAGAGTCGACCCTCTTCACTGGGGATGTTTCAAATGTGATTCAGCGCAGCAAACAACGTGGGTGTTGTGTGTGTGTACGTGTGTGTATGTTTTTTTTTTTGGTGGGGAGTGGAGGAGAAGGGAAGAGCAGCGATATGAAACGTGTGTGTCCATGCCTACTGCGTTACCCGTTATCTCTGACTGACCACCGGATCAGTTTTTCACCTGTATGAACGACCTTGCGATTGTGACCGAAATATTCCTAACGAGGTTTCCATGGAAGATCAATCTGTCGCTTTTTCCCTGAGGGCTAAATTTGGTTCCTGCTGGTCTCAAGATATTTCAAGATAAGAGGTAAGACAAAAAAAAAAAAAATAGCCCATGACCGCGCTTGGCAATTGCGAACGTGCACACATAGAGAAAGCTAAATTATTTACACAGTGATATTTATATGCTAAATAATGTATTTACTTTAATAGGCTCACGTGTCGGCCAATCAATTCCTAGTGTTATGTATTTGATTAGAATTATTTGTTTTAGGCTAGATTAACGTGACGTGCCCTCCAACTGCAGCCAATTCCTCCACACTGATAAGTCTGATTTTGGAGGGGCATGCATTCAGACACTTTGATAAAAAAAAAATAATAATAAAATAAGTAGTTGTTTTGTAGCTCAGCCATGCCTTTCTTTGTCAAAGTGATGCAAAGATGCTGTTGCATTACTCATAGTGGTATTTTTGCTTCTTAACTGCTACTGTGGTTCCTACCTGCTGCGATGCCACACTGCAGCCCGGTTTCACTTCACCTCACCCTCTGAAATGTGTGGCTATAGGCCAACACACCAACATCTTAGGGCTTAAATTGTCATTTTAAGCCCCCCCCCGTGAACTTACATGTATGGTTCTTGTATGCACTGGCTGAAAATATGCCATGAATGTATTCAAATGTTATCAAGGACCCCAATGTATAAAAATGTATAAAAAGGTAAAGATACCTTCAAATATTGAGAAGTGGCATGGCAATGAATGGCTTTATGCTGAGATACAGTAAATGCAAAATGTGCACACACACACACACACACACACGCACGTACTATTTCTATCCTCCAACATTCACCAGGTAATTGCATACTGGTATGCCACGATGTCAGCTGGAATATCTGTGATGAATGCAGCTCAGGCCTTCAAAGTAAGTACACTCCCACTCTGCCAGCTGGGCTATTTGTTCAACCAGCGTGTTACTTGGATGCAGGCGGAGTGTGATGGAGGTGGTAGATATCGTGATTATACATAATTTTTTTTGTGTCAGTTAACCCAGTGGTGTGTTGGTACAGGAAGGTACCCTCCTTGATTGAGAGTGATTCACCCTGTAAATCTTTCTCACCACCTTTTATCACCGATATCTTTAACACCATTATGCATGAGAGCAAGCTGAGAATGTGTGTGTGTGTGGGGGGCGGGTGTCTAAGTGCTTGTGCGTGTGTGTGTACAATCTTATACAGTATGTACATGTGAATCACAGTGATCTGCTCCTATGTAATGTAACTGACAGAATTCTGTAACTCAGTATTTTGCATTTGTAAATTATTAATTAGATCTGCAAAAAAAAAACAAAGGAACACATTGCATCTGCTGTTACACGGTGCCATCCCTGACAAAACCCCATTACAAATGCAAACCAAAACATGTAAAGTCAACAGTAGTGTAATACCCACTGTACCTTCCACACACCAATGCTCAGTGCTGAGGTGCCAGCAGTTTGCATGCTATGGGCCTATCACTGAGGTATGGCATGCAGGACTCTTCTTGAGAGGAAGCGTACCAATCCAATTTTGCAGACTTTGGGGGAAGAAAAAGGACTGAGCAAACATGAAAGGTAGGGAAGAAAATCCTGGCTGAGACCCCACGTGTCTGATTTGACATCGAGGCAGCTGACAAACAATTAGACCATCCATAAGTAGCGCTCTGAACCAGGCTCTCACCGGGATTAGGCCACAAATGAGCCGCACATCACGACTTATGTTTTGAAAATGGAAAGTGAGTGTGTGTGTGTGTGTGTGTGTGTGTGAAGGTGTTATATGTGTTGCACACGGTGAGAAAGTGTGTGTGTGGGCTGTGTGACATTTAGCAGATAGGCGTTATTATTCTGCCCTTACTATATCTTGAACACCTCTTGAAAAAAATGTGTGTTTTGTGTGTTTTTCTGTGTGCGCAGACCTGCTTACATGCGTGCACAAGTTTTCATGCAGGTGCACGCTAATGTACAGAGATCTGCAGATACACGCGTATGTGTGTGTGTGTGTGTGTGTGAGACTGCTCACTTAACTGCTGTGTTATTGCCTGTTCTCCGTTGTGTGTATGTTTGACATTTCATAATTGCATCATTACTCGCTCAGTCTCCTCCTGCAAGAAGCGGGTGCATTGCAATTTGCAACACATGCTACCAGCAGACAGACACTTGCCCTTGATTATGGACCTGGGTGGAATGGCTTCCTCATCAGGCTGTCTTGATTCACCCCAGCATGTGGGGAGACACATGCTGCTGTGGGTGAATCTAATTGATTGGATGGCACCCAATTCCCAGTCCAAGTCTCCTCAGGCAGCCAGAGTGAATCCGTCCAAGTGAAGGATGAGCTTAGGCGTTGGTCACTCCCCTAATAGATTGGCATGGGCATCTTCCCATATGCCTCTGGTATCACCCTCAGACATCTCCGGGTGCAAGTTGGCCAAACCACAGGGCACAAAGTGACACTGCCTGGATCTCTTCTGATGTTATGAATGTTAGAGTGGATGGAAGAAATGAGACACATCCTGCACCAATCTCCATATCCAATTTTATCCTTGTTATAATCCACCACTAAATTGTACACTGTAATTTCCAGGTCTCTTTCTGATAGATGATATAAAACCATAATTTTTTAAGTGGGATAAAAATCTTGGGGTTTGCTGAGTTTAGTGTTTTACAACTAAATTCTTGTTCCAACAGGTCAAGCTCCCATCTCTCGGAGAACACGAGTGCCATTTCAAAGCTTATTGGATGAAAGGCTCATTTGCCCTTGGCTGCCAAAGATGACGTTGCCATGGAAACAGCTTCTACTGTTATCAATCATCGACTGTCTGGCAGGTAAACCACCTTTTTATATGAGTAATGATTCTTTCATGTTCAGACATTTACAGTTGCGGGATGATAGCTGAAGAGCTGAAAATCATGTCAGTGTCAGAGATGATAGGATGGCCCGGATTTAAAGGAACACTCCTCGATATTGACTTTCATTCACAACACAGACACAATACTCTCAATCTTCCTCTTCACTACTCCGTTATTGTAACCTGATGGAGAGACATTTGCTCATGTTTCACGGTCTTTTATACTCTTATCCTTGTCACGTGGTGGGACATTTAAGTAACACAGAACAAAGACTACCACCTGTGTTACCTAAAGAAATGTATTAGTTAATAATGTCAATCATAGAGTTTATGTTCATCAGGAACAGAGATCAATGATTGCTCCTCTAAATTCACAACAAATAGAAAAATGACTTACCAATGAATGATTAAATAAGAAAAAAATCCATTTTGTATCATATGAAAATACAATTGTTTTTAATTCATTCGAATGGCACCTTTTTTTCTGACTTAATGCTCAGGCTGTTACTGTTTCTCTGACAGATTGTCTGGACAGTGGACCATACCATGGTCCAAGATGGCGAATGGAGCCAGGTGACCTGTTTATTCCTGTCGACTCCATTGAAGAAGAAGCTACTCTGACCTGTGATGCTAAGGGAACACCACCTCCTCAGTACAGGTAAGAAAATGCAGATTAATTTTAATGTGTGTGTAAGCATTTAGATAACGATGTGGCTTGTTATGATTAAAATGTTTGTTTATGATAATTATAGCAAGGGGAAATCTGATTTACAAATAAATAACCCCCAAATCATTCTGAAAACTGGATTATAAAAATAATCGGGAGCTCACTTGCACTTTCTCGCTATTCTCCTCTTCACTTTAATCACTGAAAGCATTTTCTGGAGCTGTAAATGTCATAATGACATTTACATGTTTACATGAAAAATACGGTGATCAGTGGAGGAAACAGCTTTTAGTTGTACGGGAACATAAAATAAGTGCGAAAATCAATTTACACCGCTCACCTTTTAAAAGAAATCTGGATATTCTTTGGGTGCAAATCTTTTAAAAAACTAAAAATATGTTAGGTATAAATATATTATACATACTGATATATTCTACAAATTACTGTCAGTCTTGTAGCTTAATCACATGTTATAGGAAGGTGCTTGCTATCCTTTAAATTTCCTTCAAATTAGACTCAAATGCATACAGAAACTAAGCAGTGGCGTCCTTATGGCTTTACTAATTCATATTGACTAACTTAGGACTGACTTAAGCCGATTTGCCTCTTGTCTCACCAGATATTATCTTAGTAACACACGTGTAGCATCTTAATGCATCGTAAGTCTCATTTTATAAAACGCCACCAGACCCATTCCAGTTGCTAGACACCAGTTGGCACTAACAGGCATTGATTGCAAGCATCTTTGGCGTTCAGCAGTGGAATTACTGCAGCACAGCCAGCACAGACAAGGTGAATGATAGTGGTGTAGGGTACATACGCTCAATATTTTAGGCTTTTCACATTCCCCGCCTAAGACCAGGTATTTCCATGTACTGATTAAAGGTGAGATGAGCATGTTTAGTGTGGTGTCTTTTCAAGCTGGCTGTGCTAGGCTCTGCATGCCCTCAGCACCTCTTTGGCTCCTCTCTTGAAGTGCAAATGGGCTCACAGAGCTCCCTCCCCCTTCCTCTCTGTTCTCCCTTCTTCTTTCCTCTGCCAGTACTGTCACTCAGAAAGAGAGGAGAATTTCATAGTATGCACACTGAAGCAGCATAATAACTCATGGGAGAAAACCACATCTTTTCCACAGCAGGTCGTAAAAGTGATTTTTTTTCCAAATCTAAACAGAGGGTGACTTGCCCAACCTCTACTTGACCTGAAGTTTGAAGCATGTGGCTCCGGTCTGTAGGATCCTCTGGAATACTCGAGTTTCTCTCTGGTCAGATGGCCAGACGACATGTGTTCACAAAATGAGTCTCAAGCAGAGTAACTCAGTTTCGGAGTTGCTATTCAATCACCTGCCCAATGTTCATGGCACCACTGAACAGCAGAGGCACTTCAGAGCAGGTCAAAAAGAGGTGAAAATGGTAGATAAACAGCTGAATGCGTGAAAGTGGACACAAACACCTAAACACACAGGCATGTAACACTAGCCGACCCAACACTTTAGTTATACATTGTACAAACAGTCTCTCAAAATGTGTTGCCTTAAGAAGTAGTAGGGCTAATCACAATGCAAACAGAAACACAGCCATCAAGCGTTTGCAGGAAGCCCTCATCAACATTCAGCTGTTTGGATAAATTCTTTAAGAAATTATTTTGAAGGCTGGACTTGAAAGCTTTTGCAAAGTTGCCCATTATGGCCTCCACATCTTTCATTTCCTCTTAAGGAAAGCAGAATAGGAAAATGTGACTGAAGGGAGAAAAAAAATATTTTCTACCCTTTGAGAAAAATGATGGAACATTCTTGAAAAGTGTTCTGTCCTTGAACCCATAAATGCTCCATTTTTGAACTGCATTTAAAAAGAGATTGTGAGTGTTGTGGAGGCAGAGAAAGAAAAGTCTTTTCATCCTGAATAATGGGACTTCTTTAAATCAATGAATTAACCTCATGTTTTTTGAAAATCGAAAAGTATTAGTATTTTTTTTTAATTCCCACGCCTGCTAAGTGTGGGAAAGATGTAATGGAAGGTGAAAAGGAGTGTAAAAGCCATCGTTTGTTACATCAACCCACTGTTATCGCTTGCCAAGTGCTAATGGTTTGTCCTAATGAGAAGTCAAAGGTGGAATAATGTCACATTATGTAAATATAATGTGACAGCAAAGAGGTGATTATGGTTAAGACTGATGGTAATATCTAGGATGGCTTCTAAAACCTTTATCTTCTGCTTCCCTTAAATAGCAGAGGGCAGCTTTGTGTATGATACTCTTTAAGATTAAACTTTAATGACTCCTGCGGGGGAAAATAGGAACTCTGCGGCAGCAAATGGCGATAGAGCAAAAGAAAGCAAAAACAGAATAGAAAAAAAACAGAATAAAAGAAAAGTGCAGTATAAATAATACATTTGCATAAAACACATAACCAATAATGTAAGTTAAACAAATGACTTAGATGCATGGTTATTGCAGTATTATGGATTACAGAATTATTAGATTACAGGGACAAAAATCATGAAACGTATGCAGAATATGTTAAGGTAGCAGCATGAAATTATCACTAATTTGCAATTTATATAAATGTCTGCTGACAAGAATTTAGGATTAAAGAAAACTCGGCTAAGACTACAGAGGCCATTCAAGTGCTTATCAGTATGTTTACTTTTGACAGACGTGCACACATTTATCTTTTCCAAGTTCCTCTTTATGACTTTATAAAACCTTTTTGTTTGAAACATTGTTTGTTTGTCAGGAAAGTTGAAGCACAGCGGGAAAAGAATTAATGGCAAAAATCACATTCTGTTCATGCTTCAACTTGTAAGCCTGTGAATTGCTTGACACCAGCACAGATATACAGTGTATTATTCTTATGTGAGTTACTACAGTGGGTTGTATTCTCTCCTCACCTCCTGTCAGACCACCTTGGTTGGTAGAAAGAACAGTGCGTTTTGCCAGGGACTGATGGTGTCTTTGCCCTCACAGATGGTCACTGAATGGGACTCTCATAAATCTGGGCCTGGATCGCCGGCGGCGTCTGTCTGGGGGCAACCTCATTATAAGCAGTCTGGACCGCTACCAAGACGTAGGGATGTACCAGTGTATGGCGTACAACACTGTAGGAGCTATCCTCAGCAGGAGAGCAAGTCTGCAGTTTGCCTGTAAGTCACAGTCAGTGTTTTTAGACGTGGCATTGAAGTGTAACTGCACTTAACAAATAATGCCGACGCACACCCAACTGGGTGGCCGATAACTGCAATATTTATAAAAGTGCTGCAACGTTAGCGTGAAGCAGTATTAAATGTTGAAGTTCTACAACATGGGACAATATGATCTTTTTTTACTTGCGGTGGTACGTGTGATGGAAGAACGACTACTTCATTTTTCATTGCTTAGCTCGATCAAAGTCAGTCATTGGTGTTATGTTTGATGTATTCTGGGATAAAGTAGTCAGCCAAATTGCTTAAGTAGTATATGAGGAATATCTTAAGGACTGACGCCTGAAGAAACCAAAGTTTACTTTGACTGGAACATAATGTAAAAAAAAAAGAGTAATGAAAATGAGTAAAGGAAACTGTGCAAAAATGGCTTTATATTTCAGCTGCATCGCCACAATACATTACTGTAATTAAACTGTGACTAATTCCACATAACATATCTTTTGGTGATGAAACTAACAAACATCGCAGGTGAATAAAGAAGTGAATACTTGCTTTATATGTACTATTCATTAAGGTTCCTATTCATGATCACAGCATAACACCTTTTCACACCTTCTCTTTGTGGTATCTCGCCATGCAGATATTTTTGGTTTTATAAGACGTGCACAGCTGTCATTTGTGGTGCACAGAAAATTCAATAATGACATTTAAAAATAACGAAACAATGTTGTGCTTACACTTTACTTCTACGCACGTTGCTGAGTTTTTAAATTTTCTTTTACAAATTTAACATTTAAATGAAAATAGTCCCAATTGAAAACTGATTGCAGCGAAGTTGCAGTTGGAGGTAGAATGTGAAATTACTTTTTTTCTGTGACCCTGGCCCATTAACTATCAACATGTAATAATATAAACACCTAAGGAGTGTAAGTTTTATTATGTGTTTTAGTTTGTTTTATCTCATCATTATTTGGATGTGATGATATAATGTAATTATAATGTTATAATAAGCAGTAGTTACTTTTTTAACCAACCAAAGCTTATGTTCGACCAAGCAACCATCCACATCTGACTGTCTTCATCTTCACTTTAAAACATTTTTTTAACTTATTCTTGTTGTTTTGTGTCCCCGGTTTGGGTTGCAGCATATCCCATCATGCTGTGCTCATGTAGACGTGAACACAGCTGGAGTTAAAACCTGATCCTACCAGCCTAATTGCCATGTCCTAAAATGTCTATCAAATATCTTATTTAGGGCTTGGGTTAAAAAATGTTTGTGCTATATTTTGGTCTCATATGTACAAGCTGATTCTGTCTCACTCTGTCTCTCCTCTCTCTCTGGCATTGCAGCAGTGCAATTCTCATGACAATTTCCCTGTGGGCTTGTGTCAGTATCTTGTTGAAAGCTTTTACTCAGCTCTGTTCCACTCTGATATCTGAGATCCTGCGGTGATCTTTCTTTTTCATTCCCACCACCAGACTTAGATCATTTCAAAGTCCACACCAGAAGTGCAGTGTCAGTCCGAGAGGGACAAGGAGTGGTGTTACTTTGTGGAACGCCCACTTCGTCAGGAGGTATACTCTTTTCATCTTCTTCCACCACTACAGTTATTTAAATTCTAGGTGTTTTAACAAGATTAAAGTATAATCTTGCCACCATTGATTAGCCTTTTTATAATCACACTTAATGCTCTTAATCAGCTTTAATATCACGTTAGCCAATATGTGGTCCATGACTGACTCCTATGTGTTTTTGTCTATCTTCCAGACCTTACTTATGCATGGGTCTTCAATGAGTACCCGTACTTTGTTCAACAAGACAATCGGCGTTTTGTCTCCCAGCAGACAGGAAACCTTTACATTGCCAAGGTGGAGCCCTCTGATGTGGGTAACTACACTTGCGTAGTGATGAACAGCATCACAAAGGGCAAAGTTCATAGCTCACCTACGTCTCTGATCCTCAGGACAGATGGTAAGACACACAGCTTAAGGCCGTGATGTGTGTGCCTTTCAGCCATGTACCTTTCCTTTCAAGGTGGCTTTAGCCACCCTACTAGCATGAGTGCTTTTTGTCCTGTCGTGCCTCACTGTAGTTGAGTCTCTGAGTGCTAATGTAAATAGTTGCTCCTCAATGTAGGCCAGCAAACAAAGCACCCTAAATCTCTTCTTTGCTGACTTAGCTTTCTTATAATTCGCATTGCCTTTAAAAGCTTTCCCTGCGCTTTCACATGAAATCTCAGGCCGGTCCTGTTGTTCTATTCTCTGTTATGCTTTCATAGAAAGAGTGAATAAAGATTGCCTTTGGAATGAATTAAACATAAGCTATACGTCATTGGACCATTACATTGAGTGTTCTGGTGGCTCAACCAGTTAGTTTCCACTCAGTGTACTGTACATGTAGCTGCATAAATTTAAATCCCATAGCATCACTTTCTGATCCTTGTCTCGACTGTCTTCCCCGAATACTGATATAAGCAATAAAACCCCAGAGGCTGGGGACTGCCCACTCAAGCTTAGAAATAATAGATAAACAGCCGGACTAGCTGAAAAAACAAGGTTTCAAATATACTCTGTCTTTTCCGCAAAGAGGAGATTTAAATTATTCCTTGCTGGTATTTCATTGCACTCCGGCGTCTGCACACTTAAGTGATGTGCTGCTTTGAGTTTACCCATGAGAGAGTGTTTGCTCATGTGTCTTTTATTTCTCCTCTGTTAGCTTTACAGTGCTATTGTTTGGTCCATAATGCAAGCCATATTGCTTGTAAGTCATGAATAATGGAAGAGTGAGCAAGTTCTTGTGCTTGCTCTTCATAGGAGTGATGGGTGAATACGAGCCGAAAATAGAAGTTAATTTCCCTGACAATGTACCCGCCGCAAAAGGATCAACAGTTACGCTGGAGTGTTTCGCCCTTGGGAAGTAAGCTGGATTCCTTGAAGCATGTTTTCAATCTTGCTCCCTTGCATTCTAGACGAGGAACCTCTGGATTCCTATATAGTACAGTTACTGTAGCAATTATATTCCTTAGAGTGTGGCATCAAGCCATGATTAGTCTGAAATCCATGTGAGATGGCTTTTTTTTTGTTGTTGGATAGGGTTAACTCTAAACCATTCATCCGCAGAAAATACAGCGAATAGGCTTTAAGCTCCATCAAACACTTTATTGCAGGATTATTACAGACACCTGCAACCTGAGCGACAATTTTAAAAGTTCAAAGGAACTTGAACCAGAATCTCAGCTTGAGGTTTAATACCCCTCTATCTCTCTCTTGTAGCCCTGTCCCAGAAATCACGTGGAAGAGGGCTAACGGCGTCCCCTTCCCCAGCAAAGTCAAAATGAAGTATTCAAACGCCGTGCTAGAGATCCCCAGCTTCCAGCAAGATGATACAGGAGGATACGAGTGTGTGGCTGAGAACAAGATGGGCAAGAACACAGCCACTGGTCGACTGGCCTTCTATGGTACCAAGACTTTTGTTTGGCTTGCTGAGACAACACAGAAAATCTTACTAATTGTAAAATTATTAAGAATTGTGTAAGATCTTCGCTATTGTTGAATTACACATAAAAATCCACCCATCCTGTTCCAGATTTAAGGCAGTTGCTGTTTGTCTGTGACTTCAAGATTTGCTTAATTGTTATTTACAATTTTAACAGCTCATTGTTAAACACACAGCCGGAAAAAGTCATTACCTTCTTCACGGATAATAAGGGCCGTTGGTTTTAATTTTACCGCAGCGATTACTTTTTGGCTTCTTGGCTTGCTTCAGCTGTGAATTTGTGAGAGAGGGAAAATGACACTTGAAATTGAAGTTGACGGCATTTACAGTGCCTGCGAAGTGAGCTGTGCTTATTATGAGTACAACACTCTACCCATGAAAATTCCTGAAAAGCTGTAAATATGTAAGAGGCAGGATGCAGGGAATTGTGTGCTGGATGGGTGATGGTTTATTATACAGAGAATTAAGGTGACAGCTCGGGGTGAGCCATGATGTCAGGTGCACTTCACCCATCTTGAGAGCATCCTGCTTTGTGGCTCAGTGTTTGGTGCTAATCTTGAATTGCCAAAGGCTTCTGACACATTTAAGTGATGAAACTGAATGATACCCTACATTCACTCTTCTCTCCTAAGTGTTATGATTTCCACTTACTTGAGCTGTCAGTCTACGCATGCTATCCTTTGAACTATTTTGGATGCAGCATATTTAATGAGATAATTCTGCTCCTTCAAAAATCTGTCCTCGTGGTTCTCGTCAGATATGTCACTGGAGTATATTTCTGTTCCCTCAGCCAAGCCTCAGTGGATTCAGGCCGTGAAGGACACGGCCCTGGCCATAGAGGAGAGACTATACTGGGAGTGCCGGGCTAATGGGAAGCCCAAACCCTCCTACACGTGGTTGAAGAACGGCCAACAGCTACTCTCAGAGGTAAATTACTGCCTGTCTTCTGCCACCTACCAATGTTTCATTTTAAAGCCTTAATCTTCAGCTTCAGCTCATCCTTTTGATTTTAGAGAGCCTGGTGTCAAACACATGGCTGTTTTTCCAACAGCATTGAGTGAGATGAGAGGAGAGCGTAAACATCTTGCTGAGGTGTGCCAGTGATGAGACATGGATGTAACTGTCTCTTATTCTCCTCTACCTTGGCAGATTACACAGTCTTAGAGAGTAGATCAGTGTAGTCCCTGGGAGATTGCCCCATTTCATTTGAATGAGAATCAGTGGTTGTTTTTCATTATTCATGGTGCATGTTTAAGCTCCTCCAGATTTAGGGACAATGGGTTTAATCTTCTGTGAAATATACTGTATATAGCAGCACACCTTGCTCCAGACCAGGAGAAAAATACATGTGGTCTTGTGTATTTTGAGATCACTGGCTTTAAACTTGACTTGACTTGTGACAATGACATTTTTTTTTCTTAATGGCATTTAATGAAGCTCAGGAGGAGAACTGCAAGTTTAACACATATAGCCTGATTTTATTATTAAAAACTAATTTTTAAATTCGTCAATTTGATTTTAAGAATATATTCACTGTTGTAAGATTTAAGAATGATTACCATTTTTATCATTAAAGGGGCAACATTATCTAGTTTTCATGGCTTCGGTTTCAGATGTGCAGTATATGGCTTATGTTAAGCATACTGCTGTGTGAATGTTTATACTTATATGTAATTAAAATGATACTGAGAATGAATGTGAGAGCTTAATCCTCATGGGCAAAATTGAACAATAAAAGATCAGACAGATGCCTGTAGAGTTATATACCACCTCAAACATCATCTGTTCTGGATAAATCATTCATCAGATATGTTTGATGGTGCATGAAAATGGAAAGTATACAGAAAATAATATAATTACTATTGATTCAGCCACATAGACACCGGTCTTGCAAGCTCAGTTTTCACTACAGGATAATAGTCTTGAAAACATCCTTTGAGAAGCAGTTCAGACCCGCAGGACCAAACGCCAAGCTGGTTTACATGATGGTGAGAAGAAGCAGATTTAGAAAACAAAAAAGTGGTTTGTGTTCTTCATTCCCTGCAAAATAATCCTGATTTGATCTATGCCCACTGACAGCGCTTCTAACCCGATCCAATGCTCCCTGAGCTTTGCCAGAATGTGCTGAGCAAAGCGAAAGCTACCTTCAAGTCTTAAACAATAATTGCTTTCTTTCATCCTCTTCTAGGACAGAATCCATGTGGAGGACGGAGTCCTGTCAGTGTCAGTGCTGACACTCTCTGACGCCGGCATGTACCAGTGTGTGGCTGAGAATAAACACGGCGTCATATATTTTGCTGCTGAACTAATGGTTTTAGGTAGGATGGCATTTATCTCGCTCTTAAATCCTCAAATCATTGTTGCCAAAGAATCTTAAAGGTCAACTTCCTGTCATTCTTAAAGGTTGTCTGGATTAGCGGGGAATGGGGTCAGTGAGGATGGTTTTGTGGGGCCAAATGCATTTAAAAAAAAAAAGAATTCACCTTCTTGATTTCTTGATTTACTTTGATATGAGGATGAGGCAATAGATATTGAATTCCCAGTTGAACAATAAACATGATCTTTTACAGTAAAACCATTTAAATGTTTGAGAATATTTCCGTTCAGATATGCTTCATTCATAAATCCATTTTATACATAGTAAATGGAATAAAAATTATCAGTAGTGGTTCAATTTTATATTTATTTGTGTGTTTAAGTGTTTAATACATCTCCATTACTTTACAATTAGATTTTCACAGATCAAACTGAAGCATGCTTCAAATGCCCTGTGAGATCTGCTGCAGTCTTGTGCTAAAGTTTACTGTTTCCCATCAGCTTCTCCTCCAGACTTCACAGGGAATGTCCTCAGAGCTTTGCTCAAAGCCAAAGCAGGAAGTACAGTGACTTTGGAGTGTAAACCCCAGGCCTATCCCATCGCCAGTATTTTGTGGAAGAAAGGAAACCTTCCCATCCACACCAATGACAGGTAATGACTGGACTGAAAGTTTATGTATGTGTTCTAAAACCACTTTTATGAAGGTAGGCCATAACAAAAACTTAATAGTTCAAAGTGATAGTAATGCATGCACCTAACCAATTCAGTCATTTTTCTGTATAGATATCAGATCAGGTGCACTATTCATCCCACCTGTGTTCTTTTCAAGCCTTGTTTGGTCTAACTGATCAATATTCACAGCAAATACCAAAACTGCTCGACTGTTCAGTGTCAACGATCATGCAGAACATTGACGTGTGGGCAAATCCACAATCAGAGTTTATCTAATGATTCTAACGATTCTTTGTTCTTAGAAGTTGGATTGTAAACTACTGTTTCTGTTTGTACACTCCTATAGGATCACACTTTCCCCAGATGGAACGCTGAGGCTTGCTAACGTGAGCAAGTCTGATGCAGGCAGTTATACGTGCTTCGCTAGGAATAGATTTGGCATGTCAAGTACAACTGGAAGGCTCCTTGTTACCGGTAAGCTCCGCAGTGAAATAGCAGAATGATTGTGCATCCCACTTAGTAAGCAGAATTTATTGCTCAGTATGGATTAACACAAGAGAGAGCTACTGTACTGCGAGGACTTGAGTCAATAACTGGTGGGTAGAAAACATAAACAAACTTAGGTTTTGCTCTGAGGGGCATGTCAAAACTTTGGTAAGTCTCCTTGAAAAGCTATACATAAAGTCCTTGCATAATTAATTAACATCCCTAAATGTGTTTTAGATACATTTTCATAAGTGATTTTTGTGCATGTATTTATTTGATGGTGTGTAACTGTTACCAAAACTCAACGGCAACTTAAACAACCTCCTGTCTTTAATTTTATTGAGCTGTTATTTTTGGCTACGTTTTGCAGCAGCTGCAGTAATGCACTTGGAAAGTGTTTGAGAAAATACTCGATCATTGTTTTCTTCAAAGCAGTTGAAACAACCAATTTACTGCAACAAATGAAAGTGCCCTGAGTGGAAGCAATGAATGCATTAGTGAGGAGGTGTTACAGATGCTGTTATTGTTGAGCGTGTTTCCAGAGGAGTGATAGTTGCGTGTTCTCTTATTGGTTTTATTAATGTGCTGAATGCCATTGTTTGCTGCTGTGACTGTCAAGGCCAGTTATTTTTTAAATGACTGGAGTGTTTTTTTTAAGGCTGTAATGCAGTCAGTGATACAGATCCATGACCCAGACACTGATTATTACTAGCTTCAGAACTGAGGGGATACTTTTTACATGTGTTTTTTTTTTTATCCCTTTACGGTCTATGAGGTAGGATGTAAGAGTGCAAATCCTCTTCCTTTGTGTTGAAGCTCCTTTATTTGATTCTAGCAGATTCATTATCTTGACTTTTGGAGCACAGCAGACTTAACCAAATGAATGCTATTGTAGACTTTGAAGCAGTGCCCCTCAAGTTTTATCTGATCCACAGTGTATTGTAATTACTATCAGGATTTCAGAAGATTATTCTAGCTGTGTCAGCCTCGAGTATTAGGCCATTTTAGTAGTGGCAAGCTTCGTGTTATCACATTATTCGACTAAGACTTTCATGAGACCTTCCTTTATATAGATAATACCGCTCTGCCTGTGACTTAATGTATTACAGAGCATGTGCTAGTGTTCCAGCAGCAGCGTCTATTTCAGAAAATCAACAAAGCACTGCTCATGTCGTTGCAATGAAATGTGTCATGATCCCTGTGAGATTGGCAGCTGCCCCGTCAGAAATGACTTCCTCCCACAACTTTTTTTTCTGGTGCAGATCCAACCAGAATCACCCAGGGGCCAGTGGACATGGAGATCATTGTGGGCGAGAGCATCGTGTTACCCTGTCAGGTCGCCAGTGACCCCGTCCTTGACGTTTCTTTCTCCTGGGCCTTCAACGGACAGCTCATCGCCAAGGGAGACGGTCACTTTGAGCTAGTGGGCGGGGTGAGTGACCCGCATTCATACTTCTTCAGAACGTGCGAATGGGTAGTTGGCACCCCTTCCCTTCCCATCTTGCTTCACTTCATCCCTGCCATTAGTTAGAAGAGACAGCTTGTGGTTTGACATCACGGTATTTCTTGGAGAGATTTAATGTGGCAAGTTTTGCTGCAATGGGTGTGACACCATCCTTTTCACAAATCTAAAAGTCTCCTTGGAAGCATAATAAGCTGTGTGGAGATATTTCTAAGGAAGCACCATTCGATCGTTCAGATCCTCTAAGCTTTCAGTTGTACTTTTGTGAATGGAAACATGGCGGTAGCTATATCAAAATACACTCCTACATAAAAATCATCGTGTAGGTAATGCGTTAGTTGCTCAGCCATTGTAACAGGTTGTCATCTTTTTGACTACACTTCTCCTACCCAGGCTCAGCCTTCTGAAGTAATCTATTTTTAATACTTTGGCTGGTCTTGAATTCTTTTAAAATTCTACTTTGACATAGCCTACTGAAGAGCTCCTTATAACAGAAAGGGAATACACATCATTAGAGGTGTCTTTTAAAGGAATGAAAGCATGGCAGAGCTGCAAATGACAAAACACTTTCAGAACACCCTCACACCCTTCCAGATTAACCATTCTTCCTGTGTGTGTTTGACAGACAAGGTTCTTATCTGAAAAGAGACTCCTTCCCCAGAAATGCTAGAATGTCCCCAGTCCAAAGAGATTATCAACTTAACTTTGCTGCTTCAAGGAATTTAATTTCCATAATTAAACCATGTTGGCTCTACAGCCACATTTCCCTGCCAATACCAAGAGAATGATTTCACCACTAATTTACCATTTGCTGCTTAAGGGTGTCTTCTCAGATGAGAATCTAGAGGGTCTTTTTTCCCCTCTCTCCAATCAAGCAAAAACTTGTAAAAAAAGTGTATTTGTGTATTTCTCGCAACATGTCTTAAAGGTCATGGTGACGACTTCTAAAAAACAAGTGAAATAGCCAAGGCCTTGCCAGACACACAAATTTCTTTCAGTCAGAAAAGTTTCATTACGTTTGCCTTCACAGCTCTGACTGCAAGACCTGTCAAGAGATCTGTGTAAAATGTTTTTGGTCTAAAATACTCTTTAAAATAGGCACGATTTTCTTCTGCAAAGCCCTGGCTAAATAACTGCAGGATCTGCAAATGTTTTTGGCACCGCTATTTACTGCACACTTATATATGCTTCACTACATTCTTTAATAAGCTGTCACAAGGTCTGTTATCTTTCATGCTACATAAAGCTTTCTTTCCTCCTTGGTAGAGAACAGCAGGAGATCTGATGATCAGGAATATTCAGCTTTACCATGCTGGTAAATATATCTGTGTGGTGGACACGGACGTGGAGAGCCTGTCAGCCGTGGCTGTATTGATTGTGAAAGGTAAGAAAACCTCCTCTCTGTTCTGCAGTCACTAATTAAAACAGGGCTTACAGCCAGGATTGTTTTTTGGTTTCTGTTTTATAAAAAAAGGGAAATTAAAAATCTAGACATAAGTATAAATGGAAAATGGCCTGTAAATATATAGCGCTTTTCTACCTTAACAGACGAAGTGCTTTTCAATTTGTCTGTCATTTACCCATTCACACACACACTCACTCGCACATTGGGAGAAACTTGGGGTTCAGTGTCTTGCTCAAGGACACTGACGCGTAATAGCTATAAAGTGGGTGATGGATGTCGCCACGAAGCAACCCACGCTTAAGAGATGTATGCACTATGCAATGATTACCAAATAAAGCTGTGTCGCATAAAAAATGAAGGAAAAAGATATTTTTGAAAACATCACATGGATATGCTTTATTGAGAATATAAAGAAAACTGTCAGGTTGTATAATGTTCACTTAAGCGTTTAAACACAAATGGGTTTCGTTTTAGCTGTTGATTGCAATGTGATCAAAATGCCCATATCCTCATGAACATCATTCTGGATGTCATCAGGGGGTATACAGTTTTTATGTCCTGCTTATTTTTAGCAGCAGTTGCTTGATTACATCAAATAGATGAGGCTTGCTTTTCTTTTATATTGCATTCAGGGATGTTTCTGGAAGTAGAGAACTTGACAAAACTGTGAAATTACAGGAATATCGTTTTTTTTAGAATGTGTTTTTTCCCCCCTCTCGCTCTCTTTATAATGACCAATTTTCAATATTGTTGCAATGTACTTGACAGTGGAATGTTTAGATGCCTGTCTGTGCTCACTCATGCAGTATGTATAGCTCCAGAGAGACACAATTGTCAAGAGCTACTTCGGGTAGAACAAAATACAATAACTTTTGTTATATGTTTTGGGGTTTGGTGGGGTTTGTATTGTGTGCAGAGTGAGAGGAGGGTTGTTTCTGGCTTTGTTCAGTGCACCAAATAGCCCATCAAATTGACACTACGCAAATCAGTAAAATGTCATATGAGGTCAGGGATGATTTTAGTGTCAGGATTTGAAATGGTTGGATCCATATTTTCATCTTTGAAGGCATGTTGAAGATCTTCTATGTAAATGGCATAAATAAGCACTCCTCTTCCAAATGGCTGAGGACTAAGTGGAAATAAGGCTGTTTATCAAGTAGAAGCAATATCAAGGCCAAGAAAATGGACTGGCCTGGTATTGACTGGAGAGAAACTTGTCTGTGACTCAGATTGTGCATTATTTACACTTCCTGCTCACGGCAGCTGTCATGGATGTCTCATTGTTTGGATCGAATAGCTTCAAATGTTGGGCAACAAAGCATGAATCTGGATAGAAAACCATTCATGGAGGGCAAAGAATGGCTTTGCTTGATCACAACTTCAGACCTAAAACAGTGGTCACATGTCGATTTTCCAATCTAGCAGCTGGCCAGTCATTACCCTCATACCTATGACCCATAAAGGACACAAGTAACTCACATTCAATCAATGTGCAACACCATACTAAGCACATGCGGTATATCAACACACCCAAGATACAAGCTGTGGTCGCCTAAATTACAAAGAAACATGTTTTCTCTGCATGGTATCTAGCCACGCAGGTAGATTTGGTTTTATTTGCTCCCGGGATGTGACATATCCATCTCTGCCGCCACCTCAATACAATCGACAATAACAGTGATGGAAGAAGTACTCAGAACCTTTACTTGAGTAAAAGAAGCAATAAAATAATGTAAAAAATACTCAATTACAAGTAAAAGTAATGCATACAACATCCTACTCAAGTAAAGGTAAGTATTGTCAGCAAATTGAACTTCAAAAGTAATCACACTGCAGTAAAATGGCCTCTTTGGCTGTTATATTATAAATGCCATTGTTTTTTTTAATACTGATACATTTCAGTGTTGTAGCTGGTCAGTTGTAGCTAGTTTAAACTGCTTTATTTAATGGTGGTTTTGTCCAGTGATTCCCAACCTCAGCCCCTCCACGGAGTCAATGCCATGAATGATAGGCCTGGCTACAGCCTACCGTAGACTGTACCAACTTTGACCTACACACTCAAAATAAGTAACTATATAAGTAACTAGTTACACCACAGCAACAGAAGCAATCATAAACTATTAACATTTATGCTTTCAGAATGTGACATATCCAGACTTTTGTGTACAGAATCAATTTCTGCTCTGACATTTTCAGTGTCAGAAATATTCACGTGGGAAATAGGCGTTATAATAAAGTTACACTGCGTGGCAGCAGCTTTGAACAAACAGTTATCGTACCATGCTCCAGTCACGCTGCCTGTCATTGCTACTTAAAAAGCGTCCCTTGCCAAAATAAATACGGTCACATGTATGAGAGAGAAGTCACTCTCTTCTGGGTCACTGTGCTGCCAAAGATTTTAGAATGACAATATTTCCTCTGCTCTCTAATGTAGCTCCATCATCTGAATCTTTGATAACAGGAAATGTACAGGAAATGAGCATTGATAGTTGTCTGTCCATTTATTATTACCAAATTGTTTCATTGATACATCATGTCTCACTATAATTCATTGATTAATAATGAGAAATACCCCTTCATTTTATTTTGATATTGATGATCATTATGATCATTCATAATTGATACAAAATTTAAGAAGAGGGATGACACTCAACTTCGGCTACCAGAAATAATCGGTATTTATACTAAATAACAGAATTTAGCTTGCATTAAATTTAACTTGGGGCACCGCCCTTAGACAAGGGAAAATGACACCATTTTATTTATTCAGTCTCGGTTCTGGAGGTTGCTACTAATTCTTGACTTGTGTGTATGTACAAACACATGGTCAGGTTCTTTATAAATGAAAGGCGTACTGAACTATTAACTACACACACAACTAATAACTACTAGGCACACAAATGAATGGATAAATGAAACTATGAATGAATACAACGATGAACAATTAATAAGTGCTTCAATGAAGCCATGAATACAACAGAAAACAATGAATGCATGAAGTGAGGGCCATTTTATACCTCATGATGCAGTGAATGATTATCTTGGGAAACTGTATTAACGTATTTAAACACAGGAAATCATAAGTGGATAAAACTTTAATATTGACAAATGAAATCACTTTAATGCACCGTTCAGCAGCTGAGAGGTTATTGGGAGGCACAAGTGAAATACTTTACAAAGGGAAATCCTACTCCTGACCAAACGCTAAATTACTTGTAGTAATCTATAGTTTCAACCCAATGTCACAGGAAAAGTTTCACGTGGTGGTTCAGATGGCTATGGGAGACAAAAGTTTATTCTCTTGTGTGGGCTACTCCTGGGCATTCTCCCATGCGGTCCCTCATTGCAGCTTGGCCAGCTGATATGTTTCATTCTCTCATGTGGAGCTCCCAAGCAATCCCACATGGCGATTTGGCTGTCTCTGTCTCTCTCCGTTCAGCAGGGGCTAGGCGATAACATCTTTACGCCCACCCCTTGGCTTGGTGTGATGGAGCCATGATGGCTTTCAGAATTTGTTGAACTCAGCGTTCATTACAGTTATCCAAGGAAAGTTAAAAGGGCAGCTGGACTTGGTTGAAGATACCTGAAGATGTTTCATCTCTCATCCAACGGACTTCTTCCGTTCTGACTGACTGGTAGGGAATCCCAGCCCTTTAACCTCTGTGGGGTTGTTATCATGGTGATGGATACAGCTTGGTTTGCTAGTGATCCTGGCTGTTGTAACGACAGTCATATGGTCGTGTGAACGTCCATCATTGGCATTGTCACATGAGGCCAAATGTGAGTGTTTGTTCACTCTCCTGGGAAGAGAAGAAAGGACAGCATTGCAAGTGAGGGATAAGTGGTGTCTTAGCTCTCCTTCTCTGTTTAGCAATGGACTCTCCATTATGGTAGAAATGGCTTCTGTCACTCCTCTTTCGAACCATGTGACCTTCCTGTCCAGAATATATACATTGTTGTCATGTACTAACAAGGTGTCCCTTATTCTTCAAATGTAAAACACTGCGGAGTATTGGCCTCAGTAATTGGCCCTTCAATGATGAGCCATGTGTTTGTGTAGTGGTTGTTAATTTTCCCCAATATGTAGGTCGGTGCATTCCTCACTGAATTGGACAGGATACACTTGATTGCTTTTCTTATGTTTGACTTTTCTCTGATACTCCAGACATGTATGGAATCATAATGTAGTTGCATTTACTTTCTTTTACTCATCACCTGTATTGTTGGTGTTTTTCCTGGATCTAATTCTCTTTGGCTTGGGCACTTATTGGTATGTTGTTGCCTCAGTGTTGCTGGATTCTGATTGCACCTAACTCATGCTTCAGAAAGTGGTGCGAATCAAAGTGTAAATATTGGTCTGTGTGTAGGTTTCCTGTTTACTCCAATTTGCTGGCTCCTATCCTCTTTAATTTGTACAACACAGCGCAAGAAGGCAAAACTGCTGTTGATGACATCCACTCATGTGAACGCGATCTTACTTTCTACATAGTTGATGTGTTCTGTGAAGGCTTGCACCTCCTGGGTTTTAATTTTGACCCATGTATCATCCACATATCTGTATCAATGACTTGGTGCTGTTCCTTTGAAGGAGTTCAGGGCTCTGCTTTCTGTTTCTTTCATGTAGATGTTGGCCAAAATTAGGGGATCCTGGTGTGCCCCTGGCACAGTCATGCTTCTCTCTGTAGAGTACTCTGTTGTACTGGAAATAGGTGGTTTTCAGATTGTAGTCCAGCAGTTAACAAATCTGGTTTGGGCGGAGGTTGGTTCTGTTCAAGGTGTTGTCTTGTAGTTCTTATGGTTTCTACTGCTACCATGGTGGGGATACATGTAAACATGGAGGTCAAATCATGGTTGTGCATGGGATGGGTTCTCCTGGATACAAGTGGTGGTTTTGTTCACTGGTGATGAGTTTTTCTTTCTGTAGCTGTTATAGACATTCTCTGGTCTTTTTTTTTTGTATCCACTGGTGGGCTCTCACCTCAGACTTTCATATGTATTAGTGTCACGGAGTAGTGTGTTGACCCTGGCATGGTAGTCCACTGAGTTTAGGACTACTGTGTATCTTCCTTTATCAGCAGGTAGGATAGTGATTTTTTGATCCTTGCTCAGTGATGTCACAGCCTTTCTTTTCTGGATGGTGAGGTTGGAAAGGGCTGCCAATACTTTCAGCCTGAGCTGTTCTGCTTTTGTTGTTGTTTTTCCTCATGACTGATTCTGTTGCAGTGATAAGGTCACTGTTGGTAGCTGCGGTGGTTGACTTTAACCTTCCTTGGAAAACTATGGGCTGGATGTTCCAGGTCTTTGGGTCATGTTAGAAGTGCAGGTGTTAAGCAGCCAGACTGGAGCAGATTTTATGCAGAAGGTTTCTTTTTTTCAGAGTTGGTTGGGTGCTGGCCGTTAGTACGTTTTGGTGCGGCTCGATATTCAGCTGATCTCCAGGCAGGCCCAGTAGCGTTCTGGACCCAACAGCTAGGGCAAATTTGTGTCTTCAAGCTGAAGAGAAGAGCAGTACCTGAAGAGAGGCAGGGGACAAGAGGTGTAGTAAGAGAAAGTCATTTCTGTATTAGCCCAGGTTTAAATGTTGTACAACAGCTGATACACAAACATATGTACGTATGTCTATATTGATGCATATGTGTATGTATATGCACAGCAAATTAATGTAGTAAAATAAAGCTCAATACATGTCAGTGTCAGAATATCACCATATGACCTTACTTCAAAGAAAGTAAGAATGTGCCTTTGCCTTCTTCCCCTTGAGAGAGATGAAAAGAGGAAGGGTGACAGCAGGCACACAGACAGGGATGTTAGATTTGGCATTCCAACTTACACTTTGCCTTACTGCAAGCTATGATCAATGAATTTGTTATTTAAATGTATATTCACATTTCCTATTTCATTTGCTATTAAACAAAACCAGACATCACATCTTTATCTTTTATGGACTGGCGGCTCTGTGTAAACCATTCCTGGGTTTAGTTTCTACTGTTCCTGTATTTAAATCAGCATGTTAAAATAAAACTTCACATTCTTGCTATATTGTTAATTAAACATCACATTTTGAATAGTGTAAATTCGATTTTGCATTGCACAGTCAGTTCCTTTTTCTCTTTGTTCACAGTGCTGTTTTATCAATAAAAGATACAAAATGTTCAACAGCGTTCACGTTGATACACCTCAGTATTTCTAAAATCCTGGCTATGTCCCTACTCTTTAATGTAAAGGAAAGTAAAAAGTCAGATAAAATGGAAATACTCAAGTAAAGAACAAGTATATCAGGATTGTGCTTCAATATATTACTTGAGTAAATGTATTTTCTTTGTACGTTCTACCAGAAAAAATGCCCTGTGTTGTGTGTATTATCCAAAGCGATGGGGACACAGAATCTGGAAAGAGATCTGGAAAGAGATCTTGCTGTTTTTTTGAATGTCATTTTTCAAAGCAGGGATCACTGCAAAAAAAAATATTTTAGAGTGGAGGCAGAAATCTAATAGATGAATAGCTCAAAACCTTGAAAAATAAAACAAAACTATCTGCATGGCTATATACTGTGAGAGGTAGGAGAGAACACCGTATCCAGTTTCCCTCAGTGGCTGCGTTTACATACGCTTGAAACTTTAATGTTTAGACAACTATGTAGATAATGCAGGACAAACTTAACTGTGTCAGTGAGATTGTGCTTTAAGTTGGAGCAAGCATATATGGACCTTCATGATTATATTCACAGTGACACTGATTATTGGTGTTATTGGCAATAGACACATTATTGCAATCATGTAAGCCAGTGATAGTAGATCATCAATTTTGCTTGGTGCTATTTCCCACCCTGTCGCACTCCACTCCTCTCGCAGCACTGAAGGTCAATGATAATCGCTCCTGACACAAAGACTCTTAAGTGATCATCGGGGTTTGTGTTTTTTACAGTGGCAATGGAAAATGTTTTAGATACCGCTCCATGATACCTCACAAACACTCCACTGGGTGGTGGTGGTGGTGGTGGTGGTTATGGAGAAGGTCACGTTATACGGATATCATCATGGTCATTAGCATTCAAACCACTTGGTGAGCACTTGTGCTTGTTTGACAGTTGCATCATCATCATCATCATCATCCAGGAAGATAGTATGTACTACACAGTCAATACAACACTGTACAACGATGTGTTTTATTGTTATTATCCCATCAATTTTATAACATACTATTACAAAGACTCCCTTCTGACATTTGTGACAGCTTTTATTAGAAATGTTGGTATTATTAAATTCAGATTGAATATAAAATTACCGTGTCTGTAAGTATTCATATTATAGCCAGATATTAATTTGCCCTGTGCCAAGTTCACAATAAAAGCCCAGACAGTCTGTCCATATTAATAAAAGATTATTTTAACACCATCAAGACACTGACAGCACCTCTCGCCTCAGCCAATGAAATATAATTAAGAGGATAAGGAATTGATCCTTGATTGTGTGCTCCATTAATATGTATTAATGAGGCCAGTGTATTAAAGGTTTTTTTCCATCAAGAGCTGCTAATGAGTTTTACAAAGATCAATATCTCTAAAGCCAGGGCTTTAAGGGCAAATGTATATGGGAAGCACATTCAAGGCTTCTGTAAACAAAAAATTGTGTTTATTTGTTCGTTTAGCATGCATGTTGAACATAGTCAGCTAAATATTTATACATACATGCATAATCCATAACCACAAAATCAGTTGTTGTTGTTTCCAAAGCATTGATTGTTTATTGAAATAATAATTTTACACTTTAATAATTAGAATATTTTTCTTCAGATTAGAAATCACTTCAGAGCCAGTGAGGATTGTGAGCAGAGCTAGGGGCGTTATTAGTCTGCGGCCTGTCTCACAGCTCTCTAGTGGTCTATTATTTCTGATGAGCCGACACGTCTATTAGAACAGGAAAGAGTAGATGAGGCTAAAGTAAAACATCACGCCGCTTAATTGGCAGGATAATGAAAATAAATGATAAAACTCTGGTTATTCAGGGTTATGAGGCCCTTTTTCATCTTTTACCTTTTAATTTGACTTCCTGCATCTATGTATGCCTGCTGTTTCATCAATCAGGTACCAGGAGGACTATGTAAGGGAAGGATTACAAGATAGGTGAATATTGGAGGATAAGTCTTGAATTAACTTTTAATTCCTTGCGAAGGGCATAACTTCTCCTCAAGCTCAAAGCTTTTTGAAAGTGTTTTTTCTTTTGCTAATGTTGGTTTCAAGACATAACAGGCTTTCAACTAAGCATAGTAATCTCTCATAGCAATATAGCTAGGTGGATGTGTATTTTCTGCAAATATATTTGCTGCTCATGTTTCTCTTGCAGTTTGTGCGAACACACATATTTACATCCACATTTTGTAGTCTTGTCTGTGCCACTGCATGTGCAAGTACCTCACAGCGTCTGTTCCTGTGATTGAGCCAGGCCCCCCCAGCCCTCCAGACTCTGTGACGGTGGAGGAGGTGACAGACAGTACGGCCCAGCTGGCCTGGAGCACCGGCAGAGACAACGGCAGCCCCATCACCAATTACCTCATCCAGACCAGGACTCCCTTCACTGTGGGCTGGCAGAGGGTTAACACAGGTAGGCAGTGCTTGAAGAGGAATTTTCATCTTATACCACATGGAATATTATTCAGATAATTCATGGATCCCCACAGGGAAATTCTCTTACTTCTCTTCTCTCTTCAGCTGGGAGGTCAGAGTGCAGGGTCATCTACAAAAGGAAGGCTCTGGAGATGGTTGAGATTCAGGGTCTTACTTTAGGGAACTAGGGGTCATTGTTGCTGCTTTTACATGATCTCTGTTAAACCACTTTATTGACCTTTGCACCTGCCTCAGACAAAACCAAAATCCTTTTCATCTGCTTAAGTCAAGTGACGTCTTTTTGGATAACATGTAGCTCTTGTTCCTGTGGAGGCTGAATGCACGTATTGCAAGTGGCTGTGGAATGAATGTTATGGGATTGATCAACAGCCACAAGTTCATTTTGATCTGTTGTCCTATACATTAAATAGGCACCTAAAATTGCATAAAATGACATATAAACCTATAAAATCCATATACACAACATCAAATAATGCATAAACGAGTATAGCACACACCCACCAATATGTATTGCCACAATGTAACACACAGTAGTTAGCTACAATTCCTACTAATGAAGAAAGTAAGAGGAAAATAACAAGGTAAAAATTGGGTCAGCTGCTTTGATCAGTAATTTTATTTTAACGAGGGATCAAATGACTATGTGTAATGTTTAAGGTGATGCTTATATTGATGAACCCCAAAGATAATTATCACCCAACTTTGCACTTCCCAACAGGTCTTCACATTTCTTACAGCTCATTGTTTTTTGGTTTGTCCAGCACGCAACTTTACTGTTTTAGTTCACACTCACTTCTAGTTAGCGTCAATTTTGGCTATTTCAGCGAAATAGGACTAAAGGCTGATAGCATGCAGTGGATATGCTGTCTTTATATGCTGGATATGTGCCTTTTAGACCGTTTTCCCCATAAGTTCCCCATAGCGAACGTAGAAGCTAAAGATAGATATTTCCATTAGTAGCTGGTGGAGACCAAAAACAAAACTAAAATGAAAGAAAATATTATCAGACGTATCAGATGAACAGCACTACAACTCCAAATGATTTCTAATATTCTTCCATATCTGCTGGATGTTATAAATTGGCGACTGATTTCTAACAAGTTCCCCATGTAAACTTAAAAGGTGATAGATAATATCAATATCAGTTAGTGTTGTGTTTACATATTTTTTCTGCTATCCCCATGTAGCCAAAAATATGTCAATGTGGGGTTAAAGCCAGTGTTTATAGGATTTGAAAATTTCTTTGGTAACCCCAGTGTTTCAGTGGCTCTGGTTTATTTTTACTTCACAACACAAGGTAAGGAAAGCAAGGTCTATTTTCTAGCTCTGTGGCGGACGTTTGATGGTACAGACTCAAAACCACTTTTGATTCATCATATTGACATTTACATTATGGATCAGTCCACGCTGCTTAAGATATACTTGATACATATACTGCTTATGATTGAAGATACTTGAAGAGGCTTCTTCAGTTCTGACCAAGTCCAGTTGCTCTTGATTTTAACCTTCCTTGGATAACTCTGACGGATAATCTTCTTTATAGGCCTCTTAAGAGATACTTGCATGTCATTTTCATTGAATTATTTAGCAGTTGTGCATAGATTTGTTTCTCTTGTTTTAGTTTCATTACACATATTGAGCTATTCCCTCTGTTTTTTTCCAGTCCCCGAGATAATCGATGGGAACACACTCACAGCTACTGTAGTGGACCTCAATGCCTGGGTGGAGTATGAGTTTCGGGTTTTGGCCAAAAACAGTGTAGGGGTTGGAGAACCCAGCCCTGTGTCAGTCAAGACCAGGACAGAGGACGCAGGTACAGTTGATGCGATTCACTTTTTTACCCTCAAATCATTAATCCTGACCAGATAGACTTTTTGTGCAACTAAGTATTTCTTATATGGAGGTGTGAACAAGGTCTGTGTTGTATAGTTCCTGATGCAGCACCAGGTGACGTGGGTGGAGGAGGTGGAAGCCGATCTGAACTGGTCATCACATGGGAGGTAAGTCATCAGTCTTATGTTCTAGTCTGTCTAGTCTGTACCGGCAGTTAATCTTTTTTATTCTTGAGTGAGGTGCTTAATATTTCTTGCTAAATCAAAGCCCCATCTCTGTTTGGCTTGTGGGCGTCATCAATTTTGGGTCAGTTGAAGTATGGCGCTCCAGTCATTGTGCATGTAAGGCAGCAGCAATGCATACACAAGCAGAACACTGAATCTGACTATTATTGTCATTTACAAGCCTTGGATCTGTGGTGAATAGCTGTTGTTCAGCCATATATGCAATGCTCAAATAGTAAAAATAATGTAGAGACTGAAAAGGTCATTAGTTGGCCAAAGCTCATTATATTAAATCTCGTTATTTGAGTTTTCTCATTTCATTAAATTCAGAAATAACTTTTCATTTTAAAAGCTGCCTGGACGATCTGTAATGAGCTTAGATTTTTTAAAATGGCATTTTACTGCTCATTTCATTTGTTCAGGTGGTTGACAAAAGCAATTTGTAGGTCACGAACTTCTTTTGGCACCATGAGAGTGGGTGGTGAATGTGTCAGCCCAGCGATGGGGTGAACGTGAGTGGTTTGTATATGTTTTAATATCACTATAGTTTTGTGTTTCACTCTCAGCCTGTCCCCGAAGAACTACAGAATGGTGAAAGCTTTGGTTACATCATTGCTTTCCGCGCCTTCGGAGAAGTTAGCTGGACTCACGTGGCCACCTCTGCCCCCGGCGCATCGCGCTATGTGTACCGCAACGACAGCATCGCGCCCTTCTCTCCATTTCATGTCAAGGTTGGCACTTACAACAGCAAAGGACAGGGTCCCTTCAGCCCCGTGGTCACCATCTACTCTGCAGAGACAGGTAAGGGAGTGAACGTGAGTGGGATTTTTGCAAAGCTTTTTCCGTTTGAAAAGGACAAAGATCATGAAAGTGGTATTCGACATTTATTTTCCACCATGAAATAAAGAGATGGGCAGGAAAATAGATCTGCAGAAATCTTTTTTACAAGTCAAAAAGGGTAGAAAACTGGGGAGAAAAAAATAGCTACACCAATATGTTGGCAAATGTAGATCGCCTCCAAATATCACCACTCTTATAAATGGCTGTGCCAAAGTGAAAACAGATTGGCATTTAAATCTACGCTGTGGGTCAGTCTGTAGTGTAGTGGTCGTCTGTTTACCAGCAACACGTTTATGTGATGATTCATCCAAGTAGAGCTGAACAAGAATGCCGTAAATGTAAAAAATTAAAGAGATTTGTTCTGCTTTTCACTCTTCTTCTCTGGATGGAAGCAGCTATGCTCAGTCTCCTGTCGTCTGATTTCAGAGCCAAGTGGGATGCCAGCAGGAGTTTGGGCCAGAAGTGTCTCAGCCTCTGAGATTGAGGTGAATTGGCAGGCTCTCTCCTTCACCCCTGAAAGGGTTCTGGGCTATGAGGTACCTTTTACCCTTTTAAATGGAAATAGAAATCACACACAGCACAATTCAAATGCTTGTCATCACCCTTGTTGTACCTCAATGCCATCTTTTCCCAACTCTGCGTCGCCATGGAAATGGCTGTTTCAGCGACTGTTGTAGCCAAAATTATACAGTTCTTTGTACCAGCACGACAGGAAAACGTGTCAGAGCGTTTTCAAGAGAACAAAAGAAAATTGCCTGTCCACATGCCTTTTCATGTTGCTGTCAGTTATGGAATATCATAATACGCAGCTTCATGATAGTCTGTGCTGCAATAATATACCAGACCTCATGTCAGATTACGATTAAATGCCATCATACACACACACCATGATGATTCAGGGAACTGTCTACTGATGAATACTGCAGCACAATGGGAATTGATCTTTACTCTTTTCATTGTTTACAAATTAATATAGGAATATTAAACTACTAGTTTAAACCCAAAACAGTTGATTGTATTCTCTTTTACTTTCAAAAACTGGGACAGTCTGAGTGCCTCACCTGCATCCTTCTGACTGAATAATCAGGGTGATCAAAGGGCTTTAATGTAAGATGTTGTTGTTCTTTTGCGCAATGAAATCAGAGTTTCAATATTTCCGTCAGGCAAAGTAAGCTTTGGAGCCATTTCATATCTGAGCTACCCCAGAGATGTCAGCATCAGCTAACATTGAAAAATGATGACAGAAAAGTAGATGGGTGGTGGATGTATGTCATTTTGGGATCATTTATTTTCAGTTTGATGGTTAGAAGGAGTGATAACAAGATGGTCACTTATTCTGGGACGGCTAACTTTAGTTAGTATTTGATCTGTAATATTTTCATTTGAATGCTTATCATAATTAGCTCAATTTTCATCAGTGGAAAAATAAATATCACATCCCGCACGTTATGCAACAGAGATTGATGTATTATGGTACTGAAATGATTAGACAATAAATCAATTAGTTGAGCGACAAAACAATCTTAATAATTTTGAAGATTGATGAATCGTTTCAGTCATCAAGCAGAAATGCAAAACTGTTCCTGGCTTCCAAAATGTGAGGATATGCTGCTTTTCTGTTTTATGTGATTGTAAATTAAATGCCTTTGTGTTTTCGGATGCTGGTTGGACAAAAGAACCTTGGGTATTCGGATATTATAATAGGATAAATAATTACTGTTTTCTGACATTTTAATGATCATTTATTAAATCAGTAGATTTAAGAACAAGTATAATTAATGTATTCCCCATTGTGTCACTCTTTTAATATTATCCAGTCTTAGGAGTTGTAAAAGCACATAATTTGGAAAGGTAAAAGAAAACTAATCTCTCTTAAGAGGATGCACACAGAGGCAATCACCACATTTCTTTCAAGACATCAAAAACAACTAGAAATACATGTTTGTGCTGTATGTTGTAGAAAATGCATGCTACGCATCTCGCTCCAATCCAAAGCCACATATCGTGGTTAAATCCCAGACGACCTGCTCTCTGTCTCAAACAGGTAGTGTACTGGGAAGATGACACTAAACCAGAGACCATGGGGAAGGTTAGGGTGCCTTGGAACCAAACCTCAGTCACAGTGGGCGGCTTGGCAGGAAACACACAGTATTTCTTAACAGTCAGCGCCTTCAACACAGCAGGCACCGGCCCCTTCCTCCCTGCAATCAATGTCACCACAAAAAAGCCACGTAAGTTGCAGCACCCAGGGTCACTCTGATCATAATTCAGAGGTGGAAAGCATGAACGGTAGTCTATTCTTAGCTGCCACAACAAAGGTAATATGTTGTGGCATGTTTGCATCTTCATATCACAGCAGTCCAATTGGTCGAAACAATGTCAACTTTAATTATGATCACTCTTATATAATAATGTGACAGTAAGATGTTTCTGTGCTGACTTGTAGAAATTAATTGTTTTCATATCATGCAGCGCCAGCCCAACCACCGCTGAATGTTGAATGGACCCTAATTGGCTCTCAGCTGTCTCTTTACTGGGAACCTGTGGTGGCGATGGAATCAGAGTCAGAAGTTACAGGCTACCAAGTGAGTTTTACGTTCTCAAAATGCTTCACAATAAAGTGGTTATTCAGACTGAGTTTAAGTGTGGACCTTACAGAATCAGAATCATTGTTAACTTGCTAAGGAGGTTTACACATACAAGGAATTTGGTTTGGTGATTTGGTGCATTACAATAAACATCAAACATATATATATTAAAATGTTAAATTAAGATGTTATAAAAGAATTAAGAGAATAATGATAAATAATATGTGCAATATGGTAGTTTGTGCAGTGAGTGCAAAATATTTATAACTGATTTAAAAAATCTGAGGTTCTCGGGTTTTCATGTGGACATGGTTTACCTGTGTGGTTGCTCACTCTGAGCTGTCAGGCTGTAAGAATAAATATTTACAATGCGTTACCCAGCGTTTTTCTCTCGCCCATACAGCTGTCATACAGGAGACAGAGACACAAAGAGGTAAAAACACTCACAACAGCCAATTCAACAGCAGAGCTGACCCTCCCAGAGGACGACGATGACGACTACATCATCCAGGTTCAGACTCTGAGTGAAGGAGGGTTGGGCCCGGCCTCGGATCCCATACGAATCCACCAACTAAGTAAGCTCGTTGCTGAGGGTTTACCAAGTTGAAGTGGTTCCTGAGTTTAAAAAGTAGATTAAAGGAGTCATTTGAGTTTGGCTTTCTCTTGTGTGAAAACAAAAACACAATGACTGCATATTTTGATTAACTCTGAGGTGAAATAAAAAGACTGCACTGAAATATGCTGATGCCACCATGTTGTAGAAAAACACAACAGAATGGCAACATTTGACATATACATCCACCTGGACCTCAATCTCTCAGAACTTCAATTTTTTATGATTTACCCTCTCTTGTAAATGAAGTCACTTAGCACTTTTTAAACCTGACAGGGACATTTTGTCCTCCTTTGACTCACCATTACTCGTATCCCCAGCCACCCCAATTGGTTTTTTCCTGGCTTATATTTTGCTAAAATATGCAGCACAATCCATCTCTGTCGCAGAGGTTGACTTCCTATTTTACTAGATGCTATTACTGTCCTGTGGGACTCCAGGGGGGCTCTTCTTCTGCTCTAAATGCTAATTTGCATTGTTGATATTCTGTTTTGAATCACGGGAAAAAAGCAGTTGAGAGAGATAGAATTCCACACTGGCTTTTCTTATAAATTTAATTTGAAAAAGGATACTTTTTTCTCAGAGACTCTTTGAATACTGCAGAGAAAAAGATGTGGGCAAAAACACATTAGCAGTCAAAACAGAGTGCTGTGTTTATATAAACTAGTAGCTCTGAACCACCAGAAGTGGTTCAGGAGGTTTCTTTTGCATCAAAATATATATTTTATCCAGGAAAGGGCATTATATGTATATAAGTCTATTATAAGTATATCATTACAGTGCAATAGTCGGTGATCAGTGAGGAACTACAGTCGATTACAATCGTAGTTATAAGCCTGGACATAAATACATTTTTAACAGATTTTAGGTTCCTCTGTGTCATCAGTTAATGTGTTTTATGTTTTAAAAAATTTAAGTATCTAATTTTCAGTTCAGAATGTTTTTGGCAAGTCTGTTTTTACTGATAACTTAGCAAAGCGCTAAACCTTAAGATAAGAAATTAGTATTTCAGATAGATGTCCTGAAGTGTTGGTGCTGCTGCCAACTGTCTGCTTCTTCTAGCAGGTTTAACATCATTGTATTGTGTTTATTTTTTTTGTCTGTGTGTTCCAGGTATGAGTGCCCGTGGCTCGAGAGCCTGGAGTGTGGACACCTCCCCCCTCTCTCTGCTCCTTGCCATCGCAATATCAACATTCAGGTCAACGTCATGACACAATGACAAACTCTGCTCTGTTTTTCAACCTTCTTATTGGTATTTTTTTCTTTAATTCGTGAAAGTTGCTGAGTTCTTTTTTTTTCCTCTCTTGTTTTTGGAGGTAACCATACACTATTTTGCAGTGTTAGTTTGCGGGTATGAGGCAGCACTAGAGTGGAGAGTGCTGTCAGACACTTAATTAACAGTAAATGCTTTTTTTTTTGGGTAGGTCTGTTTTGACATTTTTGCCGGTTGGGAACAATGCTCCATTTCAACTCTTTTTTCAAATGATACAGATGCCTTACTTCCATTCATGTGCCAAAGTAGTTTCAGCCTTCTTGTTGTTATTGCTAATATAGCTACATGCTTTCCTCAACATTTAATTCCTCACAGTTTCTTGAAGGTCTCAGTGAACTTTGCGGAGGGTCGTGATGAGAAGTTGTATTTTTGAATATTTTCAGTTTTCCTCTCCACATCTGAATTGGTGAGTCAGAACATTCATTCACCCATGGCCGTGCCTTTGGAGATTCTTGTAACACCGTCACTTATAGACACTAGTCAGTGATACTTAGTGTTTCAGAACATACTGCAACCACCTTCATCTTTACGTGCTCCATAAAAAAGTTGGTTGTGTTCCAGATGAAACTCGTAAAACATTGCCAGTGTTAGCCATTTACCTTTTATCATTTGATTGTGGAGAGCTGAATGTACCATGAGGGCTCCTACAGGTTTTAATGCCTCAGACCAGTTATTGTTATAGCTCGCTAATTGATGGATTGGACTTAACTCTGCTTTCACAAAGATTGCATCTGCCTGTAGACAGCAGTAGTGAGAGAGGTATACAACTGCCAGTGTATTTCCTTCCACACTAATGTTGAAACAATCAGTCAATCGACAGAAAATAATCAACAACAATCATTTAAGTCATTTTCTGGGAAAAATTCCAAACATACCCAATAAGGTGTGTGTTCGATTGCAATTTATTTGTCTCCAAGGAATCCAATCTGAAGGGTATTATCTCGCTTTATACCATGGCCACATGCCAACAAGCTGCTAAATGTCATCAAAATAAACCAAAAAACACCATTTTCTGCTATTACAGTAACAACATGAAATGCACCATTCCTTCTGTATCTTAGAATTCCTGCTGCTTGTATTGATAGGCAACATGCAGCTAAGCACCAAACAGACTGATGCTACGAAGGGGAACGTTTCACAAGGCAATGCTACGAGTTGTAGCCTGGTTCCAGACCTTCCATAGAATGAAGTGAAACAAAATGGATATGCAGTCTGATTATCCCGCTGAGGGAGAGTCAAAATCCCCACTAACTGTAAAATCATGTTGAAAGGAATAGTTCCACATCTTGAGAAAGCACTTATTCGCTTTCTTGCCAAGTTAGAAGAGAAGATTGACACCACTCTCATGTCAGGATAATTGCCAAGCTAGAGCCAATTAGCATAAAGTCTGTAAGCAGGGGAAACAGCTAGTCTGTCTTAGGGTTGCCAATCATCCCATAGTTGGGCACTAAAAGATGTGTTCCGTATTGAACTGAGACAGGACGCGCCTTTCAGTATGTTTGAGAATAAATTCAGTGCAAGTCTATGGGAGAGAAATATGATAGGTTAGACTATTAATTGATAAAAAGGAAACCCTCCTGCTCTGTTATCCCTCGGCCAGTCTGTTATGTTATGTTCCATTACCCAAACAGAGAATGTAAGTGACAGTGTTGCTACGATACATCTGACAGCGGTACAGATATGACTTCCTCAAAGAATCCAAAAATACATTTATTAATCAGAGCACTCACATAACAATTTATAAGAACTTAATATGTTTTGAGTTACTGAACTATTGCCTGTCAAAATCAGCAGTGGGAAACAGCTGTTTGTGGCTTGCAGAAGCAATGCAAGTCGGACCTACAGCCCGACACGTATTACGCAAGTTGCCGGCGGAGATCAGCACAGAGACTGGAACTTTGGTGCTTCAGTTTGGCCAAGGACACTGTTGGCCCAACTTTTGATTTTGCCTAGAGCCTCAGTTGAGCATGGGAAGGTACTGGCCCGTTTCGTGTTAATGAAGCTGACATATGTGGTGATATAACATCACTTACTGTTTTAAACGTAACTTACAGGAAGTTGTTCCTTTACAACTTGTGTATTTTGGGGATTTTCCAAAATTAATTTAATAACTTTTCATCATAAGGGTCCATAGATTCTGTGTAAAATATTATAGGTGGAAATGGGAGTGGTCTACATCACGAGATGCAGCTCAACTCAGGGAACATGTGAATATAAGGTTTTTACAGATGTGGGACATACTATGTGGGAGTTACGGGCTTCACCGCTGGTACTGGGATCCATACTGCCTTGCATGCGTGGCCCCCAGCCCGCTGGGCTTGGACCCCTAATAATACACTGAAGTTAATAGTTTCTAGAATTACTGTGACTTTTTTTTCTTTTGACAGAAGCTAACTCTTTTTCCTGCTTCCAGTCTTTGTGCTAAGCTAGGCTTAAAACATCATGGACCTATCCCTGTATTGAACACACACACACATTAAAATTTCCCTTTGAGTATGTAAAACTCACCACTGGTAGGCTTGAGAGGTGGCCCTTAAAAGTTTGCAGCATGCTTCTTTGTAGCAGATGGCAGTTAGATTACAACAGTAACAGTACAGCACTGTAACAACAGCCATGCCATGCCAAAAAAACAAATTCAAATGTGCAGCATAATCCACTAGGCTATTTTGCCATAAATATGTTCACAAGTACGCCTACCATCAAGCTCACTATTTAACACGTTTTATCTTCTTTGTTGAATCTGTAAGGGGCAAGTATACTAAATCAGAACTGAAACAGCTTCTAGGGGGGTTCCTAAAACCAAAGTAAGCAGGGATTGAACTTCTCTCTCTGTCATTTTTACACATCTATGTGTTTACAAATGAGTACACTATAAATGCACAGACATCGGAGTTGTATTGATTTTCTCATCTTACGCTCAGCAAGAAATCGAATAGGCATATTTCCCTGCACTCAAATCATGCAGTAACACAGTCAAAATACAAGAATAGAGAAAAGGATTAGTTTAATACTTTTTGAGCGTGAAAAGTCAGTCTTCACCTATAGTTTCAGGTTCCTTATGTCAGTCATGTCACTTCAGTTGTGAAACCAAGTCCTGAGCAAACTCCATTTGCTCGTGAAAACTGTGGGATTTGGCTGAAAGATCATTTCAAAATGTTATATTTACCTTGACTTAAGATAATTTTGTCAAATGACTTAAATAGTGGTGCATTCATTTATAATAGTAAATAAACGCCTGTGTCAGAAGGTCTCTGGTTGTTACCAGACATAAAAGGACACCTGCCAGCCAATCAGAATTCCAAATTCTCAGTGGCCATGGTGTAATAGCTGTGGGTTTTGAACAGTTGGTCGGACAAGACAAGACATTGGTAAACTGCACCTTGGGCTATGGGATATTGTGATGTGCATTTTTCTCCATTTTTTGACATTTTATAGACGCATCGTTTAATTGGAAATAATCATTAGTTGCAGCAGTAGTCCACGTCCATCTGGGAAACACATAGGAGTCGTGCCAATCAACATGCATCATCAGCCATTGCAGTGGAGACGAGGGGTTTAAAGTGCTGCCAATTGTGCCAGTCTGATAATTGAAATCTAGCCACCAGCTTAGACATTATTTGGCAAAATGTATGGTCAGCTGTGTTCTAATACTTTGTGAATCTGTCCTTTCTTGTCAGTTGTATTGGCTTTTTAATGTGGTATGTGTTGTCATTGTTTATTTATATGTTTCAGCGAAACCCCACTGCTCAGGTATTCAGACCTGCTTCACCATACCTTTCAATAGCACTAAAGTGGCAGGAGCAGATAGATCACAAATCTGTCAGCACGACACAGGGGTCTATTTAACAGTCTGACTTGACGAATGGAAAGCCTGATATGTGCCATGGTTTAGCAGACATTCAAATATCTTAGTAAATTAGAGCAGGCCTGGGGGGCTTCAATGGGAAAGGGCATAGGAGTAATGGTACTAATGACACCCACATAAGATTAATATATCAGAATTTAGAGAGGACTAAATCAGGACAGTCCCATCAAGATGACACCAGGAAGATTCAAGGGTGTGTGCGTGTGCGTGCATGTGTGTGTCTGTGAGTGTGTGTGTGCTTGGTTATTACCATACCCTACAGTGTAATGGACAACTGAAGGCAATTCCACTATTTGTTAAATAAAAAAAAGAACAAAAGTTTAAACTCATTACTTGTACTTAACCATGGTTCAGGGCTTTGGGCAACTGAAGCATTGTGGACATTCAAATAGAGTAACACAAGGTCGATATGGGAGGTAGAAAAACCAAGTTTAATACAGGGACGAGTTGAAATGTCTTATTTTTCTATCAAATAGCAATGGATTGCCAATGTAAAGGAACAAATGGGGAAAAAAGCTCCAGAATCCAAGGCCAGGTCAGGTGCAACTTGCAGGACATAGTTTGTATTAAATGTAGAAAATAAAAGGTTCTCTTCCCACGACGAGTGTTGATAACTTTCTGAAAGCAGTCTTTGAATCTTGTTATGTTGTTTTTGTGGCTTTACGTGTGGTTAATCTGTATGCATTCTTTCATCACAGAATGTTATTGGTAAGCTAACAGATGTTTACACAGGACATGCATCTTTCTGGCTGATTTATTGATATGAACGTTATGAGCGATATGAACTGAAAAAAGACGACATTACACAGCTTATGAGCTTGTGTCTTGGGTACATAAAAGCATTGCCAACCTCTTTGTTTTGTAACGTATCAGTACTGTGGAGATTTTGATTTTGACATCGATTTTCTCTTTTCTTTTCAATGTTTGATATGGTTCCTGATTGTTCAATTTAATTTGTTTTGTTGCTAAACTTCTGCACAAAGGTCAAGTGTTGCTTTAAAATAACAATTAAGAGCCAGTGTTGGCTAGTTCAAAAGCCAGTGAATGAGAATTCTCTTGTCTTCATACTGTATGCTGTACATACAGTATTGTAGGTATTTTGTTGTGATTTGAAGCAACGCCCCCAACTGGGAGCCCAAACTGTGGTGTCCTACTTCCAATTGTAATTCTCAGTCATACCCAGAATCTAAAAAATACAGGAGCAGAGAGTAACATTTCTTAGCAGCTGCTACTACACATTGCCTTTTGGTGCAATGACACAAACACTACCTGTTACAAGGTAAGTGTGCACAGCAGATGATACAAGTAGTACTATCTACAAGTAAGTCTTTTTATACCAACACAACTTTACAATTTTCTTGCTACTTTCAAGATAAGAAAAGGCAGAATTGATCAGAACATGAATAAATGAGTTGCCCAAAATTTGTAATTCCATAAAGCTGGGTGAAGAAATGCAGCAAGAGCTCTGGGTGACAACGCTTGGCCTTTCTGTTGTGACTCCTCAGTAATTTGATGTCCGGGTGATCTCCGTGAGATCGTGGCGGTAATGTTTTCACATTGAAAAGTCATCAGCTGATCTAGATATGCTGAAGCTGTGCATGTATGATATTGTTTGGTGCATTTGTGTTTTTTAAATGAAGGAGTTAATAAAAACAATTCACTGAGGATTTTCTCTTGGATTTCTTTGAATTATGTGTGGCATGGTGTCATTTTCAGCATCAGCAGTTTTAGTGTCTTTTACTGCAGGAGGAATTTGAGTGGCGCCTTGGGGCACCATCAAAGCTATAAAATGCATAATGTTATCAAAAAAGCATATAAATGAGAGTAAATGGCAACGTTGATGTCAGATGCAGTGGATAACACATTCAAAAAGGGTTTTTTTCTGCATATACTGCACTAATTGATTTATGAAATAATAAGGATCACACACGATCTAATGTTTCTAATATAACTATCAAATGCAATATTTGAAAGAATAGACAATCTAAAACTCAAGCAGTTGGCTTTGTACTGTAGCCTTTGCAAAGAATACTGATCCATTTCTTTGGATTATTAGAACATGTATCTGCTGATGTTCAGATACCTTCCACTAAAACAACGGAATGATATGGAAAGCTACTGTGAAATATTGATTGTGCCAGTGTTGCAGAGATGCTTTTAAGATAATAAGAAGACCCTGTGAAGAGATCAATAGGAAGGGGAAGTGAAGAAAAGAGAGGTTTCTCCCTACACACCACAGATCATCCATAATGAGCTGGTGTGTCAATACTTAGGCAATGGCTCTTCACATGCTATTGACCACTGAATCACAATCACTAGGCTACTGCTTTTTACACCAGACTCTAAAGGGACGGTGTTACGTATTTAGTATACCCACAGTATCACCTCTGTTGCTGAAAACTGCTTTGGATTCAGATATGGTTAAGATTTAAGACGTGATTGGTGCATATTACTTCTCCCCATATCCTCAAAAATAGAGAGCAGGTTCTGTGGCTTAGCTGCTGCAGATTGCAAATGTCAACACTGCCCCCTCATGGTACCAGCATCCTGGTGCAACACTCTCAGGTTGGGTGGGTGAGCCAGGGGGAGATAAGGCCATGTCTGCAGTGTTGCTGCATAGAATAAGTACTCTGATGGCCAGAGCCTGGCCATGCAGTGGAAAAAAGCTAAGTTTCATGACCAGTCTTGATTTGGAGCTCAGTCTGACACAACACTAAAATAAAGAAGATCTGTAATGTTACAGATATATAAAATAAAAGTTATACATTTTATGAACAAACCTATCCTTTTACATATTGTCATGTAGCAATATGTCCGATAAGATGTCAATAAATTTTAGAAAATGTAGTCCGTCCTTCTGCGGGCGGTCCCCTCCACACCTTTAGGTGGCGCTGTACCCCCTCTGCGTCCGTCCCAGGGGCTCAGAAGAAAACGTTAAGGAAAGGGGCTGTTTCCTGCGGCTCACATGTACACAGTATCAAACTAGACGATGGCTTCCTCAAAGAGCAATGATTCCACAAACAGTGGCCTTCAAGACACAAATTCAGACACCAACGACGAGGAAAGAGACGACCTGTGTCCCGGTTTTAAAGATGTGGACGCCTTTGTTAAAGTAAGTGAACTGACCGAGCTGGACGCAGAGGTTTTGAGTTCAGGCTAGCATTCAGGTGCGCAACGTGGATGCGCTTGTTGGCTAGAGCTGCAGACACATTATAAATTAGGTAGAAAACACGCACAGCTATGTGTTGACACAGGATCTCTTTTCACGTTTATTCAAGTAATTGGCGTGGTAATGGTCGGCAACACGAGAGTTGAGCCTCTTTGGTGTGTTATTTAACATTAGCTTTAAAAAAAAAAAAGTGATTCAAGTTAAAATGTTTTCATGTGAGTTTAGTTTACTTGTAGCAAATTTGCATATTGGACTAATATGTCGATTAATGGTTTCGTCAAAAAATATTGACATATCTGAAAGTGATGGTTTAAAATGACTCACTTTGGATCAACAGCCCCAAAGCTGAAGCAATGTAACTGAACTCAAAGCTATTTAACTTAACGTTAACGTTAGCTTGCAAAAGTGATGGCTGTGAACGGAGGAACGTGAAAGTTAACAAACAAAAATTTTAGAAGCTGTCAGCAGCAGATTGTTGTTGTTTTTACAAGATATGTAGCTAAAACGGGGCATTGCCAATTATCTTAACACTTGTGAAATATAAACTAAAAGATAAGCTGTGCAACCGACATGTGTCACTGTAATCTTGTTTTTAATTGAAAAGCTGAGCGGCTATAGATGTAGTGTTGTTCCCTGTCCCCACCTGTTAACTAACACTAGCACTATGGCTGTGCTGTGGTTGTCTGTGATTGTTGTATTAGTCTTATTTGTCCACTGCACAAATGAAGTGCCTCATGGAAACTAAAGTCACTTGTGAACTGTGACGTTAGACATTGCCATAAGTTGATTGTACAGCATTTGATTTGATTGAAATCCTGTCAAGAAGTATTGACAAATAGCATTGTCCTTCCTCTGCAGTATGGATTTGGTGCTGTGTTATCCGCCACCAAAGCATCCGCCGCCTTGCCTCAAGCAGGGGATGAATATGATTTCTATAGGAGCTTCCCGGGATTCCAGGAGTTCTGTGAAAGTCAAGGAGATAAGCTCTTGCACTGGTGAGTACGGTTGCAACTAACAATTATTTTCATTATCAATTAACCTGTTGATAATTTTCTCGATAAATCAATTAGTTGTTAGGTCCGGACAATGGTGAAAAATGTTGATCAGTGTTTCCCAAAGCCCAAGGTGACGTCCTCAAATATCGTCTTCAGTCCACAACCCAAATATGTTCGGTTTACTGTCAGAGAAGTAAAGAAACCAGAAAATATTCACATTTGAGAAGCTGAAATCAGAGAATTTGAAAGTTGTATTTTTTTTCTTTAAATAAATAAATTGATTATCAAAACAGTTGCCGATTAATTTAATAGTTGACGACTAATCGTCTAATTGTTGCAACTCTACTGGTGAGTATATAGTATGTCGATGCTTCCTTTGAGTTTTGCCTCAGTAGGACTTCGACCTGTTTCTGCCAGCGTTCGCTCCTCCTCTTATACGCTTACTTTAAAACCCATGCAACTGACAAATTCAAGAATGAGTTTTTGTCAGGAGCTGTGGACCTCCAGCACATTCGCACGGAAAAGCTCACCTTTGCCAAATGTAAACATGTGAATTTGCACAGTTTGTCAAGAGAAACAATGTTGTGTTGTCGTGCCCTAGGAGATGGAGAGAAAATCGATTCTAGTGGTGTCATGTGACCCCAGTTTTTGCATTATCTGACCACACACTGCTACTTCACTCTCGTAATCCATTTAAAGTCTGTGATGAAGCCTCAGACATGCAAATGGAAGAGTGGATTTGCTGGGTAACCTGCCACTTGTTATTTCTCAAAAAAGGTAAATACATTTTTTTTCTTTCTCCTGTGTTAGCATGAGTCAGTTAATGCAGCACCACGGCTGCAGATCTCACATGAGGGACCGGAACAAGCTGACAGGGCTGGAGGAGAGGTTTGACTTGGTTGTTGACTCGAACGACGTCATCCTCGAGAGAGTGGTATTGACCTATAGCATTGTTGTTCTACAGATTTCTTCATAAAAAGAGTCTTTGCAAACCAACCGAGCTCTTGTGTCCGATTTCCAGGGGATTCTTCTTGATGAAGCTGACGGGGTGAACCGGAGCCAGCAGCCTGTCATGCCTGCAGGGTTTCAGCCTCCCAAGATTGTCGTTTCCAGCTGGAATCGCAAGGTTGGCTAATTAACCTCTCAGCTCTTAAACTGCAGATGCCAGTTTTTTGGGCTGTGTTCAAGCTTAAACATTATGTGCCAGTCCTGGCATTGAAGTACTTAAAACGCTAGAAAGTTGTTTGGATTCTTTTTGGAACACTTAAAATAAGAAAAATTTATTTTGGAAAACAATACTTTTGTTGGTCAGGGTTCAGGCTCTGGCAGTCGTTCTGAGATGTTCCGACTGCTCCACGCCAAGAATGTTGCGCGGCCGCAGCTGAAATTCAAGGAAAAGGTCGACAACAGCAACACACCATTTATCCCCAAGATCTTCATCAAGCCCAATGCCATAAAGCCTCTTCCTTCTTGTAAGACATACTTCTCACTCTCATGTTCTTCCCATCTGTTGTTTTCATAAGAGTCATTTAACCGTGACTCCTTAACATGTGCAACCTATTTGCTCTCTTGCTCTCCAATCATAGATTTCACCAACAAACAGATCCGTAAGGAAAGACCTGAGGACCTTGATGTACCAGCTGCCTTGGCTGATTTCATTCACCAGCAGAGAACGCAGGAACATGTAGAAGACATGTAAGACTTGCGTAGTATCAATTATTAGTATCCTATTTCTCGTTGTCCATCTTAACATATGATTTTGATCCATGTAGGTTTGCACACCCATACCAATATGAATTGGATCACCTTACAATACCAGAAATGCTTCTGTCTAAGCCAGAACCACAGGCAAGTTACTGTGATGCTACAATATGAGCTCCTCATTGTTGGTTAGGCCCCTACTAAATCAGTTGTTTGTGGATTATTTTTAGATGTACAAACCAATGGCAGAGACCAACCTGTCCTTCATTGATGCACTAGAGGATCTGGTAGCTCTGAATGAGAAGCTGTGCAAATTGTCTGAATTTGCAGTGGACCTTGAGGTACGGGATTTTTAAACAAAATCTTGGAGTGGGCACAATATCCTATATGACCTATATAATGTGAGCCAGTACAACCTTTAGGTTGTTGTGTAGAAGCAGAAGTTATGTTAACCCTCTGTCCTCCGTCGCAGCACCATTCCTACAGGAGTTTCCTCGGACTCACCTGTCTGATGCAGATCTCCACCAGAGAAGAGGACTTCATTATCGACACCTTAGAGCTACGCAACGAGATGTACGTCCTGAATGAGGCGTTCACTGACCCGTCTATTGTCAAGGTAAAGGAACGGCACCGCGAATCATTTGTTCTGGTGTCCTCTTCTTTGACTTAAACCTGCAGTGTGGAACATTGGTCCCCCCCCCCCCCACCCCCCAGCAGTGATGGTATTATTCTTCACGGTTGGCTATCAAGAAACGGAAAAAAACTTAACTTATTTCTTTCTTCTTTTTTTTTTTTGTATATTTCCTCCTCACTCTGATTGTGTGTGGATGACCTAATTAGGATATGGAGTGATCTGACACAATTTTCCATTATTTTTCCATAATGTTTCAAACAATAAAAAAACAAGATAATAGATCACATTGCTTGTCCATGTCAACAAAAAAATAATATCAATCAAATACTATGGCTTCATCAGGTGGCATATTAACCAGGGTATCGAATGAAGTACTCTATTGGAATTGTTATCACTTTAAGGGTACTGGTTTTGGTATCGTACATTTTTAAACGATACCCAGCCCTACTGTCCAAGAGCATTAACATGACATCCATGTCTGCCCCCAGTCCCTTCTGTTCTCTTCTCTTCAGCCACACCAATGGTTGTCTTTGTCCTACCTTTTTTTTTTTATGTAATCCTTCCTCTGAACGGCAAGTTTCTATTTTTTTTTTATTTTTTTTTTCGTCTGGAGGATCAGAAACTTTTATTGGATGCTTCTTAGGTTTTTCCTCTCTGCCGTACTGCTAGTTGCTTTAAGCCTACTCCGTCGCTAATGCTCCAGAGCCATGTAGAGAGAGAGTTGATTCATCTCAGTTTAAATTAAATTGACTTTATTGGCATCGCTGCATACACTATGATGTTGCCAAAGCACAAAAACGCAAACTATACAATCATAACAAACAAAATAAACAATTCTCACTAATAAACGTCCCCTCCCCAGTCATTGCTGGCTGACATAAAACGCACCATTAACTGTTCGCCAGAGTGGGAAAGTTGCCACTTACACTTATTTAAAAACTCGAATGTACTGCGAATACAGACATTTACCTGGCATTTAATCAGCATTTTGTGAACTCGATTGGCAAGGGCTTAAATGTAACAGATGTTGTTTTATATGTAAAGGTTCCACATGCTAAAGGAAAGATGAGATTGCAAAGTCTTAAATTAGATTTGTTTTCAGAAAGGGCCACTGAGTGGTCTGTGTGGCTGTCTCCACCATTCCTATGTGCCCTCTGTTATGAGTGAACAATTCATTCAGCAGCTTTATCATTAAAATTTGAGAGCAAGGCAACTCTATTAGACACAGCTTTACCACAGATTGTAAATACGCACATTGTGTTAACTAAACCACTTCACTGAAAATGAAGATGGTAAAGTTACAATCTGTCTGTAAAAAATCTCAGTATATCTCGCTGAGCTACCTGCTGGTTCAACTTTGAACAATTGGACACACATAGTAGTTATGTGCTCAAAGAGCTTTACAATGCAGTGGGCACTTATGGCAGATATTTCTGGTGCTTTCCCTTTAGGTTTTACTTCCAATTAAGTGGTTTAGATAATTAAACTGGGGGGTGTTTAAAGGAAACCTGTCTAGTTGTCTGACCACTTGTTCCGCTTGCAGTATTGGTTTGCGTCATAAAGCTGTGTTTAGCTGTGTCATCGCATTCCTAAATCTCAGCAATTAAAATGTCCCCAAGGGAATATTTTTTTTTAAGCGCATGAAATTGATGCTGGCTCAGACTGTCTTATGAACTGGTTGCATCTGAACAGTCGAATTATCTTCTATTGAAATTGGGTAGGAACCTGGAGAAGAAAAATCTCCACCACTATAGTGCTGATAAGTTTGTGAAGATTTAATCTTGAAACTTCTGAGCCAGGATTTCTTTAAGATGCCTCGGAGCCCCACAGTTTTGTTATGTTTTAATAAAGTTGGCGTGTGTCCTGTGGTGTGTGGGAACCACGATGACTCACTCACTAGGATACCTGTGAGTAAGTGTGGTGCGTGGGCATGAACTACTAAGAGATCTGTGGAAATAATCCAAATGATATAAATGTCACACGGTGTGACCCCCAGGCTTTAATATTTTTGGTTCAAATATTTTCTGTATCTAAGCAATAAAAAAAAAAAAAAGAAAAAAAGTTGGTACCACACCAAGGAGCTTTCGACTGAATGTGTTTTTTTCCTGTTCTCAGGTATTTCACGGCTCCGACTCTGACATCGAGTGGCTCCAGAGGGACTTCGGCTTGTATGTCGTCAACCTTTTTGACACACACCAGGCCAGCCGAGCTCTGAACCTGGCCAGACATTCCCTCGACCACCTGCTCAAACACTTCTGCAACGTGGACTCGGACAAACGCTACCAGCTGGCTGACTGGAGGATTCGGTACGGACTCATGACTGAGCCATTGAATGCTTAATTTTGCAGTTTTTGTTTAGGTTCAAATGTGGGATGGTGTTCCTTTTTTTTTAAAAAAAAAAACCCATCATGTAGTTCAGACTGTTTGTGATATTACTCCTAAAAAAACAAACAAAAAAAAAACTTGGAAAATATATTGACTTTTGGCAGTTGAAGTATAAAATGTCCCATAACTTGGCCCCGTAGCCCCTTGCCTGATGAGATGGTGCAGTATGCCCGCACAGACACCCACTACCTCCTTTACATCTACGACTGTGTGAGGGTGCAGCTGTTGGACTTTAACCACGGGCAGCCTGGCCTGCTGCAGAATGTCTGGAACAAGAGCAAAGACATTTCCCTGAAGGTGAGCACAACACTCACTTCATACATCATAAAGATTAAATTGACACTTAAAAATCAACCTCTATTCTATTATTCCACTCTTCTGTCTCCAATAGCTGCTCAGTTTCATATTTAAAAATTTCCACACCATTATCTCCTGCATTTTCTGACATTTGTCACGATTCAACTTCCACCATCCTCCTTCCATACAGAAATATGTGAAGCCCATATACACAGAGGAGTCCTATTTGGAGCTGCAGAGGAAGCAGAAAAGGTCTTTTAACACCCAGCAGCTCACTGCCTTCAGACTGCTGTTTGCCTGGAGGGACAAGCTGGCCAGGCAGGAAGATGAAAGCACCGGGTAGGCTGTTCGGAAACGGATGGACTTGCTGTTGTGGAAATCTGCTAGAGCTGATTTCCTATTTATAGTTCGTGCCCAGCCAGATTTTGCAACCCACATGTTTTTGTGACAATTTCCCTGCTTGTAGAATCATTGGTAGTCTTTTGACATCTGTCTTGACATGTTTTAATATAGTGTTGTTTGTGTGTTTAAGATATGTCCTGCCTACGCATATGATGATCAAGATATCTGAGGAGCTGCCAAAGTAAGTTGATTAGCTCTCCCTCTTAAATTTGGATTAATGTTTAGTGTTGTTCTCACTTCAGTGCAGGTGGATTTTGTGCTTTTGTATTCATAACCCCCGGCACAGTATTTTGTCATTTATCTTCTCAGAGAGCCCCAGGGCATCATTGCCTGCTGTAACCCTGTACCCCCGCTTGTGAGGCAGCAGGTCAATGAGCTCCATTTGTTAGTGCAGCAAGCGAGAGAAATGCCTCTCCTTAAGGTGAGGAAACATAAGCGGCAGCAGATATAATGTTGTTTGTCAGTGGTGTAATTTCAGTCTTGGCGCTGTCAAGTCAACGGAGGTGCCTTAATCAGTCAAACATTGCAATGTTTTCTGCACAGGCTGAGATTGCAGCACAAAAGAAGAAGGGACTCACACCCATAAAAAAGGTTGGTTAAAAACATTAAGCAACATCGAAGATTTAGTGTTCGCATTCGGAAGTTGTTGAAGAAACCATAAATGGGGTCAAATAAATGTGATCTTGTATAATTTTGCAGCTGGAGGTCACCTTGTTTGGTCCACATGATACATCCAGGGTGTCTGAGAGCGATCTCCCGCCCATTTCTCCTGACGGTGAGCTTGATGCTCGTACATGTTGCGCATTATCCTGGTGATTTTAAATATTTTAGGCCTTGAACAAATGTGTTTCTTTTTTTCCAGAGCTGCCTGTTAAACAAGGGATCCTCTTCTCAGATGAGGATCACAAAATGGACGTTGATGTACAGAAAGCAAGTGCTATCACGGCATCAGCTAAAATCACACTGTTTGAGGTAGCGATCAACTCTTAGTTTACTTTATTCAGCCAGTCGCTTGGTATGTGAACTGTGATGCCTAATGTGAGAACTCTGATTCCTTTTGAAGGAGACAGAAACACAGACTGACCAAGAGTCCCTCAATGTGGCTCAAATGAAAGCCAGGCGTATCATTGAGTCTTTTGAAAACCCTTTCAGAATGGTAAGAGATGACCAGTTATTAACCCTCAGCATTTTATTCAGCTGGACACACAATATTCAACCATCCTTGTGATTTCAGTATTTACCCTCCAGCGATGTGCACGTTAACAAGAATGCCAAGTTTGACCCATCTTCAAAAATATTTGAGGTAATCCAAGAGCTCCATACATTCATGTATATTCAGACTTATTTGTGTTCTCCTCTTAACTATGTTTGAATGTTCACCAATTGACAGATTAGTAAAAGATGGAAACTGCAGAGTATTGAGCAGCAACAGAAGGAGCTGGAGGCCAAGAGGAAAGCAAAGGAAGAAGCAAAGGAACACAAAAAGAAAGTGGCAGGTAATGTGGGTACTAACGTGCTGTAAAGTCACGCTGTTTACAGTAATGTTCGTTATTGTATTTTAATGTTGATTTCTGCAGAGGAAAGAAACAAGGTGAAACAGAGCTACCAGGAGTCTCTCCAGAACGTTGCCACTGTCCGCCAGCAAGCAGCGGTGAGTCATTTGCACTCTTCAGTTTCCTCTGTGCACTCTGTCAACTTCACTGTTGATGTCCCTGTTGGGCAAAGTACAAATCCATGGGAAATTTTTGTTATATTCACCCAAGAGCCTGCCACGGGATATTAAATATAGTGCTTTATTAGCCACTTTAACCCTCTGCAATGCCCCCCATTTTCTTAAGACATGGCTTGTATTTCTGCACATAAATATGGTGACTCACAAGCGAGGGAGCCACCGCTGCCACTCTGCAGCATCGGCATGTCAGCGGCATTTTAATATTTATATCTGTCACATGATGTGCCTGGGGACGAAGAACACACAGCATGGGATAGGAGCATTAGAGACACTCATCAAACGCTTTTCTGTCCTCCTAGGGAGCATCAATAGCTACTGTCTGCCCAAAAGCCCACTTCCTGCTTGTCCGGTCTCTCTGGGGTATTGCTCGGCACCATCCCACTTGGTTACTTATACACGTTCTTGGCACCACATGGTGTTTTCCTCTCTGCTTTAAATGCTCAGTTAGACACAAGTCTGTGTATTCGTCCTCTGTCCACGCAAGAGAACAAGAACGGTCACCACTGTTTGACTCTCGCTTCTGTCCCTGTTGGTGGCAACACTTCCACTCTGCCTTTCACTGTGTGAGCCTTCAGCCGTCAGTCGCTAGTGCACACAGAAATCCGTTGTATGATGATGGTTTAAGTGAAAAGTTGGTTTTAGGTGCTCCCTGCTGAAAAGGCGCCTTCAAATAAGTATGTTGGCACCGCCTGACGGCACGCATTATCGTCGGAGGTGTTGGCAGCAGCACTTGAAAGTAACACTAGTAAACCTGCCAACTGCAGGCAAATATTGGCGGTGCTGGCTAGCTGCCAGCTTCAGCCAACACTCTGGCAGTGAAGTTTTCTTGTCTGATTTGAGTTTGAAAGAAAGCTTTGTGGTTTTTCAAGCTTCTACTGGACTGATATTAGGATCAGTATCATGACGCATGTGTGCTGTGACTGGGCTCCAACATCACTGGTGTTCTCTTTTCTCTGTATCCTGTTAACCAACAGTTGCATCAAAACTGTCATTATGTTAAATTAAGTAAGTTTGAGTGCTTTTACACAAGCTGTTCGGATCGCGTAAAATAAACCCTGGGGCATTAGCCCGGTTAGTGCAGTTTGTTTGGGCTGATGTAAAAGCTATCAATCGAATTCTGATGCGGACAAAAAAAAACAAACACCCTTAGACCCTTTGAAAAGAGTGTTCCCCTTCGAGGGAACTCGAACTGCGTCGGTTACGACGCTATGGGAATGCCTATAGGCGTAGCAGGTCTGAACGTGAATGAAATCACTCCATTCCTATTGGTTTGTTGCTAGAACGGTAAGGTGTGATGGAATAACCGGAGGAGTATAAAGCACACCTGTACACACTCATCATTAGCTTTTTTCTATTCAGCAGGCGCTCTGTATGTTGTTTGAAGAAAGCTCCAGTCCTACAAGCAGTGTTTCTTACCTGAAGAAGTAGTCTACCAGCATGTCCGGCAATCAGAAGTACAGAAGGTGTGTTTTTTCTTGCCCTCGGTACATCACAGATGGAGATTCTCATGAGATGTGTGTCTCATGTTTGGGGATGGAGCACGCCCGTGCAGCTCTCGAGGGGGCTGCCTGCAGCCATTGCGAAGCCCTTTCCATGCGGGTACTGAGGTCCCGCATGGCTCTCTTTTCTGAGGATGGCCAGATGCTAAGGTGGCCCGGCGGCTTCACTCATGGGGTTCACAGTGTGATCTGTCGGAGGATTTCGGGACGGCTGGGGCTTTTTCCCGACCTTCATCCGCTGGCTCCAACGCTTCCTTTCCTCGTTCGGGAGCCCGTTTCTCAGATTCTCCCGCTCGTGGTTTGGATCCGGAAAACGCTGCAGCAATCCGACTCCGAGGAGGTGGACGTGCTCAGCATAGTGGACGATGACTTCCGGGTGTCGGGGCGGCGTCATCAGGTGGCGCCCGACTACGACGAGCTGCTGGAGGTGGTGACTAGAGCCGTGGCTAAGCTCAACATCAACTGGCCACAGGAGGAGCAGACACAACAGGCTAGTGGTAAGCTTGATGAAAGGTTTCTTAAGCACCACGCGCCACCTCCACGCCGGTCTCCGCCATTCTTTCCTGATTTACATGATGAACTGAGTAAATCATGGGGCAGACCCTTCTCTACACGGCTTTCCACACCCCAATCACTGAACTACAGTAATGTGATGGGGGTTAGGGACCGAGGTTATGGGAGGATGCCTCAGGTGGAGGATGCGCTTGCGAGCTATCTCTCCCCTCGACTTGCGTCCTCCCTGGAGAAGTCGGCGTTACCCTCCAAGCCATGTCGCACCACATCTACGCTCGTGGGGAAGGCGTACATGGCAGCGGGCCAGGCAGGTGCGAGCTTGCACACCATGCCGGTGCTTCAAGCCTACCAAGCCGACCTGCTACAGGAGATGGTTCAGAGCGGGGGGGTCCCTCTGAGGAAGATCTGGCGGAGCTTCGCAGAACCACAGACCTGTCTCTCCGGGCCACCAAAGAAACAGCCCGCTCCATGTCGGTTCTGGTGGCCACAGAGTGTCCCCTATGGCTCAACCTCGCGGGCATATCTGAGAAAGGATAAGAGCTTCCTCCTCGGTGCACCGGTGAGCACGGCGGGCCTCTTCGGTGACGCGGTGGACTCGGTGGTGGATCGGTTTCAGCACGTTAAGACGCAGGGCGAAGCGTTCCGCCAGTACCTCCCTCGCCGGTCTGGACCCAAGGCAGCTGAGGCTGCCAGGCGTAGGTCCCTTCCCTCTACGAGCTCCTACCGAGGGGAGAGGAAGCAGAGTGTCGCTTCTCTGCTGGTCTTTCCCCTTCCACCCTCAAGGTGTACGTGGCAGCTATTTCATCTTTCCACGCCCCTCTGAGGGAGGGGTCTTTGTGGAAACTTCCCTTGGTTGTACGTTTCCTCCGTGGTGCCCGGAGGATGAGACCTGCGACTCGGTCCAAGATTCCCACTTGGGATCTGGCGGTGGTTCTTGGGGTGTTGGCTGAGGCCCCCTTCGAACCCCTGGAGTCAGCTGAGGCTAAGCACTTGAACCTCAAGATGGCCTTTCTCCTTGCTATCACCTCTCTGAGGAGGGTGGGGGATCTCCAAGCGCTTTCGGTTTCCCCGCAAAGCCTGGAGTTTGCCCCGGGGAATATTAGGGCTATCCTGCACCCTCGTCCAGGATATATCCCTAAAGTGCCTTCTTGTGCGGCAGGGTCCACAGTGCTGCAGGCATTTCATCCTCCACCTCATGTGACGGCGGAGGACGGGAGATTTCATCTGCTCTGCCCTGTCAGAGCACTGAGTATTTACACTCTGAGGTCCTCCCGTTGGAGGAAGGCTGACCAGCTGCTAGTGTGTTTTGGGTCCCCCAGGGCTGGGCTCCCTGCATCCAAACATACTATTAGCAACTGGATTGTTCAGACTATTTCCCTGGCCTATCAGGTAGGTGCGCGGTTTGCCTTCACCTGTGGCTGTGAGGGCTCATTCTACCAGAGACATGGCGGCCTCTCGAGCCCTCCTTTCCGGGGCCTCTTTGCAGGATGTTTGTGTAGCGGCTGGCTGGGCCACTCCGCACACATTCATTCGGTTTTACAGTCTTGACCTTCCTTCGGCACCTGGCACTCGTGCACTCTCCTCTTAGTCGTGCCACTTTATTGCACACTGGGGCAGGCGGGGTTTTCGGCACGGTTTAGTGGGTATTTCGTTCCCATAGTGTCGTAACCGACGCCGTTCGAGTTCCCTCAAAGGGGAACGTCTCAGGTTACGTATGTAACCCTGGTTCCCCGAGAAGGGGAACGAGACACTGCGTCGGCCCGCCGCACCTCTCTCCCCGCCTGAAGCGCCTGCTTCATAGTTTAAGCTAATGATGAGTGTGTACAGGTGTGCTTTATACTCCTCCGGTTATTCCGTCACACCTTACCGTTCTAGCAACAAACCAATAGGATTGGAGTGATTTCATTCACGGTCAGACCTGCTACGCCTAGAGGCGTTCCCATAGTGTCGTAACCGACGTAGTGTCTCGTTCCCCTTCTCGGGGAACCAGGGTTACATACGTAACCCGAGACGTTCTCCAAGGGACTCTGGTGCGGTTCGCTTGTGACATGAAAGCAAATAAACCAACTGCAGGGATTGTGTGATAGCAGATTTGAAATAATGCTAAAATTACATAAGCTTACCTACTAAATCCATCTCCTGATTGAGAAATCTCTTGAGGAAGTGATCTATAAAAGCTGTGTATACATTTATGCAAATAATTTGGACTTCAGCGTGGGTGTTTTTCCCTGATTTAATAGGTCAAAAGCTGTTAAAAATGCTGTGCATAATTAATTAATAAGTCCATTAAAAGGTGTGTGACAGTACAAGATGCCTCCTTTTTGTCTTGTCTCTGCATCATTATTCATAACTTGTTTGATTTGCCATGTAACAATACTAATACTGCTTAAATTCTATAATCAGTCATTTCTTCAGGAGCTCTTTGTGACACCAGAGTATGTAAATCTACCCATCAAGGGCTGCATAAACATCTGTCAGTCACAGGAATTTGATTTCTCCATGTGGGTCCTATGTCTTATTTAAATGCTACTAGTACTTATTTATTAGTTCCTAGTAACTATTCCATTATCTACTAGTAACAACTCCCCTTTTGTTAGTAATAATTGATTAGATACTAGTACTTAATTTTTAGTTACTGGTAACTAATCCATTAGATACTTCTAACATTTGAATTCTTACAAATACATTTTCTTTGGTTACTAGTTTCATTAATGACTTGTAAAATGGCTTGTTGATATTAAGATTTTAATTGTTACTAGTAAGTAATAAATGAGTACTAGTAGCTTTAAATAGCGACTAGTAAGTTTTAAAGAATGAATGTTAAAACCTCTTGCCATAGGGCTATGTAGCAAATCAGATCTGGATTCTCTTGTGATATCATGATTCTCACTTAATCTCACAAATCTATTTTCCTCACAAGGTAATGTGATTTGGGCAGCATGTCTGCTTACCACGTTCTCACGTGACGTAAGAACAACAGTTGGTGGCAGTACTGCACCTCTGAGCTGGTTTGCCAACCACAGCAGGAGAATAGTGACAAGAAAACAGGGATATTATCAAATGTTAAATTACGTTATGGTTATTTTAAACCATATCTTAATTTAATCTAGTCATAATATATACCATTACTGTGATATAAAATTAAAAGAATTAAAAGAGTGTTCTTCTACAGGTTTGGTCTACTGGATTCAGTCAACAGAGAAGTAACAACTTAATGCTGCAGAGCCTAAAGCAAAGTGAAACTTCCAACCTGTAGATGGCAGCAAAATATGAATTTGTTTCATCAGTAATAAGTCTATATAATGTTGACTTGAGTGGGTCACCGCAATATAATTCTTTCAATCGGAGGCCTATACAGAATGAAATTGAGTGAGGTACAAAGAAATGCATCAAGTATGTGACAAAGCACAACAAAATAGGTTTTGCAAATGTCAGTTAATATCAGTCTCTTTATAGTTCCCTTTTTAATTCCTTATATGTTTTATTTTTATGCACGTTTATTCGCCCACCATAAATAATCGATTTGATTTCTAATTCAACATGAATACAACTTGTCCCATAGATTGGAACAGTGATCCAATTTGTTAGCTTTACCATTCAAGAACTAGTTCATTAAAATGTTTGTTCTAAATATTGTACAGAATATAATGTTTCTGACCAATTTCAGGAAGCTGCAAAAGGCGGCGGAAAGAAAAGAGAGAGGGCCGCCAGTGAGGTTGGAGAGTCGACTCCCAAACCGAGTAAGAAGCTGATGAAATCTGCAGAGACGCCCCAGAAGACAGAACCGCCTCCTCAAGAGACCTTCAAGCCGTTTGACTACACTCAGACAGACCTCAAAGTCTTTGCTGGTATGCATATGAGATTTATCCGCCATCGCATTACACAAATCACTACTTACTTTTACATTCAGTTACAGTTTTACATTATAAAGATTCAGTTAAATCAGTGCACACCCTTTGTTTTTACAGGTACCAAACCAAAGGACAACACACAGTTTGATCCAAACCGGCAGGCCCATGATTTTAAGAAAAAGGTATTTATTTATTTAATTGTGTTTGTTGAACAATATATATTTGATAATTGCTTGAGTAATTAGAACATTTTTTCCAACAGAAAACTCCCAAGGGACAAAAATCTAATTTTGGAGCTGGAAACCGAAGTATGTCGTACATGTCTGGAAAATCCGATAGGTAAACATATGCAGTATACAGTAGAAGAGGTTTATTGTTTCGCTGCTTCAGATTCAAACATCCCAGTATTTTAACCATTCTGTCTTTTTTTTTTTTTTTTTATTCTCCGCAGAGGATTCCGGCATAACTGGCCCAAAAGATAAACTCTCTTTAATGGCGTTTTCTTTATTATTTTAACACTTTTTTTTTTCATCCTGCAGAAACAATGTTACCAATTTTTTCATCCATACAAGTGAAATTCAGTATTTCAATATTTAATGAATTTCAATGTGTATTTTTTTCCATCTGTGGTACAGTTTACCCTGTAAATATGTGGAAGCACAGACCTCTTTATTAAAGGTGATTTTAGAGGAAAATGTCATGCTGATTTTTATTTTTTTATTTTTTTTAATCACCAAAAGTTTCATTTTGTTGGAGCAGTGTCATAATCAGACCCTTCTTCAGAATTCTGGCCACTGATGTGTGTGAATGTGTTAAAAGAATATATTTTTATCTTTGCCTCCAAAACTGAAGTAATTGGCAATGAATTACTGTTTTGAAAGATGTGTGAACTATGATGGATTAGTAAGTGAAAATGTCTTTCCAAAGTGAATTATCAATTGTTGACACCTACATGAAGAGTGTGACAGAACAAGACCCAGTCTATGATACTGTGTTCTGACCTGGCTCAAAAGGTCACAACAGGGAGACACACCATGGTAGAAGTTTAACAAAATATGTTTATTTAAACCAATATAAACATAATTAAGGCTGGTGCCAAAGTAAAGGTGAACAAGTATGGGGTATGAACATCAGTGGTTTCAGTCAGGTCAGGATAATGGATGCATGGAAAATGTGTGTGAGGGTGTTGTAAAGTGCAAGCATGTCCAGAAACCAAGGCAAAGGTGGAACCTGTGGAGGGAAACAGATGGTGGCAAGTTAGCAGAGAGGTCCATCTGTCCTCAGCCCCTAAGAATGAGAATAAAGCGTTAAATACTCTACAGGGCAATTAGCCCAGGTGCCCAGAGTTACTGCAATCAGCTCTTCCATTCAAGGAAGAGAGAGAGATAGGCCACACCCACACATGACCCCACAGGGCGTTACACCAGATATGTGGGTAGGACATCACACCCATATGTGACTGATGAATATCACATTCTAAAAGCATGGCTATTAATATGCTGCTATACAGTGGTGCAAAGTAAGTATTATTGTATGTTATGTGAGTATTGTTATTTTTGTATTTTATATATACACTGACCAGCCTTAACATTATGATGATTGACAAGTGAAGTGAATAACACTGATTATCTCGTGACCATGGCATCTGTCAGTGGGTGGGATATACACTACTCAAAAACAATAAGGCAACACTTAAATCACACGTCAGATCTCGATGTATGAAATAGTTTAACATATTTTATTGTACACTGTGAAAAAGCTGAATTGGGTTCATCACTATTAAGTCAATATAATGTTGATTTGAGTAGGTCACTGCAATATAATTCTTTCAATCGTGGGCTTATACGGCATGAAAGGTACAAAGAAAACATGTATGTAGCAAAGCAAAACAACATAGGTTTTGCAAATGCCAGTTAATCTCTATAGTTTCTTTTGATTCCTTAGATTCCCTTGATGTGTTTTATTTTATGCAATTTAATTGCACTCCATAAATAAATAATGTGATTACTAGTTCAGCATGAATACAACTGGTCCCATAGCTTGGAACAGTCATCCAACATTGTTAGTGTTACTCTAACCTGTTATCTTGTTAGTTTTAACAAAATGAGTCCATTTAAGAATACATTCATTTTATTCTAATATTTAGTTTATTCTAAATATTGAACAGAATACAATGTTTCTGACCAATTTCATTAGGAAGCTGCAAAAGGTGGCAGAAAGAAAAGACAGAGGGTCGTCATTGAGGTTGCAGAGTCAACTCCCAAACCGAGTAAGAAGCTGATGAATCTGCAGGGAATTTTATTCAATTTCATTCAATTTTACATTGTAAAATTATGTAACAACGGTCAGTGGAAACCAAAATCACCAACCAATTAAGGGCTGGATTCAAATCACACTGAAAATCAAAAGCTGATCCAACTTGCGTGACTTTCATCACGGCAACTCATAATGGGACTCAGTAGTGTGTACGGCCCCCACGTGCCTGTTTGCACTCCTGCCAATGTTTGGGCATGCCCCTGATAAAACAGTGGATGGTGTCCTGGGAGATCTCCTACCAGACCTGGATACAGTCATCAGTGTACTTCTCGACAGTCTGTGGCACTACTTTGCGGTGTCTGCTGCACCGATACATAACATCCCAGTGGTTGTCAATATGATTCAGGTCTGGGGAACGTGTAGGCCAGTCAATGGCATCACTGCTTTCGTCATACAGGAACTGCCTACACACTCTGGCCATATGAGGCCAGACATTGTCCTCCACCAGAAGGAACCCAGGGCCCACTGCACCAGTGTATGGTCTGACAAAGGCTCTGAGGATTTCATTCCTGTACCTACCAGCAGGTAGCACTTGGAGGTCTGTGCGGCCCTCTAAGGAGATGCCTCCTCAGACCATCACTGACCCATCGCCTCTCATCTGTGAAGAGAACAGGGCACCAATGGCAGACCTGCCAGACCTGTTCTCTGGCAAATGCCAATCGAGCTGCACAGTGCTGGGCAGTGACCACAGATCCTACTAGAGGATGTCCAGCTGTCATACCACCCTCATGGAGTCTGTTTCTGAGACCAGGACACCAGTTTCTCCTCACACAAAGGAGCAGATACCTGTCCTGCTGCTGTGTTGATGCCCTTCACGGCCCTGTCCAGCTCTCCTTGTGTAATGGCACGTCTCCTGGTATCTCCTCCATGCTCTTGAGACTGTGCTGGTAGACACAGAAAACCTTCTTGCGATGGCGCGAATGGATGTGTCATCCTGGAGGAGCTTGACTACATATGCAACTAGAATGAGCTGCAGGTAACGCCTCATGCTACCATTAGTGACAAGGACTCCAGCAAAATGCAAAACCAGGGAACAATCAGTCAGGAAGGATAAGGAGAGAGCAACTGTCTGTGGCCAAAAGTCAAGTGGTGTCATAATCTTATGTACACCTGCCTAATAAATTAAAAGATTTGACTACTTCTTCCTCAGCTGCTGCTACAACAGCCTCCACTCCTTGTCAGACACTGATGTTGGGCACTAAGGCCTGGTTCGCAGTCAGTGTTCCAGTTCATCCCAAAGGTGTTGGATGGAGTTGAGGTCAGGGCTCTGTGCAGACCAGTCAACTTTTTAACACAGTTCATATTTGGGGGGGGCGACATGACACTGAGGCTTTTATTTCAAACACCATGCATGCAGCTTATTTGATGCCTAAGTATTATTAAATAGTAGGATTTTAAAAGTTTATGTTTATTTTAAGCCTTTCAAAATACACGTTCTAGCCCATGTCTTTTGTAGGGGACAGTGGAACTTGCAGTGAGGCAGAACAGATTAAGTAAATATTGATGGAGAGTCAGACATTGAAATGTGAGTAGATGAGGAGGAATCCAGGCAGAAATGCAAAAGAAAATAAAGTTGTTAACACTGAAAGGGTAACTTTGGTATTTTTCAACCTGGGCCCCCATTTTTCCTATTGTTTTACCATAAATTGCCTTATTGCTCCATTCACTTAACCACCAGACTCTATTGATAAAAAAAAAAAGTAATTTTACCTCTACCACTGCCTCAATCAGTTAGTTTGTGTTGTTGTGTGACTTTGGTGTTTTTATTTGTTTGTTTTGTTGTGTAAGTTTGGTGTTTTAAAGGGTTAGAAAACAAACAATTTCTGTGTTTGGCAAGGTAAAATTACAGTTTTTGTCAAGGGAGTTTGGTGGCTTTGATGAGAGCGATGTAGCAGCTGTTTCTAGTTTAACAAAAGGATGTTACTCTTAAGGTCAATCGCTTTAGGGTTTATTTACATAATGTACTAATCTGAGCCTGTCAGTGGCAAACACAAGCACTTTAGTGGAGGACGGGGCACAACTGCCCACAAGAGTGACTTTGCAGCACTGTTTCTCTGCTGCCCACTGCAGACCATTGAGTGCTTGCTCAATACTGAACCTTTTTTTTTAATGTCCCAATTAGACAAATAGAAACAAAAAATGAGAAAATAGGGTCCAGCTTGAAAAATACAGATGGGTACCCTTCACTACCTGTATTAATATACTGTGATGTTGTTAAAACTTGTATTTAAATCTGTAATAGGCCTATATAAAATTCTAAGTAACCTCTATATTTATATACCTTCGGATGTTAAACATCAAGTCTGCTGTAAAAACCTTACCTTGTGTCTTTGATAGTTGTTGATGTGTTTGGGAAATAAGGCAGTAATGCAGATGTTTTGTGCCATAGCCTACTGCAGCCACTTTTCTTAATTTTATACCTGTGGCTCTAGGAGTGATTAGTCTGACAGTTACCCATTGAGATCACATTTATTTACTGTTGCAGTCAACTGAAGCATGTCTGTGATCTTCGCTGAAATTCCTTGCCCTAAAAAGTTTGACCAGTTTGCTGAGTTTTTGCTTACCTTGCCCCCTGGATATAACGATCTCTGTTATGTAAGCATCAGGGCCAGCCTTGTGTCAACAGGCAAGCTAAGGCAAACTATAACAATAGGATCTTAACTATAAGAAAGCCCTTTTACGCAAGACCTTTATAAATGTATAGATATTTTTTAGAATATAACGCATGTTAACGGAATCTGTCCTCAGTGAAACACTATTCAGAATTAGTTAGAGTGGGCTTGTCATAAAGAGCACAGCTATAAATGACTACAGGATCTGCTATCACTTGAGCAAAAGAAAAAAACAAACAAACATCAAGGTCCATTTTGTAACCCTTCTGGAGTTTTCGATGATGTTACAGGATCTTCTTCAGCATTTGGGGTTTGCCAAGTTGTTTTGGAATTAAGCACTTGTAGGGAAACTTGTCCATGTTGGCTTGATTGAAGATTAATTCTTGACCAAAAAAAAATCTCATTACGAAGTCCATTGTGGAAATCATATCATCCCAGAGAACTAACAGCTGTATATGATTTTAGCTAATCTTTTTCAAATTTCTTTACAGAAACCGTCATCTTCAACAAGGTTGAACTCTTCACTGACATTCCTCTTTGCTTAACTCTGACAAATTAGACGAGTTCACTTACTTTGCCTCCTGGATATAACAATCTCTGTTATGTAAGCAGGGCCAGCCTTGTGTAAACAGACAAACAAAAGCAAACTTTCACAATAGGAACTAAACTATAAATTAGGCCCTTCAAGGCAGCTTTACAAAAGTATATATATCTTATTGAATATAACAGCCTAACCAGGATCTGTCCTCAGTGAGACACCACTCAAAATAGGTTAAAGGTGAATTGGCTCGTCATATTACTCCTATTTTAGCTTCATTACACTGGCTCCCAGTATGTTTTAGAATTGACTTTAAAATTCTATTGATCACTTTTAAAGCTCTTCATGGCCTCTCGCCTTGTTATATTTCTGACCTTTTAGTCCCATACGCACCAGCACGTACCTTGAGATCCTCGGGCAGAGGTCTGTTGTCTGTTCCAGAGTCTCGACTGAAAACTAAAGGGGACAGAGCGTTTGCTGTCAGGGCCCCGAGGCTCTGGAACAGCCTGCCCGAGGAAATCAGGTCGGCTGAGTCAGTGAACTCTTTTAAGTCCCTTCTTAAAACATACTTTTATAGGACAGCCTTTCCCGATCTTATTTGACTTTATTTTATCCCTTTTATTTTATTTATTATTACAGGAACAGCTATCACCTTTGGCGATGACTAAACAGTTGATCAAAAGAACAATGCTGAGAAAAGGAGGACACAGAGACTTGTAAAAATAAAACCCTCAAATCCAAAATTGCAGAAACACAAACAACTGGTATAATAGCGTATAATAGCTATGCTGAGTGTTTACCATTGTCATCTATGAATACAAGTTTTGAGGAGCATAGCCATTAGGAATGTACATTTTTAAAGTTTGGTGTTCTTCCCTGAGCTGTACTTTCAGGCCTACCATTTAAAATTCTCAACTGCCAACAAGAGTTTGATGGGAGACATTTCATAAATAGTGAATAATATTGTTTTGCATCACCTGCAGTTTGTTCTTAAATTTAGCTGCCAAACCACTACACCAAGTAGAACAGGTAATGACAAAATGCCACTGTATTAATGATGACACAAGACATTTCTGACCAGAAAACATATAGGCCTGTGTGTTTTTGAGTTCATACTTTTTAGATATGTGTTTTTCTTCAGTAAAATTGTAAAAATAAAAAAGACTAATAATTAAAAGCGGTACTGTAGTGTGCTTAAAAAAAGAAGTGTTGCACGTGATGATAGTAGCCTATAATGTATCGCTTGAGTTGAAAATATCTGAAATGTTGGATGTCTTTTTTGTAATTCAAGGTGAGGGATTCATGAAAATATGAATGAAACTGGAGATAGCCGCAGTTCACAAGACAAGTCAAACTTACCAAACACGAACCGATCTTGTCACTTTATTGGCTGGCGTAAAGTTAAGACACTGACGTCAGCAACATCCCATTCCTTATAATTTGAGGCAGCAGGTGAGCTGTCAGACAGCGTGTCAGATCTCTGTCGTAACTCACATTTGCACAGTTACAAACGTGTTAGTATAACTTTTGGCAGCTGACATGAACCTCATTGAAGATGGGTGGTTTATTGACAAAAACCCGCTCTGGCCCGGGCAAGCGACAGCTATCCAAGTGGAGGAGGTCCTTCATAACAAGAAATCCCAATTTCAAGATGTTTTGGCATTCAAGAGGTGAGTAGCCTACCTTTAGCTACATTGCGGTTTTTTTTCTCTCTCTCTCTCTATGTCAAATGTTAAATGTAGTCTGTGTTTGTTTCCCTGGGCCATTTTGTTGAAATCACCCACCTACAGTTTACTGATGTAACACTCCTTGAAACGCCCTCAAACATTTTTTTTTAATTTAGACATTAATATCTCCAAAGCGGCATAACGGATTGTTACCATTCACCATTTTACCATACGTCCACCGCCCCCCTTTGTCCTTCTGCAGTTTGAACTGTGAAGATAGGCATTCCAAATCTCTTAATGTTAGTTTATATCAAGAGACATGCTGGGAACATATGGATGATGATTACTGACTGGTTAAGAAGAATCACGTGGATCCACAGGAATGGTAGCAAATTATGTGCTGGAAATCTGCTACTGCATCCTGTTTAACATATATATATATATATATAAAGCTTACTACACCTATGTAAACATTCTGAGTTAGTCAATTTAACTTCAGGGCATATAATCTTGGAAATTTGCTATACTTTGCTCTGATGTCACTTTTCAGTAAATCCTATGGGAATGTCTTGGTGCTGGATGGAGTGATCCAGTGCACTGAGAGAGATGAGTTTGCCTATCAAGAGATGATTGCAAACCTTCCCTTGTGCAGCCACCCCTGCCCCAAGAAGGTATGACAGAAATTTATTGTTGGGAAATTAATGGATCTGCAGTATGGCTACACTTAAGATGAGTCATGTTTTCTGTCTTGACAGTCAGCATGTTTCCCTTTTTGCAGGTGCTGGTTATTGGCGGTGGAGATGGCGGGGTGCTGAGGGAAGTGGTGAAGAATCCGCTGGTAGAATCGGTGATTCTGTGTGAGATAGACGAGGTGGGAGCAACAACACTGAGGAGGATCCTAGTTTCTCTTTTGGAGAACTATACTGATAACTGTTTGTCTTTAATACTGACTAATACTTCTTCATATCACTCATATTGATGTTGTCTTCTGTGTAGGATGTCATTAATGCATCAAAGAAGTTCCTCCCAGGAATGGCCAAAGGGTTTTTCAGTCCCAAGCTGACGCTCCGTGTTGGAGATGGCTTTGAATTCATGAAGCAAAACCAGGATGCCTTTGACATCATTATAACCGATTCCTCAGACCCTGTCGGTTAGTGCCACTTTTGTGTTATAACCTCTTTCTTTGCCAGCTGTCATAGGAGCCAATCCTATTTGATGTTTTTGTTGTTGTTGTTGTTGCAGGACCGGCTGAGAGTTTGTTCAAGGAGTCTTACTATCAACTGATGAAGACAGCACTGAAAAACGACGGAATTCTTTGTTCCCAGGGTAACTTTTATATTTCACCACAGTTTTGTATTAAATGTTGGAGAAAGGCTGATGGGTAATTTTAGGATGGTGCTGACTTGTGTTGAACTGTGCTACTAAATGACAATTTACTAATTACGTATGGCTTTTCTAAAATCTTATGGAGCTGTTATGTTCCCATTTATATAGCTCGTCTTCAAAATACCTCAAGATGGAATGTCAAAAAAGGCAGACAGCAAATCAACATGCCCTTTCCTGCTCTTTCACAGGAGAGTGTCATTGGCTCCATTTGGAGCTGATAAAAGAGATGCGAAACTTCTGCAAGACCCTATTCCCTGTGGTGGACTATGCCTACACAACCATCCCAACGTATCCCAGTGGCCAAATTGGATTCATGCTCTGCAGTAAAAATCCTGTAAGCGTGCTTCTCATTCTCCATTTGCCATCCACCACTATTCTGTAACACGATAACATGTCAGCTTGTATCTCCCTGATTGGTAATGTCCATCAAATGACTGAGGTTTGCCTTTTTTTTAATTAGGAAACAAATTTCAAGGAACCTGTGAGAGCACTCTCAAAAGAAGAAATGGAAAATATGAACCATAAATATTACAACCCAGAAATTCACAAAGCATCATTCGTTCTCCCTGAGTTTGCAAGAAAGGTAAATGTAGAAAAAAAAATTACTTTTCATACATAAGTTTTCATATTTGCAACGTTTGACTCAGTGTCTTCTTGACTATGACAGGCACTCAGTGAAGCATGACCAGCAACGGCAGACCACCATGTTCATCCTCTACCTGGCCCTCAGACCACAGATAAACAACCTTGTTCTATGGCTTCTTCACCTCCTCAACACAGTTCAGCACCACTGAAGAGTAGTAGCCTCCTAAGGATTTCATGGCTGGGGGCATAAGAACTTGCCGAGTTATACAGAGAATGGGTTTATTTCATCTCAGTGTTTCCTTCCTTCCAGCCCTACATGCTCTCACTGTTTGTTTATTTTTCTGAAGTGTTTGGTTTTTAATGTGCTGGGCTGAGTGGGAAGAGCACTGCCATCAAACCTGAACCTACTCACAGTAGAACCTAACAGTATTGTTTATTTAATTTACCAGGGAACTGTATTGTCTATTTCATTTACAAATAGGCATAGGTTTCCATCTGTCATGACTGTATATTCAGAATACTAATGTCTTTAAAATATGGATTCATTTTGCAATCATAGTGTAGTAAGCCAGCATGCTGCATCATTACATCGTCAATCAGTTACTACATATTAGTTGTAAATCCACATTGAATGTTGGTGGAGTACGAGTGTCATACCTGAGCAGTGAACATATGCTTCTTCATTTGCACAAAATGACAAATATATGCAGGACTACATTTTAGTTATTTTGTTCTGGTTTCAAATTTTAATATCTTTTAAAGGTGTTATTCCAAAGTTCTTAGGGAATCCCTTATGTTTGGTTCATAGTTATTTACAGCCACTACAGACATCCAGTCAAGGATGTAGTCCTTAAAAATCTTTATTTCTGCATAAATAATCACCTGAATGATTATGATCTTTAATTAAAAGAATATACTTATATTAGAATAATTACTATAGTATTACTGAGAGACATGACAGTGCAGTTAATCCTAAAATCCAACACAGAGCACTCTATGAGCAGAAATGGCCTTTATAAGACTACTAATTACAAAATGGGGACATCTATTGCAATCATCTTATTTGGTGATATGAAACACAGACAAATTAAATAAGAACTACAATTGAATAATATTTGTGCTAATGGGGACAAGCAAAGTGGAATAAATATTGATATGTACATGTACACATTAATGATGGACATGTGATTTTTAGCTTAATACGCATGGTGCACGGCTACTGTCTTTACTATTTACATTTAGACAAATTTACATTGCAGTAAAGAGAGAAAATGCAACAAACTGCACAATATTCTGAAATATCAGCTGTCCTCCTTTCCAAGTGCATGTGTAATGGCTTTCTAATACAGTAAAGCTAGGGACTCCGTTTGACTTAGGCTTACAGGTTGTCAGCTGATTCTGGTAATTGTGGAACCGTATTTTAACAACGCGATCTCAACGGTTAGTGTTTCAGTCTCTAGTCACAACTCTTATAATTGTGAGCTAATCTTTACCAATTGCAGCATCACTTTCCAATCAAAAAGAAGTTTATGTGATGTGTTTCAAGAGCTGTTGCAGCTGCTGGTCACTTCAAATGGTTAACCCAAAACAGTTTTGTATGTGCTGGAATGAACACTGTGGTCCAAGTGCAGTTTCAGTATTCAGGCACAAGATGGCCTCATTTTATCGGTTAGGCAAGCCAGTTTGACACATTGTAGAGGTATAAGTGGAAAAAAAAAGAAAAAACCCACACCAAATGCATATTCAGAGAATATTATACAATCAATACTACAATTGCCCACTGGCCCAAGACAATTGTTCAGATAAATTGTCACCGTTGCCCTCAGTTGTATTCTATAGGTCTTGTCATGGAAGACCTCCATCCTCACTGGTTTTGATATTAAAATGTGACCAACCTGCAACAATGCAGTACGTTATCATATGGCTGCACTCTAATGTCACGTTTGGATATGTGATAAGATAAAAGGGTATTACTAACTTAAAAAAAAAAATGTAAGTCAAAGTAAGCATTTAAATTAATAGATTTACCCAAATGTCCAGATTGATATTTTTAATAGAAAACGCAACAAGACTCAGCCTTTTCTACATTGGGCGCATGTTGTAAAGGTGAGACGCTAAAGGTGAGTTGTTGAGGTAGCACTGGAGGACATACATGAATTAGATGTAGTAAAAATAAGACTTCCACACACATAAATAACATCTGGGAGCACCTATACCAGTCGGCATGCTGACTTTCTTTCACCATTTGACGTTTGTTGCAGTTTAAGGGGGCACGTTGTTGTATATTCTTCAAAGATACTGAATTGCCAATATAGCAATGTGATGTGAAAGCTAGTGTAGATAGACTGACAGTTGCCCATTGAGAGCACATTTTGTAGCTGTGACATTCAACAGCAGCAATGTTATCTTCTTCTTGGCTTCCCCTTATAAATGTAACTAGTTTGCTTACCTGAAGTTGAGTCAACTTGTCATAAAGAGCACAGCTATGAATGAGTACAGGAACCATTATCAGCTGAACAGGCCCATTTTTTTTTTTGAAAAGTTGTCATTAATTGTAAATGTTCACATTTTAATTTTTTGAGTCCTTTAAGGGACTTAATTAATTCTTTGACTTGACAAAAAATATTACCATTAGGTCCATTGTTGAAATCAAATCACAGTTGTTTCTGATTTTTAGCGCGGCTTCAACCTGGGGACTGTATCAGTTTGACAGGCTTTCTGGTTGTTAGATGGCTGTGGTTATTCTGAGGAACATATTTTAACAGAGCAATTGCAACATTTCCATGTACACCTGCACCAATAATGCTCTTGTTTTGTGCCAGACTGCAACCACTATTCTTCATTTTACACCTGTGACTCTATTAAAAACTGATTAGTGTGACACTTACCCATTAAGATCACATTTCTTTACTGTTACAGTCAAAAACATACACCCGTATGTGATTGCTGAATCACAATTCAAAAGCATGTGCATTAATATGCTGCTAGATGGTGGTGGAAGCAAACGTAATGCATTTACATTCATTCTTATATGAGTATTTCTTCCACCCATGCTGATATAATACGCTCCACTCTTGTGGGGGAGGCATTCCAAAGATTTTGGAACCTGCCTGCAGGGATTTGCTCCCATCCAGCTGCAAGACCATTGGAGAAGTCAGTGTTCCAGTTGATCCAAAATGTGTGGGATGAGGTTGAGGTCAGGCCTCTGTGCAAGCCAGTCAACTTCTTTAACACCAAACTTTGAAATACATTTCTATTTAGACCTTGTGTTGTGCATGGGAGCATTATTATGTTGAAGAGCGGCAGCATAAAGTAGACATACAGTACAAGGATTTGAATAGGAGTGTCCATATACTGTGTATTACACTGGATTAAAAAGTGCTATCACTCAAATAGTTTAACAAGTTTTTAATACAGTTGTTAACACTTTCTTGATATTTAAATCTCAGTAACATCAACTGCCTTAACCTGGAAATGGGTTCTCAAATTCTGTATTTATGCACCTCAGTATGTTAAACATCAGGTCTGCCAGAAGCCTTACCCTGTGCCTTTGACATGAGATGTTGTCACACTGTGCAAGCAGGGTAGCAGGAACACGAGGACTATGACTCATAGGCAGAGCTGGTGCAGTAAATTGATTTAACAACAAAATCAAAAGGTACAAAAGGCTTACCGAATGGTGAGGCAGGCAGTGTTCACAACCAGAAGAAGACGTGCAAGGGCTAGGAAAACTAAACGATGATTCAAAAATACTGGGAGAACCAAACACTAGGAAATGCTGAAATGCATACACACAGTACAAATACAAACTGGCACTGTGAAAGGGGAACACAGGCTAATGCTGCGTTCCTGACAACTTGGAATTCAACATTTCTGGCTTCCTACTGAAAAAGTACAGTGGAACAGCAGTCAAAGTCAGTGTTCCTACTTATACCGTAATCTCGGGGCAAATCCATCTAGCCCTACTTCATGAAGAAACAATTGTCTGACGTCACATAACAATGGCAGCACCCATGGAAGCGCATACTGCAATGTTTAGCTATCCTGTAGCTTTCAATGTCACATTCTGAATCTGATAGTCTGATCATTAGGATCACCTTTTTACTGATCCGAGCATGTTGCATCTGATATGTAGCTTCACACTATATAACATCTGAAAGATTGGGGCCTCATTTATAAAATGTTCTTAGATTTATACTGAGCAGCTCATTTGTAATTTATGCACCTGTGATCTCCATCCATCGTCAACCGCTTATCCTGGCTGGAGCCAATCCCAGCTGACATCGGGCACAATGCGGGGTACACCCTGGACAGGTTGCCAGACTATCGCAGGGCCACACATAGACGAACAACCACTCACACCTAAGGACAATTGAGGGTCACCAATCAACCTAGTTTTGTATGGTGGGAGGAAGCCGGAACACCCAGACACGGGGAGAACATGCAAGACCACACAGAAAGACTGGGGAAACCGGGGTTTGAACCCACAACCTTCTTGCTGTGAGGTGACAGTGCTAACCACTGCACCATTGTGCCGCCACCTATAATCTATAAATCTCAAATTAACTTAAAATTGACGGATTTAACCCGGAAAAGCTATGGTGCAAAAGTCACAAGCAAACTTTTTCAACAAGATTATGGTGATGGCAGAGGAGACTGATGATGCCAGGCAACTCAAGCCAAACACGTAGCTTAGGAGTGAAAGTTCTTATCACTTTGTTCAGATAGCTAATGCAAAGTTCCCCACATGCTTGGGTGCATATGTGTCCCAAACTGCAATAAATCATTTAAGTATTTTTATCTTAAAATAATAACTTCAAAATCATTTTGAAGGTACACTGACTTGTAATAGGGAGAATGGCGTCTCTGTCATTGCCAGGGGCACCTGGTATTACACTATGTAACAGTGAAATCCCAGGCAGGAAATCTTTCGCAAGAACAGCATAATGCTTTACGGCAATACATCAATCAACAAAACTCTTCTGCAAGCAAGCTATGAAAAGAAGCAAAAAGCATTGAATGCTGTTCTTTGGAAGAAGTTGGCTGGGAGCTTTGTAAAATAAAAGACTGCAAAACAGACGCAGAGCTGGCTTTCTTTCTGTTGGACTAGTAAGTGATATTAGCTGGCTTGCTATGCCTTGTGTAGTCACAATTGCTTGATATTAGGCTGTGTGAGCAAAGTTGTCAACTTGTTAGTTTTTCATCATGAGTAATGTAATCATAACAAATGCACATGTACAACTATCTTTATTTAAACTCTGAAATGGAAGGGGCGCTAAATTGCACAAAAAACTAATCTTATACAACGTTGTGTTGAGAATTATTTTAGAGCATTATAGCCTAAATTGTTATCATTAATTATTAGAGCGAAGGTGGTATCATTGGCATCATTTAAAGTCTTACTTTAGAGCGTAAAGTTAGGATTACAGTGTCAAAATTAATTAATAGCTCTTGTCATCATTTAGAGTGTTATTTTACAGTGTAAAGTTAAGATCACAACGTTGAAACTCTATAGCTCTGAGTGTGTGTGGTCCTCTCTGTGTCTGCCCGGAGGCAATAGCAGTAGCATGTGTTTGTGTGTGTGTGTGTAAGCAGGCACGTGTGCTCTGGGAGCAGAGTGAGTGAGCGCAGCAAGACATCATCAAAAAAAACAGCAAAAGTTAAAATATAGAAGCAGAATTAGTGAAAATGTGTTACAAAGTATACATAAACATAGTCCATCACAGTAGGGATGTCTTGTCTTTAGCGCACAGACAAAAGACACAAACTTATTCCACAAAGTGAGGTTTTTGGTGAAAGTGGCATGATCAGGAGAGGGCATGTCTTCATATTTGATCAATTTAGTATCCTTAATTAGTAGTAATCATTAATCATTAGTAGTTAGTTTATTAATTATCCTTACTTACTTCTTAATCTTTGAACATTACCAAGATGTGTCTTATTTACTGCTTAGAAGTGCTGTGCTGTAATCATGAATGCAGTAACAAGTTCACTGTGGTTAAGATCCCTGAGTGGGAGCATTGACCATAGACACTGAGACTATGCATACTTTGTTCAACTGTTAACTACTGTAGATTTATGACAACAGGAGAGGCTACAGGTGTATAACAACAAGATTATTGTCAGAAACCAAGCATCAATGAAAGGCACAGCACAACATATGTTATTCCGGTAGTAATTTTTTAAGAAATATAACTGTGTGTCAAATTATATACGCATAACTGCTGAAAAAGGGTGACATTTGAGTTACAATGTAAATGATGAGTTTCTTATCCTGTAATATAACAAAATATAGAAAGTCAACAACACAGAATGATGAATGAAAGCTGGAAAACTTGTAAAAGTGGTATAACAACACGTGTGAGCAGCTGCTTAGAGGTTAAGATCATGTCCACGTCAAAGTATATAAGTATTTGCGTATGTCATACTCAAAATCAAAATTGTTGTAGTAAATCAGTTTATAAATGAGACTCTAGGTCTTATCTGACTGAGTATGTCACTCAACTCAGTAAAACCTTTGCAAATGGTCAAAAATGTCGCAGCACAGCTCGTCTTCAAACAGCCACAAATGACTCATGTCACTTCACCTTTCATTACCCTCCATCGGCTCCCTGTTACTGCTTATTTCAAGTCACTAATGCTCACCTATAGCACAACACCCACCAAGCCAAATTTCCTCATTCAGCTTTATGAGATTTATGTTTACTAAGATCTATGAATGAATGACTACTCCGATCACTGCGAGTCCGGAAATCTCAATCCAAACTGTATGATCTATATAATCTGTACAACAACCTCTGTCCTTCAGAGGAAAATCTCCCCACAAAAAAAAAACGTCACAGGAAAAATTATTGTTAATTTTTCTGAGTTCATATTTTGGATGTTATCCCAATTTTTCTTCAGTAGCCTAAAATGTTTTATTGTTTAATCAATTAGTGTTCAGAAACTAATTAAAAGCTGCTCTTTACTGTGCTGGGGGAAAAAATAAATTAATAAAAAATGATCTGTAGCCCTTGATACTGTAGTTCAAAGTATTGCTTTTTAATAGTCGAAAGATGGCCACTTGAGTTGAAAATTTAGAAGGACCAATAAGGATTTCTTATTTCTGTAAAATTCTCAAGTCGGAGGGCATGAACATATGAATCAAATTCGAGAAGACCATACTTTACAAAAAAACAAACATACAGTCCCCTCCAAAAGTACTGAAACGGTAAGGCAAAGTCCTTTGTTTTTGTTGTTCACTGAAGACATTTGGGTCTAAGATCAAAAGATGAGTAGTAAGACAAGAGTTCAGAATTTCAGCTTTTATTTCTTGGTATTCACATCTAGATGTGTCAAACAACTTAGGACCTATATTAGACCACAGCATTTTTAGGTGATCAAGTAATGGAACAAATAATCTTTAAGTAAAGAACATTTAATATTTGGTGGCATAACCCTTGCTTGCAATAACTGCCTCAAGCCTGCGACATCACCAAACTGTTGCATTCTTCATTTGTGATGCTATTCCAGGCTTTTACCACAGCTTCTTTCAGTTCTTGTTTGTTTCGGGGTGTTTCTCCCTTCAGTTTCCTCTTAAGGAGGTGAAATGCATGCTCTACTGGGTTAAGGTCAGCTGATTGACTTGGCCAGTCTAAAACCTTGCACGCTTTACCCCCTGATGACGTCCTTTGTTTTGTTGGCAGTGTGCTTTGGGTCAGTGTCCTGCTGCATGATAAACTTCCTCCCAATTAGTTTCAATGCATTTCTCCGTAAATTGGCAGACAAAATATTTCTGTCTATTTCTGAATTCATTCTGATGCGACCATCATCAGTTACATCATCAATAAATATTAATGAGCCTGTTCCAGAAGCAGCCATGCAGGCCCAACCATGACATTAGCAGTTTACATTTATCTGACGCTTTTTATCCAAAGCAACTTACAATTGCTATATATGTCAGAGGTCGCACACCTCTGGAGCAACTTGGTGGATGTGTCACAGTGGGGGATTGAACCCGGGTCTCTCACACCAAAGGCAGGCATCTCATCCATGCGCCATCACCACCCGATTACCCCTATCACCTCCACCATGCTTCACAGATGAGCTTGTATGCTTTGGATCATAAGCAGTTCCTTTCTTTCTCTACACTTTGGCCTTTCCATCACTTTGGTAGAGATTTATCTTGGTCACATCAGTCCATAAGATTGTGTTCCAGAACGTTCGAGGCTCATCTCAGTCCTTCTTTGTAAATTTCAATCTGGCTTTCCGATTCTTCCTGCTGATTAGTGGTTTGCATCTTGTGGTGTGGCCTCTATTTTTTTGCTCTCTGAGCCTTCTTCGAACAGTGGATTGTGATACCTTCACCCCTGCACTGTGGAGGTCGTTGGTTATGTTACTTACTGATGTTTTGGGATTTTTCTTCACAGCTCTCACAATATTTCTGTCATCAACTACTGTTGTTTTCCTTGGCCGACCTGTTCGACGTCTGTTGCTCAGTACACCAGTAGTTTCTTTCTTTTTCAGGACATTCCAAATTGTTGTGCTTGCTATGCCCAATGTTTGTCCAATGGCTCTGGTCGATTTTCCTTCTTCTCTCAGCTTAACAATGGCTTGCTTTTCTCCCATAGACAGCTCTCTGGTCTTCATGTTGGTTTATCCTCTGTAACAGGAAATGCAGTCTTTATAGGTTTGAACCAAGGATGAAAACTTAGACTGGTCTTTCAGAGCTAATTAATGTTTGGAAAATCAACCTAACAGGCAACACCTGGGCAACAAGAAACATCTGTCAGTCACATGTTCCAATAGTTTTTCTCACTTGATAAAAGGGTGATGTGTCCTAAGTTGTTTGATACATCTAGATGTGAATAACAGGAATTGAGAGCTGAAATTCTGAACTCTTGATCTTAAACCCAAATGTCTTCAGTGAACAACAAAAACAAAGGAATTTGCCTTACCGTTCCAATACTGCCTCCACCCTACACCAGCTTTTCCTGGCCCGCGCAGACGCAGTTGTACGCCACCGTGGTGTAGCTTCACGTGGGCTACAGCCATGGACGTGTACAGAGAACTACAGCCTACAGTCGCTCAACCACTCAGCTTCTCGGTTCTTGCTCCAGGGCGGTGCCGGTGCTGTGAAGTCGAACAAACTATACACGAACTGGCACATCCCGCCTCTCCATTGGCTCGCATAACGGAAAGTCACTGACGTCAGCAGCACACCATTCGTTGCAACATGAGGCATCATGTTCAGCTGTCACACAACGGTCAAGTGTCAGATCTTTCACTCACGTTGCCACATTTTACAAACCCGTTAGTATCACTTCTGGCCGTTGGCGGATGACATGGACCGTATTAAAGATGGGTGGTTTACGGAAACATGCACGTTATGGCCCGGGCAAGCGATGAGCCTTCAAGTGGAGGAGGTCCTCTACAACAAGAAGTCCAAATTTCAAGATGTTCTGGTTTTCAAGAGGTGAGCACTCTGAGCTACATAACTTGGCTAACGTTGCTAGCTGTTAGCGTCTAACGTACTAGAAATGAATGAGCAATCTGAAGCTCGTGGGATCTTGAGAAGTTTCTTAAGCTGGTTTGCCTCAAGTTTTAGCTCACAAACACATTATCTTGGCAGAGTATTAACTTACCTACAGATAGATTGTGGTAACGTTAGTAGGAATTACTCTGGGTGGAAGGAGAGTAATGTTACCCGTAACTGACAGGTTAATAACAAGAACCATGGTAGCAATTTTTTAAGTGATATAACAATATGTGTTGCACATGAGCCGCTGCATCCTGTTCAACCTGTTTAACGCCCCCTCAGTGTATCTGAACATCACGATTTAATCAGTTTATTTCAGGGCGTGTTAGCTTTTAAATTGTGTTACTCATTCTTTGCTCTGATGTCACTTTTCAGTAAATCCTATGGGAATGTCTTGGTGCTGGATGGAGTGATCCAGTGCACTGAGAGAGATGAGTTTGCCTATCAAGAGATGATTGCAAACCTTCCCTTGTGCAGCCACCCCTGCCCCAAGAAGGTATGACAGAAATCGTTTGGATGGATCTGCAGTATGGCTACACTCAGGATGAGTCATGTTTCCTGTCTTGATAGTCAGTGTGTTTCCCTTTTTACAGGTGCTGATTATTGGCGGTGGAGATGGCGGGGTGCTGAGGGAAGTGGTGAAGAATCCGCTGGTAGAATCGGTGATTCTGTGTGAGATAGACGAGGTGGGAGCAACAACACTGAGGAGGATCCTAGTTTCTGTTTTTTCCAAATACTTAACCAAAGTACTGCCTGCTCATACCATGTTGTCTTCTGTGTAGGATGTCATTAACGCATCGAAGAAGTTCCTCCCAGGGATGGCCAAAGGGTTTTTCAATCCTAAGGTCAACCTCCATATTGGAGATGGCTTTGAATTCATGAAGCAGAACCAGGATGCCTTCGACATCATTATAACCGATTCCTCAGACCCTGTCGGTTAGTGCCACTTTTGTGTTATAACCTCTTTCTTTGCCAGCTGTCATAGGAGCCAGTCTTATTCTTCTTTTCTGTTTTTTGTTGTTGTTGTTGTTGCAGGACCGGCTGAGAGTTTGTTCAAGGAGTCTTACTATCAGTTGATGAAGACAGCATTGAGAAATGATGGAATTCTTTGTTCCCAGGGTAACTTTTATATTTCACCACAGTTATGTATTAAACGTTGGAGAAAGGCTGATGGGTAATTTTAGGATGGTGCTGACTTGTGTTGAACTGTGCTACTAAATGACAATTTACTTGCCCCTTTCAATTACGTATGGCTTTTCTAAAATCTCCCATTTATATAGCCCGTCTTCAAAATACCTCAAGATGAAATCATTTTAAAAAGGCAGACAGCAAATCAACATGCCCTTTCCTGCTCTTTCACAGGAGAGTGTCAGTGGCTCCATTTGGAGCTGATAAAAGAGATGCGAAACTTCTGCAAGACCCTATTCCCTGTGGTGGACTATGCCTACACAACCATCCCAACGTATCCCAGTGGCCAAATTGGATTCATGCTCTGCAGTAAAAATCCTGTAAGCGTGCTTCTCATTCTCCATTTGCCATCCACCACTATTCTGTAACACGATAACATGTCAGCTTGTATCTCCCTGATTGGTAATGTCCATCAAATGACTGAGGTTTGCCTTTTTTTTAATTAGGAAACAAATTTCAAGGAACCTGTGAGAGCACTCTCAAAAGAAGAAATGGAAAATATGAACCATAAATATTACAACCCAGAAATTCACAAAGCATCATTCGTTCTCCCTGAGTTTGCAAGAAAGGTAAATGTAGAGAAAAAAAAATTACTTTTCATACATAAGTTTTCATATTTGCAACGTTTGACTCAGTGTCTTCTTGACTATGACAGGCACTCAGTGAAGCATGACCAGCAACGGCAGACCACCATGTTCATCCTCTACCTGGCCCTCAGACCACAGATAAACAACCTTGTTCTATGGCTTCTTCACCTCCTCAACACAGTTCAGCACCACTGAAGAGTAGTAGCCTTCATGGCTGGGGGCAATAATAATCAGTGGGTGAGAACTTGCTGAGTTACCGAGTTATTTCATTCCACTGTTTCTTTTCTTCCAGTCTTACACACTCTCAGTGTTAATTTATTTTTCTGATGGTTTTTCCATCCTAATTCTGAAATTGTCTTATCAGCATTTTGTGACTAATGGGCTGGGCTGAGCAGGAAGAGCATTGACATCAAACCTGACCTCACTCTGAAACTGTACTGTTTATTTTATTCACTACATCAACTCATTATGCAATATATTACATACTATATAGACTGTGTATATGTAATATATTGCTGTGCTTTTATCTGTAATTTTGAATATCAGTTTATTCTCATAGGAAAATACACAGTTGCCATCTGTCATGACTGGATATTCAGAATATAATGTGTCCTCTACACGTGAACCCTACAGTGCCTGAAATCGGTTTGTTGTTGTTGAAAATTAAACTGTGTAATGTATCTATCATAGTGTACCAGGCAGATAGTGTCCTAGATGAAAGATGAAGTTTCAAGAGTTAAGAATAATGTCCCTTTGAAATATCACAGACTGATGATGAAATGAGTTTAATTGATAATTGTATTGATGCTCAGCTTTGACTGTCAGTTTGATATGGAATGATATAGTGTTGAAAAATACAATTAAGGATGGCATTGGAGCTTTGCAATGCAAGAAATGTCTTTTGAAGTGTAATGTCATTATGCAATTAAAACTTGCAGTAATAAGTATTGACTACCTGTAGTAAGCCTGTATGCAGAGTCATTACATTGTCAAACATCTTAAGTTTCTACCTATTAGTTTTAACTCCACATTGAAACTTTTTTGCGAGATAGTGTCACACCTGAGCAACGAAGCTGTGTTTTTGTACAACCTGTAATAAATTGGTAACATAAAACTGTTATTTGAGAGCTGTGTGCATTCATCTGTTGACAGGTTTAGGCATATGCCTAATGTCATCCTAGAAGCAGGACTATATATTCTAGTTTCAAAAAACAGCAATGTTTGATTGCAGGAAAATAGTTCTGTGCTTGTTTCACTTGCCTGTAGCCAAGTTAGAAAGAAAGTCTCTAGCCACTAGACCAAAACCTGTCTTATATTGTGGAGGTAATGTTTACCAATTGGTGCATCACTTTTCAACAAAATCCAGGTTAATATGCAGTGATGTGTTTTAAGAGCTGTTTCAGATGCTGGTCACTGCAAATGGTTAATCCAACAGATTGTGTTATAGTTGGACACAGCTGTGATACTACTGAGGTTCATATGCAGTTTCAGTATTCAGGCACAAGATGGCATCCTTTAATGTGTTATGTGTAAGGAATGTATTTAAATTATACTGTTCAAATTCACAAAATGCGTATTCAGAGAGTTTACCTCTTTTTTTAATGTTTTCTATGAATTTAAATGAAAAACTTCTTGAAGCCCTGTGGCCTGAAAAATTGTTTAGCTCAGTCAGTGTTTTGCAGTGTGAAGTGTCATTGTTGCCCTCAGTTGCATCAACTCTAGTTCTTGTCATAAAGACCTCAGTCCTCACTGGTTTTCTATTAAAATGTAACCAACCTGCAACAATGCAGTACATTATTGTCACACTGCCTTCATAGTGCATTGCAGTGGCTGCACTATAAGGTTGTTTGTGATCATGAGTGTTCACACAATGTAATAAAGGAGATTAAACATATCCACTGTCTTACATTAAGACCAGTGAAAGAATATCCATAGATATTTAATTAGATGTTTGTGTTTTAATGATATTATCTTTGCTGCAGTATCAAGTTAACACTTCTTATGTAAATCACATTTAAATGTTTCTAGCGCAGTTAAATTAGACAACACAAAATCCTCAGATAATGAGTCAGTGTTCCTTTGTGATCCCTTTCAGAGATTTTTTTTTTGCAGTGGTGCTGGAGGCCATACATGAAGTAGATGTATGAAAAATGGAGACCTCCACACACATTAATAAGATGTGTGGGAGCACCTATACCAGTCGTCATGCTGACGTTTCTCACTGTTTGAAGTCTCTTGCAGGCTGGACTGCAGATACTTTTAAGGAGGCAAGTTGTTGCAGATTCTTCAAACACACTGAATTGCCTATTGAGCCGTTTCAACAGTCAGCTAATCTTTGGATTGGCTCTGGGCCCTCAACAGTGTATGAAGGAAACACCTCAAACACTGTTTCGAAAGCACGACAAATCCATTTGAACATATCAACCAAGGCCTACTGGAAAATAAGTGCTGAATGTTCCCTGCCGGTAGCACACAACAGTAAACCCAGTAAGTCTGTTAATTGTGCATTTCAGAAATATATCTTGGAGGTTGAGGGCAGCTACACAAAGAACATCATTTCCTCTCTGACGAGAATGTGCGTGGTATGCCATAATCAGTTTTGATTGCATATAGACAGTTTCACACATGTTTTTCTTTTTGAACTTTATTTGGTGACATTATTTAGCTACATACAAAGGCCACAATATTTAGAAATATGACACGTAAATAAGTCTATGTAAGCTGCAACATATGCTTTTATGTAACCTTCATGTTATTTCACAAATACATCCTAGATATAATTATTTCTTGTTACTCTTGTATGAAGAATGAAGACAAGCAAAAACTGTAATGTATTCTTAATTATTATTTTTGGTTATTCTTATATAAATCATGTATAAACACTGTCCAGGGAAAACCTTAGAAGAATATTATGTAAGGGGGAAAAAAGGAAAACGTAATTTACTAATTTTGAATGTGCACTGGTAGCTAGAAACAATTTCTGCATAGTTGAATCCAAACAGCTTTGTGCCTTTCATGTGAATTAAATTGAACTGCAGCTACAGCCTATACTATACCTAACTGGAATATAATGCTCTCACAGTCATTGTTTCCTGCAGAGATTCCAGACATTAATGTGATTTTGCTTTGTTTTTTTTGCAAATCTAGTAGAGGTTGTTGTAGTTAAACAGCTTTTACCTTTTACTTGTTCCCCAAAACTGCTCACAGCATCTATCCCGAACCAGAGGCCATTTTTATTTTTACTTCTAATTCAGAAAAGCAAATAAATGTAATCTCCCAAATTGCCCATGTTAACAGTTAACCATCAGCTCCATTGTACATCTAGCACTAAATTGCTGAAGAAGACAGGCTGCTTGTTTTTTAACAACTGTGTTTACTCCTCTAGATTGGTGATGTGCATTTCCTGAAGACATTTCCTCGAGTCATGGTGAGTGTCAGACGGTTCAATTGTAATCTGCAGGTGTCAGAGAGGCACATACAAGCACTGTGAGAGGGATCAGATGTTGAGAGAAGTCCGATGCCAAACACTGGGCAATAGTCAATCAACGATAAGTCATGGTGTGTTGTGGATTTCTTCTACATTGTTTGACAGCTGCTAAAGTGAAATGTGACCATTTTATCTTGAATGTTAAGGATGGTTATGGTCCATCCAGTGACATCACACAGTTGATGAGATGTGGAAAATGTCCACCCGCCTGCTTGAAGAGGTCTTTGTTTGAGAGTGTCTATCTCATAATTGTCAATACATTAGTTACAAAGTGATGTTGGAACCTGGTTTTTAGCCCAGTGACGTCGCCCTCCGCCATGAATCACAAGAATACAACCACCTAACAATCTGTCAAAAAGGTTAACTGTTGAACAGTTCCATTTGTTCTGTCCTGAACCCATCATCTCCCCTCCTCTTCCATGCACACGTGTCATACACCCACCACCCTCTACGTCAGTGGCAGACAGGGGGAGAGGTGTATAAAAGAGTAGGGACTTTGGAGGTAGAGCAAAAGAAACATCAGTGGTTTCCAAATCTTGTGACCAGCTCCAAACCACTTTCTCCACGCCTCTCCTTCTGGATCTCTGGCTAGTCTGAGCTGCTCAAACTCTCTCTCTCTCTCTCTCTCTCAAGCACACACTCCTGTCTCTGTGAGCCTCCTGCTCCTGTGACTGTAGTCTCTGGTCCGTCACCTGCACTCCTGTCACAGCATGCAGCTCCTGGTGGTGTTAGCAGCTCTCATGGGGCTTCTGTTCAGTGTTAGAGCAGCCGCCGTGCTTCCTGTGGATGAAAGGAGCCCCGTCCATGTGAACAGGGTGAGGAGATTTCTGTTGTTATTATGTAGTTCATGGAAAATGTTCTCTTAATTGCAACTGCTGTTATTGATAGATTAGTCCCTTAGTTAGAATTTTTAAAAGAATGACTGAACTTAAAATCATGATGTGAAATCAACAAAAATAAATAGCATGTGATATTTCTAATTCGCATTTAAAGGATTTTCAATTAAAAAGTTAATACCGTTTTTAATTCATCTTGTTAATTCATGCTGCCTTAAATGGGAAAAGTAAAAATATATAAATAATTCTTGAGATTTTAGCTTCCCAGTAAGATCACTGCAAGATTTTAAATTTACACATTTTCCATTTGTCTTCTTTACTGATTCTTGGTCAGGAGCTGAGCAAAGAGCGCAAGGAGCTGATCTTGAAGCTTGTGTCTGGCTTGCTGGATGGAGCTCTGGACACCAACTTGCTGCCGGGGGAAGCGGCACCTTTGGATCTTGAGGAGCCGCTTGAGTCTCGTCTGGAGGAGAGGGCTGTCTACAACAGACTATCACTGCCTCAGCGTGACCGCAAAGCGCCCTGTAAAAACTTCTTCTGGAAAACTTTCACCTCTTGCTAACAGTGCCCAAAAGCACCCGGCTCTGCCTGCCTATTGTACTCCTTCGCTCCCATCTCCACATGAACTGTAGTAGACCACAGCTGTACATATCATCTACACCTGTCAGACATGCAGCATCGATGGACTTCACTGAGACAGTGTGTCTGTTTGAATATTGATTATTTATGTATCTATTTATGTATACAATGTATGTATTTATGTATGTAACATGTTTCTTTAAGGGTCAACAATAAAGCATGGATATAATATTTCAGATGGTAATCACAGTTTATTGCTTTTGCAAATTGTTCAAAAAAGAAAAAGTCACATTTTCCACCTGCTTTTACATCATAAATGCAAAGTCAGATTTCATGCAAAAATGATTGCTGTATTTTTATTGTGGACTAAAAGATTTACTACACTGAAATTGTGGAAATATTTTAGGGTTTTCTGTCATTACACAAATCATTTTCTATATCTACTAAAACCCAAGTTGCAGCCGTTAATGGCACATTGAGGATTCAGACAAACAATTTCGTCGTCTCTATTAAAAGCAATGTTTTAAATTTTTTACAGTGCTGCTCTTAAGAGGGAACAGAGCGCAGTTCATAATGTGGTATTTATTCTGCGTTTTACTTGTTGCTGTACAGTCTCTCCAGTTTATAGGCAAAGAAATATTGCCCCTTGCGTAAAATAAAATTTTATATAAAAAAAAAAAGAGAACAAAAGTGCCACAGTTAAATACTTAAATTAGCAGCCTAATACTGATTTATTAATGGAAACTATACAAATACAGAATGAAATAAGACATAATGATGTTATGCTTTAATGCTTTACAAACAAAAATATATATAAAAATATTTTTTTAACCCAATTTAGCTGTGAAAGTCTGCAGTGTGAAAGAATTTTATATGTCTTTGTGCATGTTTTATTATTGGTCCTTATTAATTCCTAGTCACACGTTGAGGGAAATGCTTCAGTGACTTATCACAGGTCATTAAATACGTCAAGTAAGATAGGAAAGTAAATAAATCAGAAGCTTCCCCCGTATTCACTCAATAATGTAATTTGACTGCAGTAGCAGTTACTGTACATGTAGCCTGGAAGGTGGAAACTTGAAAAAATGGAATCAGTACTAATGATCAGAGCTGGTCATAAAAAAATGTGTAGTGTTGGTATGAATTTGGGCTCACTGTTTGATAGTGAAAGCACAGACAAGGCTGTTGCTGCACCCGGTTTTCGATTCTCACAGGACATAAGACCCTGGCTCCTAGCGGCTCACTTCTCAATCAGTCACACGACAATTACCACACGCTCTCATAGCCCTTCTGGGATGTACGACCATTGTGATATGTGTGTTTTTAACCTCTCGAAAGGTACAGCATGGAGTTGTGCTGGCCACAACCGAATATTGACTTTAAAGCTGGGCCTCACAGTCTCTATTAGTGAACTGATGGATTTCATGTGGTAAATAGCATGCAGGTGAAATATCATGCTGCAGCTCAAATAAGCAGTGTGTTTTTTTTCATAGTTGTGAATAAGTGGCCAATCAAACCACTGGGCAAAAACAAACAAAAAAAAACAAACAAACAACACTTTGCACTAAATAGAGGACTGCTGACTAATGGAAGCAAATGGCTGACAATCATAAGAACACTTTAAGTCCATTATTGAATTATATATAACAAAACTGTATATTGATATAGTGTATATTTAACAAAGCTTTCTGGCACTTCTTTCTTGTACACTATCTCCTTTACTGGCCATGAGTATTAAAATAAAAAGTGAAATTTCTTGGATTTTGCCTCCTTGTAGGTTTCAGTATGTACCATATGCAGCCAGCCCTACAGTGTTGATCAGGTCAACCAGTGTGTGGTGTGAGTGGGAAATCTGGCAATACAGAATAGAATCCAGATTAAATCTCAGAGCAAAAGGCCAACGAATCTCCCTTGGCACTTTCCATCCTTTGTGCCAATGAGTAATAAATCAGCACTTGCACTGCAAAGACCTCCCTGGATTAATAGCACAAAGATGACTTTTTAGTTTTGTTATATAGAATCAAATGAAATGTGTGAATTCTAAAATAATATACCATCTGAGTCCATAGAAATCCTACATAGACAGAGAAAAAGCAACACTCAAGAGTGGTGTGTATACACTTTTCTCTCACTGTCTCGTTCTTGAACAGGTTGAATAGGAGATAATGGCTCATAAATGTGCTTGTTTCACAGGTGCAAAGACATGAGTTAACGTTAGTTCACAGTACTGACTGAATTACAGGTGGAACATTGAAGGTAATGGTGAGGACATTTTTTTCTCCTTTTATTGTCGGTACGTGTTTGAAACAGTTGTAAAAAAAAAAGAAAAGAAAAAAATGCTCATCAATGATCCATCCTGACTGCAAGATCCCCTGAAAACACAGCTTGATAGTGAGTTACAGTTCCACAAATTTCAAAGCATTGTAATTACATGGCTCCCGCAACCGCTGGGAACTCTGCTCTGTCACTCCCTTTAACGATGCTGAATAGACAAAGGCTCCTATGGGCTTACTTGATTACAGTTCATCAAGCAGCATCTTTCATTCGTACGTGTGGTAAAAAAGCATCATATCAAAATGACGCATTTCCAGGTTTACAACTAGAGTATAACTACAGTGTATTATGCTAGGACAAAAGAAAGAAACTCATTTTGAAGAATAAAGAAAATGTCAAAAAGAGAAAGACCTAAGCTAAAAAAACAGCATCCGCTGCCAATCAGTATCTGAGGTTGAGATTATAAACACAAAATAATTTGATGTTAGTAGAGTTGCTGTCCACTCCTGACTTTATGCCCCTGGGCTCAAATGAGCATACAGAGTCGCAACATCAAAGCTGATGCCTGCAAGGAAAGCATTTTATTGGTTTTCCTTTTGATCTGAAGGAGGAGGGAAAGGAGTGCTCAGGCCTAACTGTGTAATTCAAATTTAAATGTGACTTCATATGTGCCGGTGTTTAAAAATAACAAAGACTTGGGTTTTGTTGGTGCTCCTCGTAGGAGGAAAAACAACTTCAAAGTGAACCCACCATGGTTACATAAATGCATATAAATAGTCACACTTTATGTGATGTGGGTCATATATGTTATGATTTTGGTTGATGGGACATCATGATAAACTGTATGGTTCATGATCTCATTTTGGATTATTTTATCTCTCAGGGTAATAAAATAGTGACCTGTCATCTGGGGAATGACGTCCAGTGATCACAATTAGTTTTATAAATATACACAAATTCAAATATATATTAACACACTGTATGAAAAAGGCGGGCTGATATCTATTCCTGAAAAATAATCTCAAAGCATTTTAGTTCATTTATTGATTGCAGGTTCGGTGACATCTTTTAAATCACATCTCAACAGATACCTTTACAAAAAAAAGCCTTCTATTCATTTTAGTGCATCCTTCCATTTCCATCTTGTCTTACATGTCCATTTTTACTGTATCACTGGTGTTGAATGTTATAGCTTTTAACTTTGTATCATTTTAAATGGCTTGATTTTATTTGCCTCTGTCTTGAAATGTTTTTAATTTGTGCAACCATGTAAGCACTTGTCAAAACTCTGTTTTTATAAAGTGCTGTTTAAGTAAAGTTTATTATTATTATTTTATTATTAATCAAACAACAGGCATAGATCTTCATATGAATATTTGCTTAAACTCCATTATTCAACAATTGTATTAGAATGATATTATATATATTAATATCATGTTAACATTGGTGTGTATGTGTTGGGTCAGTTGTAGAGACAAATCCACAGAGATTAATTATCCACCTCTGCAGTTGTAGTTAGCTTTTAAGGCTATTTTATCTTGTTGTTTTGGTTTGAGGGCCCACAGGTTTTCTGTATAGTTTTTTCTCACCACTTTATAAACCCTGTTTGCAGCAGACCAATTTAGAGACTAACCAGTCAAGAAAGTGGAATATCTTAGTCAGGTATTCTCCTCAGGAGTTAATGGAGAACAAAAGAGCGATCAGGAGTATGTTTGTCAGGTGGCCAGAAACTCCAAATGAATACTAATGTTGCTATGTTCTCCTGTATGTTTAAAATGCAACTGTTTGCTAATAATGTTAGCCATAGCAATTTTACAAGATGAAATGCTTGGGCTGTTTGACTGCCAGCTTTTGTTTTTTTGTTTGTTTTGGGTTTTTTTTACTGTCCCCTAGTGGACAAAATTCAAATGATGCAGCTTGATGTGTATGTTAGGGAAAAGTTCCTATCACTGGCAAGGAGTCTTCAAGGCACCTAATATGATATTTGAGCAGCTAGCCTGGCAGAAAACAGCCAGACTTAGAAGGAGTGAAGGGATTTCATCTGTCCATGATGTTTTCACTGTGTTGCTAATGCCAAGTGGATCATTTCTGTGAGCAGACTTGAATATTTAATGACACTACACATAGTGTATCTCAAAAGAATTTACAGTATCATTCTGTACATTTACTCAATGTGCTACTTTTTAGAAAGATGTTACCTGCTAATACATATTATACTTAATCGTTTTTCCTTCACTTTAAGCCATGACAGCCTCACTGAATGCCACACGAGCATTGTGTTTGGCTCTGTGTTTCACAGATGTCAGAACTCATTTTCTAGTGAGCATTTTGAACTGGTTAACATCAAAAGGTTCACTGACCTGGCCTCGATCAGTCAGGACAGGCCAAATTAACACCCAGCGCTCGGCTAATGCTTCTGAGGAAAGGTGTGAACAGGCAGGTTGTGGGCAATTCCTCGCTGAAAGAAAAGGTTGTGTCCTCTTCTGTGTTCAGCAAACACAATCAACGACAAGTTACATTATGCTGAAAAAAGTTGGATTACATAAAAGGGACTCAAATGATCTTTTGAAATAAAATGTTTTAAATATTCATGTTACTGCAGCTGAAGTAATGTTAATGCTGTGCATTCAGAACATGTACTGATTCGATGTGTACCAGAGTAAATTGGAAATATTGATTTCACATCTTATCTTAGAAAAAGTAAACAAACGTACTCATCATTCCCTTCCATAATTTTCATTTGATATATTATACAGTGGGTGTACATGTTTTGTGTGAAAAGTGGAGATGGAAGTCATATGCAGTCCGTATACATGTACTTGTACTTTATTAACCCAGTGACTCTGGACACAGCGCCTGCAGCAGCCTTATTCATCTCTGTCAGCCCGGCTCAATTTGTTTAGTGGTGACATTTTAGATAGCTTGTATCCAGAGCACTGAACAAATGCAGTATGGTTGACTAGCTGAGGCATTTTGAAGTAAAAAAATATATAAAAATAATCATTTTCAGAAGTGTGCGAGGGAAAGTACATGCCCAGTAAGAATAATAGACCTGTCAGTCTGTGTATGCAGTTGGTTTGTATCACTCTGCTGAGAGATCATTAGTGCCTTTTTCAGAAGAAACTTTCCTCTGTTCTGTTTCCCTTGTTTTTAATAAAGATTTTAGCATGAGTAAAGCTTTGTAAGTATTAACAGGTAAACCAACCATTGCAACTGAAGAAAATATTCCAGCACACACAAAACACAGGCTAGTGTCTGTGATGTATTTCTCTCAAAGAGTTCTCCTGTTTGGAAGCACCGATGGGAATGGAGAGATTGTTTTCCCCAGCAGGGCCTAATGATGCCTGATGGCTTATTCAGCCACTCAGTGCCAGCACTAAAAGCTGATCATTACAGGGCCCTCTGCTCTTTTAGTGCTAAAGCCATGGCTCAGAAAATGAGCTGTCACCAGCATGAGGAAGGGATGCAGCACGCCGGTCACTATAGTGACCCTTTTCATTTTGGATGTCACTACTTCGGGAAGCTGGGCAGGTCTGTGGTGTGAAAGGAAAACACAGGGTTTCAAGGATTTCATTAACAATGACCTTAATGTGATGTAGGATGCTAACCGCAAGTTACATTTTCTGTAGCAAAAAGTAGCAATTTTATCTGTTTAATAAAGGTTGTCTCAGACTAGGGCTCATTAGTGTGCTCTGACGATGACAACTGCCTCCACAGTGTAATTAGGACTACCAGTAAAATAAAATAAAAACTAAAAAAGGTTTGACTAGATTATCCCCAAAGACTATGCTGAAACAAGACTAAGCATCCACAGCAATGCTGGCAGCCTGTTGAGGCTGTACACGGGCACAGTTGTGCTTTGAGCTAATTGTTAACATCTGCATTCAAACATTCCATATACATTTAATGTTAAGCAGGTATAATTTTTTTCATTGTTACCATCGTAGTTTAGCTTGTTAGTATGCTAATATTTGCTAATTAGCACTAAACAAAAAAATATTGATGATGCTCGATGAAAAGGTAAAGAATTATCAAAGTCAATGCAGTTTATCCTGAGAGGGAAATGCATGTGTCAAACAAAGTTCATGGCAATCCATCTGATAGTTACTAAAAACCAAAAATGTTAACCCTTATGGTTGTTAAAGAATTCAGAGACTGATGAAGACATGGCATGGTTTATTGTGCCCGGCCGAGCATACGTTAATGTGAACACAATAAATGCCAACGCCAAATCTTAAGGATAACATCTTTTGGTCCCTTTTATGTTTTTGTTTTCCCTCTAGTGCCTGTAGGTTTTCCCTCTTGGGTCATCTTTAGCTGGCCTTAACCTAGAAGAACAAATCTATCTGATGATTAGACTCCATTGCTACGTCATATTGGAGTCTCCAAACAGTCCATGAGTTGCACTCTAATCTGTGGAGCCAGTAAGCTCTTATAAACATTCTTGTAAGGCTCAATCTTGCCAGATTCCCAGAGAACACTGAAGCTGTTTCGGATAGCCAGATATCCCAGAATTGCATTTCGCCGCCAAAAAGGGAAAATGACGGATGAAAAAACTCACAACTGTAACTTATAATACTGCTGTTCTTGTGTCACATATAGTAGTTTTAAGAGTTTTTTATGCAGAAATATAGTTGTTTAAACTCCAAATATGTGGTTGATTTCTCAAGACAGAGCTGATTTTAAAATTTGCGACAATGTTTTCAGACATGTGAGGTCCCGCCTGTTAATGGTTCTGGCCGTCATCAAGTCCGCTGCTGTTCCAATTGCTGAATGATTGACTGCATGCTCCCGTTCCTGGGAGTTTGTACTCCCGAGCCGAACTTTTCAAGTCCGAACTTGGTGAACTCGGTATTGAGAAACAGCCTCATTATCTGCTAGCCTAACACCTGAGCCACTGTCTTTACCTTAAACGTTTAGTGTGTAAGTTTCAGTGACATCTACTGGTGAGGGTTGTGAATTGCAACAAATTGCAAAAAAACTCCTCACTCAACGCCCCCCTCTCCTCCCCTTTCCAAGCACATAAGATAGCTACAGCGGCAAAGGACAAAAGAGAGTGGCCAGTCAAGATATGAGGTTTCTTAGATAGATATATAAAGAACATATATTTTACTAAATTATTCGGTAAAACCATATGATTTTGCGAATCATTTTCATGATGTCGCTGTCAAATGAAGTGATACATGATGTGGCATACTCCTGTAATACGTTATTTTACTGTACTGTTATTTGTTACATCTTGGGAGGGTTGGCTCATCTGGACTAACATACCAAAATATCTCACATCTAGTGCAAGTATGACCACTGACAGATAGCAGGAAAATGGAAGGCTCACTGTTTCAGCACCACAGTACGGGACTGTTTTCTTGATCCCCCTCACGCTGATTTTGTGACCATTACGGCTTGCTTCCGCAACATGTGTGTTCCTCTATCACCGGCTCCCGCAACATATTTGTCTCGGGCGCAGCTGTATACACTCACTTTAATCTTCTTTTCAACTTTGTTTCAATATATTTTTTAACCTCCCGCTCCCGCCTGCAGCAGAGTTAAAACTGCCCGCTCCCGCGCGATTTGTGATGGGTCCCGCCGTTCAAACACAGTGCAGGAGGGGTGGGACAAACACCAAGGTAATAGAAACATAACGGTTCATTATGTAGGATCTTTATACACCACTGAAAACATAGTTATAGATCTTATATTGCATTTCTGTCAATAAATTCTCAGCAATATTACACACTGGACCTTTAACTGTCGTCTCCCTAACAAGGACATTTACATGTGAGAAATAACTAGAGCTGGAAGGTCAGTGAACACTTGTGGGGTCAGCTAATGACTCTAAGACCTGTCTTACCTTTCCCTGTTACATCAATTAAGCCCCCTAAGAATATTCTTTAACAATGGTGGCATTAGAGAAAAAGTCAGGGGATCACCAGAGTCAGGAGTATTCATTCCCTGGGGACCATGAATGTCTGTAAAATATTTCATGGCAAGCCATCCAAAAGTTGCCAGCATGGCTTAACACAGTAAATGCAGTTTACAATTTACTTACAACGTACTATAATGTGTATCTAACCAATACATGATCTTATAATCTGACAAATTGCACACCGATTTAAAATAGTAGCAGAAAAATAGGTGGAGAATTTATAAGACATACTGCTTAGTATCTGCCACACCCTATATGCAGTTTAGGATATCCACCCTCACTAATTTAAGTCCAGAGGGCCATAACCATTTTGATGGCAAATCGACCTAAAATTGTTCAGTAGGTTGTATTCAGATTTTGCAGGTAAGGGCAATTTTACACTTGCCAAACCTACAGAACAATGGGATCATTTTATATCGCTTATTTGATTGGATTAAAACACTATATCTCTGCAGTTTGTACAGTGCCATGTGTAAACTGTTGCATGGAAACAGTTTTGTTTTTCCTCCAAATATTTTACCCACAAACCACAGCAAGGCAGAAGAGTATTGTATAAGCAGGCATTGCAGTGAGGAGGTTGTTGTGTTTTTGGTGACAATGCAAAACATGTAAAGATTAATTGTTTTGTGCTTCATCGACCAACTGAATGACTCTCGACATTGACAACTCATCAGTTTTTGATTACTGTGAGAAGGTGTTGTCCAAGCAAATTATTGGTATCTATATGTCTCAAGGTGGTGCAGACCAAATTTCAAATCCTTCAGCACGCTGTGAACCTCAAGACCAATTTCTACTTTTGTTAATATTGCTGAAAAACTGTCAAAGTTAGAAAAATACTCATTCATTATATTAGTTATATTTAGTAGTTGTACATCTTATGAAGAGGGAAGCTGATTAGACGTAAATTACAAATTGTGCTTAAAGAAAGAATTAAACACTCTCATATACACTGTCATATAGACACTATCTATAACCTTCCATCGCTGATTGTAAGTATTATAGTGACTAAATATCTATCAGCGTAAATGTGATCCATCATGATAAAGCGATGAGAGATGCCGCTACAGTTCATTAGTTTGACACTGAGTGTCGGACTCATGACCAGGAACCACTTATGATGATAGTGTCATTACAAGAATAGGACTGCAGGGAGGGAAGAAAGCGCCATCCAATGATATTGACTGTCTTGTTTATGCACTGCAGTGTCCTGTATGATGTGTACAATATAGGTCTATAATCACAAGGGTGACACTCCTGTGATTAGCTACCAAGACTCCTTTTTTGGCTCAGCCTTTGCACCTGTAATAGATTTGTTGCCACAGCAGCAGATGAGGATCTCAAGTAATGTTATTTTCTCCCAGTATGTAGTGCTGCTTATGACTATTTTCAGGACAATTGGGCCCTCGTGGGATGACAATAGACCTGATTGCAGTTGCTCTAACAACACGCAATCCCCCCTTTGTTAAAATGTCTGGTAGAGAAAAAAAAAAGTGATGTGAGTCAATGAGATCCTATATGTTACTACAGCATTATGGGTGACAGTGATGGTTTTCATTTATAAATGGCATCAGTCGTGCCATCAGTCATATTGGAAATCCATGTTTAATGTTCAGGCAGATCATTTTTCTCAAACCTAACAGACCTGAAAATGTTTAATCAGTTATACAAGAAATGACCCCCCATTAATATCCCTACGGGAGTTATTGAGTCATGGCCTGTCAGCACTATTATATAATTTCACAACAGTGATATGGGTATGTTCTTGTTGAGTAGATGTATTATGTTGTTAACACATAATCACTTGCAGGTTTACTAAGAACTTAAGACAGGTGAGTAGTTTTTTCTTTGAGACATTTTCTGACTTGTGAAAGTCGTGTTGGGTGAGCAAGTTTTGTTTGTGAGTTAAAAGTTCTCTCTTGGCCTATATTGTAATTCAGTAGTTTTGTAAAAGACCTCAGTTTCAAACACAATGAAGGAAAAAGCGTGGTGACGTTGAGGCACCATAATGAAGGAACGGATTGTGGGGCGAGAGCAGCACCTGTGTGCCATTTCTCATCATTGTTTGTTCGCACCAACGTCACTGAATGCTTTACTGCCTTATGGCAGTCCACTGAATTGCTAAAGCTGAGGCCTGTTTGAATTAGCAAGGAAATGACCATATTTGTTATCTGTGAAAAAGAGCCATGTCGGGCCAAATTGAAAGAGTAATGGGCTTGACGTCAGGAGTGAAATCCAGCACAAAAAGGCTCAACATCAATTCATCAGGAGCCATTCTTGATCATTAGCATCAAGGGAAGCTGGGAACCAGGGTGAACAATAAATTATACACTGAACATGTGGGTTTAGCATTTGGGATACTTTGTAACAAATGCACCAAGACTCCGTTCAAAATATACGCACTCATTGCAATGATCCTTAAGTGAAACAATATAACCCAAAGGATTTTAAGATAATGATTCATCTTTTAAAATCTTTAAACATTTTCCCCCAGATATTTATTTATTAATCCAGGTGTATTAGGACAGTATGTCTGTGAAATCTCTTTGTTGAGTTTGACCCAATTTGTTTTTACGTCAAAGACATTTCATTCTATACAATAACAAAATTAGCCACATTTACTTTAAAGTACACAAATGTGCAGCATTCACCAGCATGCACCACCATCAGTAAACAGATCGAGCTATTCATTTTGTCTTGTTATGTTCTTTGAGCTATGAAAGTAACTAGAACGTGTAAGTCTATTTTGTAAATACAATTTTCATCAATAGTGCTGATGAACAACTTAGTTGAACAATTCATTTAATATGACAAAAAAATAACTAATAACTAAGTCAATGGAAACTGTTTTTTTAGAACAATAAATGTAACTTGTTTGATATGGTAGTCAGATTTTAATCAGCTGAAAAACACATTTTTTGTTGAAGAAGCTTTGGTCAGTCCATACTGCAGAAAAATTTCTAACTGGCTTCATTAAGATTTAATATTTGTAAAGTTTGGCAATTTTTATTTATTTATTTTTTATAAAACATTTTTTCAAATTTAATATCATTTTATCAGATTATTTGGCCAGATTTGAACAGCACTAATAGCATTTATTTTTCGTATTCACTTGCATGTACATACATTCTTCAAGTTATGTCATTTTCTCTGAAACCACCCCTAAAGAAAGTTATTTGTGGTCAAACAACAGGCAGGAAATCCCTATGAGGCATTTTAAGGAGTATTTTTGTTTTATGCCATTTAGTGTGTTCTCTACACCCACGCTCAATAAGCAAGAACAATGGTAATGTTAATGGCAACACTGAACCTGCTGCTACCCGCGGAACAAAGAGAAATGTTAATACATATTGACGGCATTCAATCAATTCTGTTTCTTTAGCTCAGGAACATCTGGCCTGGAGGCTCAAGTAAAGGCAAAAACAGGGTGAGTCCCCAGAACAGCCAGAAGCGACAACATGTGAAACCCATTTTCTCTATTCTGTGAATTACATGTTCCTGCTGGCAACATTTCTCTGTTGAAATGTGTTGATATAACTGAATTGAAATCGGGACACTGACAAATGAGTGAATGAGTATCTGATAATAAAATACAACTTGGCCCGTGCTGCTTTTAAACTGTCTGTTATTTGCAGCAGGTAGTATGCTGTGGAATCCTATATCTATCGTTTCTGCATGACTACAGCGGACGAGCAAATTACAGTGGATTAACTCTACATTGTTTCTCCATGTTCAGCTCCACTGACACATCCCCACTTATTCAAGTCCTTAATTACAGTTTACAGCATGTGGGTGGTTGAGACTGCTGTGATTGCAGCCGGTGGAAAGGAGAAAGAGGATGAGAGTGAGGATAAAGATGGCAGAGGGATGTCATAGTGAGATTTATTATATATTCATAAAGTGTATTAGCATGGCAGGGAGTATAACAGGTTCCTAGCTGTTCAGAGAGAAAGAAACTTTCCTCTCTTTGCCTCCTTTCAGCGTCAGATATGACATTGATTTGAAGCTCTCTCTCCCTGCATTTCCATCACCGCCTTTTGTTGCCCTTCCACATACAAACGGTCACTGTCTTTTTGTCTTTTCAGTTGATCTCGGGTGGCCTATTCTTTATTTAATGACTGGCTGACTTCCTATAAGGAAGCACTTCATTACTGCATGGTACAGCAAGCAGGTGAAGCAGTGTTGTGAGGATGGCGTCGGTCTTGCGCACATGGACAAGATTTGATCATGCTGAAATCAAAGCGGCCTGTGCCTTGTGTCTCTGCACGTTTTGAGTGCATGCTCAGCTCTGTGTGTGTGAGTAAATTATCTACAGTACAAGCACAAACACACCACTGAGCTTACTCAGTGTCTTGCAAATGTGTTTTGTTCATGACATACATGAACAATACTTGCCCCAATATGAATGTTTGTGCTTTAAGAGTGGGATTCAGAGTTGCTTGATTTAAGTCACATGTAATCTCTTCAGGCAACACAGGACACATCTACATGGAGCTTTTCATATTCCAATTCTGGCAATTGCAGGTTCAAAAGCAAACTTTCCAATGTTGTATCACAAATTTTATCTGATCAAGTTAAAACTAACAAACTTACAGCTGTTTTATTGTCTTCTCTTGGGCAACACACTTCTTTAAAGGGAAAATCTTCTTAACAGTATTCCTTTGATTTGGGATAGAACATCAGGTACAACTATCCACAAACTTTCTAGGGATGCACCGAATGTTCAGCCACCAAAATTAATAGGCCGAAAATAGCACAAAATATATTTGCAGGTAAGGGCAATTTTACACTTGCCAAACCTACAGAACAATGGGATCATTTTATATCCCTGACTTGATTGGCCTAATAAGTCAAAAGACTGAATAAATTGTACAGAACACTGACATGTTGGAAGCGTAGAAGAATTTTAAAGTGTCTGAGAAAGACGCAAAAATCATAAAACATAGTATGTATGTCCATTAAAGTAAACTTTACTTTACCGGACCCTCTTGGGCCATGCACCATAGTCTCTCCAAATCCTATGGGAAACACTGAGTAAAAAGCAGCATTTTAATTTATGCAAATGTAAAAAAATATTTTAAATTATATTCGGCTTCGGCCAAGAATTTTCATTTTGGTGCATCCCTAAAACTTTCCTCTATTGCTGGAAATTGGAGCATTGAGTCGAGCATAGAGTCTGTCTGTTCTGGAGTTTGATTCCTTGTATTTCATTTTTAAAACATACTGAATCTTTTAGTAATTTTTTAAAAATTTCCATATAATGTAAGTCTATATAGGCATTTCAAATATTTCACTGCTGCCCATGTTAGGACTTAATTGTTAATTGTTCTATTCTCCCGTAAAATTAAATTACAATTGAATACTGCCTCCAGTCCAACTAGCAACAATAAAATGAAAGGTTTTTACACCTTAAGGTATGACCTTAAGGTGTGAAAAAGCTGTTGAAAAGTGCATGCAATGGAAAAAGTGTTGGTGTCAGTAGCTGTAGGCATTTTAGAGGTATATGTACAGTGGCCCTGAGAGCAACATGTTTATGTATTTAGTTGTGTTTTCTGAAAACTGTTTTGTGTGTAGAAGTCACTCTGTATTTTTGTGGATATGATTTTACTCATCACAAATGTAAAAATGCATATTTGTAGATAGTGAAATATTTGCACATCATAGTACACATTTGTGGATTGTTTTCTGTGGGTTACAAATATTAAAGTCCAATAAAATCTTCCATAAAATTTTCCTTAACAACCTTTAATTTTAAAATATAATGCATCTTTTATTAGTTTTTTATATTTCAATATAATATTGCTTCAAGCCCCTGAAATATTTCACTACTGCCCAGCATTCAGACTTCAAATGTAAGCTTGAATGTGTTAATTGTGCTATTCTCCCTTAAAATTGCAGTCAAGTCAAGTCAAGTCAGAATTATTCAAAGTGTAAAATCACCAGCTGCGTGGTCCCAGTACACTACAGAAAACAGAGACACACATTGCAGAATTGGATGAAAAAGATGAGAACACAAAAGAAGATACACATATTAAAAAACAATGAAATACATAATTATCAAACAATACTAAATAAATAATTTCAAATTTTATAAAAATTCATAAAATACCTTAGCTCTAACTAGAAGCCTTCTCACCATCCCTAACTAAAATCTTTACTAAAAAGAAAAGTTTTTAGCCTACTCTTAAAAATGGAAATGTTGGTTGCTTCCCGAACCCAAACAGGGGTCTGATACCATAGCCAAGGTGCCTGATGGCTAAAGGCTGTGGTTCCCATTCTAGAGACCCTAGGCACTACAAGTAGCCCCGCAATTTGGGAGCGCAGTGTTCTAGTGGGGCAGTATAGTGTAAGGAGTTCTTTCAAATAAGATGGTTCCTGACCATTAAGGGCTTTGTATGTAAGAAGAAGAATTTTAAAATCAATTCTCGACAGTGCAAAGTAGCTAAAACAGGTGAAATGATCTCTCCTACTGGTTCTAGTCAGTATGCAAGCAGCAGCGTTTTGTATTTGGTGGAGAGACTTAAGAGATTTTTTTGAGCAGCCTGAAAGAACGGAGTTACAGCAGTCAAGCCTTGAGGTAAAAATGCATGGACAAGTTTCTCTGCATCATCTCGATGCAGAAGGTTTCTGATTTTCATAATATTGCGAAGGTGAAAATAGGTAGTCCTTGTAGTTTGCTTTATGTGTCAGTTAAAAGACAGGTCTTGATAAAAAAGAACTCCCATATTCCTCCTGGTGGTGCTAGAGGCCATGGCAATGCCATCCAAAGCAACCATGTCTGCAGACAATGTGTCTCGGAAGTGTTTGGATCCAAGTACTAGAGTTCAACATCAAGAAATTATCAGACATCCAGGTCTTCACATCCTTAATGCATGTTTGAAGCGTAGCTAACTGGTTGGTTTCGTCAGGTCTGATAGAAAGGTATAGCTAAGTATCATCAGCATAACAATGAAAATTTACACTGTGGTTCCTAATGATATCACCTAGCGGAAGCATATAAGGTGAATAAAATAGGTCCAAGGGCTGAACCTTGCGGAACTCCATAGGTAACTTTGCTGCTTCATTTACATGTACAAACTGGGTGCGATCTGATAAGGAAGATTTAAACCAGCTTAAAGCAGTTCCTGTTATGGCTATTAAGTATTCAAGTCTCTGTTGTAAAATATGGTGATCAATTGTATCAAATGCTGCACTCTATCTAACAAGACCAATACAGAGACTAGTCCCTTATCTGATGCAATTAAAAGATCATTAGAGATTTTTTTTACCAGTGCTGTCTCTGTACTATGATGCATTCTGAAACCTGACTGAAATTTTTCAAATAAGTTGTTGCTATGCAAAAATTCACAGAGTTGATTTGTCATCAGCATTATTGAATACTGCCTTCAGTCCAGCTTGCAATAATAAAATGAAAGGTTTTTACACCTTAAGGTATGACCTTAGGGTGTGAAAAAGTTGTAAAGCTGAGCAGCTACAAAGTGCCTGCAATGGAAAAGGTGCTGGTGTCAGTAGCTGTAGGCATTTTAGAGGCATTTTAGAGGTATATGTACTGTGGCCTTGAGAGCAACATGTTTATGTATTTAGTGGTGATGTCTCTATTTGCAGCATGTTCCCCTTCGAGGGAACTCGAACTGCGTCGGTTACGACACTATGGGAATGCCTCTAGGCGAAGCAGGTCTGAACGTGAATGAAATCACTCCAATCCTATTGGCCTGTTGCTAGAACGGTAAGGTGTGACGGAATAACCAGAGGAGTATAAAGCACACCTGTACACACTCATCATTAGCTTTTTTCTATTCAGCAGGCGCTCTGTATGTTGTTTGAAGAAAGCTCCAGTCCTACAAGCAGTGTGTCTTACCTGAAGAAGAAGTCTACCAGCATGTCCGGCAACCAGATGTACAGAAGGTGTGTTTTTTCTTGCCCTCGGTACATCACGGATGGAGATTCTCATGAGATGTGTGTCTCATGTTTGGGGATGGAGCACGCACGGGCAGCTCTCGAGGGGGCTGCCTGCGCCCGTTGCGAAGCCCTTTCCGTGCGGGTACTGAGGTACAGCATGGCTCTCTTTCCGAGGATGGCCGGATGTGTTTTCCCCGTGGTGCGGGCCCTGCGGCCGCTGAGGCGGCCCGGCGGCTTCACTCATGGGTTCACAGCGTGATCTGTCGGAGGATTTCGGGACGGCTGAGGCTTTTTCCCGACCTTCATCCGCTGGCTCCGACGCTTCCTTTCCTCGTTCGGGAGCCCGTTCTCGGCTTCTCCCGCTCGCGGTTTTGGATCCGGAGGCGCTGCAGCAATCCGACTCCGAGGAGGCGGACGTGCTCAGCGCAGTCGACGATGACTTCCGGGTGTCGGGGCGGCGTCATCTGGCCGCGCCCGACTATGACGTGCTGCTGGAGGTGGTGACTAGAGCCGTGGCTAAGCTCAACATCAACTGGCCACGGGAGGAGCAGACACCACAGGCTAGTGGTAGCTTGATGAAAGGTTTCTTAAGCACCACACGCCACCTCCACGCCGGTCTCTGCCATTCTTTCCTGATTTACATGATGAACTGAGTAAATCATGGGGCAGACCCTTCTCTACATGGCTTTCCACACCCCGATCACTGAACTACAGTAATGTGATGGGGGTTAGGGACCGTGGTTATGGGAGGATGCCTCGGGTGGAGGATGAGCTTGCGAGCTATCTCTCCCCTCGACTTGCGTCCTCCCTGGAGAAGCCGGCGTTACCATCCAAACCATGTCGCACCACATCCACGCTTGTGGGGAAGGCGTACATGCCAGCGGGCCAGGCAGGTGCGAGCTTGCACACCACGGTGCTTCAAGCCTACCAAGCCAACCTGCTACAGGAGATGGTTCAGAGGGGGGGTCCCTCCGAGGAAGATCTGGCGGAGCTTCGCAGAACCACGAAGCGTTAGATGCAGGGCGAAGCGTTCCGCCAGTACCTCCCTCGCCGGTCTGGACCCAAGGCAGCTGAGGCTGCCAGGCGTAGGTCCCTTCCCTCTACGAGCTCCTACGGAGAGGAGGGAAGCAGAGTGTCGCTTCTCGGGGGCCCCCCGAGGAGCTGGGGCAGCGAGACGGCGCTCTCACCCTCAGCCGTCTGAGAGACGCGATCTGAGGACCGTCATCCAGTCCCGACGGAGCTCAGGGAAGACCGGGGTAGGGGAGTCTTTCTCCCCTCCCGCACCCCCCCCACCCCCCCCGGAGGCCGACCGAGGTCCCCTCCGCCGTGGCAACAGGTGATGTTATCCCGCCGTTTACACGTTCAGGACGCACCTGCCACCATCGAGTCCGCACCGTACTGCCTGCCCCGAGGGTCTGCAGACGGACGGCATCCCGACTCACTCACCGTGGATCTTCGGCGGCTCCCCCCTGCCGTTCTGGGGCTTCAGGGGTCCACCAGAAGATCACACGAGACACCGACCACCAGCCCCGAGGGGCTGGTTCCGTTGGCAGACTTTGCAGACGCTTGGCGGAGCCTGACGAACATTTCTCCGCGGGTCCTGCGCACTGCCATAGATGGGTATCGACTACAGTTCATAGCCCGCCCTCCAAATTCAACAGAAGAGAGGGGGTGGTTTGGACTGTGGTCCGCCCGGAGCAAGGTCCGGTGTTGGGACAGGAAGTTTGTACTCTGCTGAGGAGAGGGGCCGTGGAACGTGTCTCCCCCCCAGACAGAGACTTCATAGTCCCCAAGAAGGACGGAGGGCTGCGTGCCCTATTTTGGATCTGCGGGTTCTAACCGGTCTCTGAGGAGATTCAGGTTAGAGATGCTCATCATCCCCGCCACCGTGACGCACATCCAATCTGAGGATTGGTTCGTCACGATAGATCTAAAGGACGCCTATTTCTAGGTCTCCATCCGTCCTTCTCACAGGAAGTTCCTGAGGTTTGCCTTCGGGGGTGTGGCTTACCAGTATCGGGTTCTTCCATTCGGCCTGGCACTTCCCCTAGCACATTCACCAAGTGTATGGATGCAGCACTGGCCCCGCTGAGGCTCCGGGGCATCCGGATTTCAACTTCATCAACGACTGGCTCATCCTAGCCCAGTCTCGAGAGTTGGCGGTTCGGCATCGAGATGTCGTTCTGGCTCGTCTGCGGCGTTTAGGGCTGAGGCTCAACGCAAAGAAGAGCGTGCTGGCGCCCACCCAACGGGCTACGTTCCTAGGGGTTGCATGGGATTCGACAACGATGCGGGCACAATTGTCTCCGGCACGTGTCGACACCATATTGGCTGCCGTGAAAGGGGTGAAGTTAGGCCACGCCATCACTATGAAACACTTTCAACGAGTGTTGGGTCTCCTGGCGGCTGCGTCCAGCGTAATACCATCTGGACTGCTGCACATGAGACCCCTGCAGTGGTGGCTAAGGAACAAGGGTTTTTCCCCGAGGGGAATCCTCTCCGTCTGGTTTGGGTTACGCGCAAGTGTCTTCGTTCCCTATCAGTTTGGAAGGAAACTTGGTTCCTGTCCCAGGGGCCCGTGCTGGGAGGGTCTTGTCGCCGGCTGGTTATTTCGACAGACGCCTCCCTCACGGGCTGGGGCGCGGTCATGGACGGCCGCTTTGCAAGGGGATCCTGGCAGGTGCATCGATCCGAGTGGCATATCAACTGTCTCGAGATGTTGGCGGTGTTCCAGGCTCTAAGGAGCTTCCTGCCCGATCTCCAAGGCCACCACGTCCTGGTTCGTTCTGAGGAGAACAACACAGCGGTGGTGGCCTATCTGAATCACCAGGGCGGTCTGCGCTCGCGCCCTCTGGACAGACTGGCGCGTCAGATCCTCCTGTGGTCCCAGCAGAGGTTACTATCGCTCAGGGCGATGTATTTCCTGGGGACACAGAATCAGGGAGCAGACCTGCTGTTGAGGCAGGGGCTGAGGCCCGGGGAATGGAGACTTCACCCCGAAGTGGTGGAGCTCTTGTGCGAAGAGTTCGGCCCAATAGACGTGGATCTGTTTGCGTCTCAAGAGACTACGCACTGCCCGCTATGGTTTCTCTCGTTCCTCCAGCCCCGTTGGGTCTGGACGCCATGGTACATTCGTGGCCGAGGCTACGTCTGTACGCTTTTCCCCCAGTCGCTCTGCTCCCGGGGTTCTGGAGCGGGTCCGCCAGGACTATGTCGGCCTACTGCTCGTAGCCCCGTTCTGGCCAACCCGGGTGTGGTTCTCGGACATCATGTCGCTCCTGGACGGCCCGCCGTGGCGGGTCCCTCTGAGGAGAGACCTGCTGTCCCAGGCGCAGGGCCGGGTTCTTCACCCTTGCCCCGCCATATGGCGACTGTGGGTCTGGCCCCTGAGGGGGCACAGTACCTAGAGGCGGGTCTAACAGCCGGAGCAGTCGAGACCCTCCTGAGCTCCAGGGCCCCGTCCACACGGAGGATGTACGGCCTGAAGTGGAGTGTTTTCTCCACTTGGTGTAGGGAGCGGTCGGTGGACCCTGTTACCTGCCCGGTGGTTCAGGTACTTGAGTTCCTCCAGGACCGGTTCTCTGCTGGTCTTTCCCCTTCCACCCTCAAGGTGTACGTGGCAGCTATTTCATCTTTCCACACCCCTCTGAGGGAGGGGTTCTTGGGGAAACTTCCCTTGGTTGTACTTTTCCTCCGTGGTGCCCGGAGGATGAGACCTGCGACTCGGTCCAAGGTTCCCACTTGGGATCTGGCAGTGGTTCTTGGGGCGTTGGCTGAGGCCCCCTTCAAACCCCTGGAGTCAGCTGAGGCTAAGCACTTGACCCTCAAGATGGCCTTTCTCCTTGCTATCACCTCTCTAAGGAGGGTGGGGGAGCTCCAAGCGCTTTCGGTTTCCCCGCAAAGCCTGGAGTTTGCCCCGGGGAATATTAGGGCTATCCTGCACCCTCATTCAGGATACATCCCTAAAGTGCCTTCTTGTGCGGCAGGGTCCACAGTGCTGCAGGCATTTCATCCTCCACCTCATGTGACGGCGGAGGACGGGAGACTTCATCTGCTCTGCCCTGTCAGAGCACTGAGTATTTACACTCTGAGGTCCTCCCGTTGGAGGAAGGCTGACCAGCTGCTAGTGTGTTTTGGGTCTCCCAGGGCCGGGCTCCCTGCATCCAAACATACTATTAGCAACTGGATTGTTCAGACTATTTCCCTGGCCTATCAGGTGCGCGGTTGCCTTCACCTGTGGCTGTGAGGGCTCATTCTACCAGAGGCAAGGCGGCCTCTCGAGCCCTCCTTTCCGGGGCCTCTTGCAGGATGTTGTTTAGCGGCTGGCTGTGCCACTCCGCACACATTCATTCGGTTTTACAGTCTTGACCTTCCTTCGGCACCTGGCACTCGTGCGCTCTCCTCTTAGTAGTGCCACTTTATTGCACACAGGGGCAGGCGGGGTTTTCGGCACGGTTTAGTGGGTATCTCGTTCCCATAGTGTCGTAACCGACGCAGTTCGAGTTCCCTCGAAGGGGAACGTCTCGGGTTACGTATGTAACCCTGGTTCCCCGAGAAGGGGAACGAGAGACTGCGTCGGCCCGCCGCACCTCTCTCCCCGCCTGAAGCGCCTGCTTCATAGTTTAAGCTAATGATGAGTGTGTACAGGTGTGCTTTATACTCCTCTGGTTATTCCGTCACACCTTACCGTTCTAGCAACAGGCCAATAGGATTGGAGTGATTTCATTCACGTTCAGACCTGCTTCGCCTAGAGGCATTCCCATAGTGTCGTAACCGACGCAGTCTCTCGTTCCCCTTCTCGGGGAACCAGGGTTACATACGTAACCCGAGACGTTTTCTAAATGCTGCTTTTGTCATCAAATTGGTGAAGATGTTTTCTTAATTTGTTTATTTTTTGTTTTAGACAACGGTTTGTTGTGATCCATTTGTTTGTTCAATTCTGCACTGGAAAATATACTATTTCCATGAAATTGTCAATTTGGTGAAGATTTTTTCTTAATTTGTTTGTTTTTTGTCTATTTGCAAGGTTTGCAAGTGTGTAAGTAAGTTTGTAAGTGTGCAACTCCCAGGGCCACCATTGCTATGGTTACTTTTTCTATTTTAGAACAGGCTGCAGTGCAACAGTCCTTTACCCACCCTTTTGTGTCCAGTCAATAAAACAAACAAGCAGTACATTATGAAGGATGGACTGTCTTGCAATTTCTAATTACTACAACTATGGCATTTGAGTGCCAATCACTAAAATGACATTTAGAAAGTAGAATTACCCTCAGCAAAGGAAAAACTTAAAACAATGGTTTCCGCAAGGAAAATTCTACTTAACAACATTTGCAATGTTTTAAATGTACTTTTCAGTCTTTTCTGGACAAACCACATTTTTATTAACCAGAAAGCTATCACTGAATTGTCTTAAAGAGATAATTTTGTGATTAGAAAATAACCTCATAAACCTCATACTTCAACATAAAGATCAATTTCATTCTTGTTTCTACAGTCTTTTAGAAAACATGCAAAACATCACATGTGGAAATGTCTCCTAGACTTTCTGATGTGAACTTCACCATTCTGAGACTGTTCACTGAGGTAGCTTTGTGAGATAGTAACAAGCAGGTGTTCAATGAGCAGGGGAGTTGGACTTTTAGTAGCTCAGTTTCTGCAGTTAAAGAGTTCATATGGAGTTTTAAGAAGCCGTTGTGTGTGCGAGTAACTGTGTGTACGTGCCAAATCTTTCTATTAGTAATTGTATATTTTATTATCTGTTTTATGAAGGCTAATGATGCTTAGTATGCAGTTCCTACCAGTTTAGTATTAGTTTAAATAAAAACATAGAGATCTATTTAGAGACGTGCAACAAATACTGCATTTATTCCACTTTAATATTGCAGATTTTAAGTTGCTGCTAGTGAGAATAAATGAGAGAAGCTGTTATATATTTTGAAGGGAAAGTTTTAAACTGACAATTTGCTACAGAGTATGTTTATCTAGCCATTATGCAGATATGGATATTTGCTTACTGTTTTACTTCAAGCAGAATAACCAATAAGTGGAAAAGTGGAGTGTTTTATCTGATGTGGTGACAGTATTCAATTAATATCCTAGAAAACCATTTAATGGCCTACAAAGCCTACCTGCTTTTTAGGCCATTAAATGGTTAAAAGGTTTAGCATTCTTCTCCTGGTAGCACTCCCGTGTGCGATTGTCCAACCTGATGGCTATAGAGATACAGTAAGTTGATCCAGGGAGGTGGGATTGTCACGGGACACAAGTTAATCCTTCCATGTATTAGATTAAACATTTATAAAAAAAAAACTGCAAAGCCTCATCATCATCATTCCATGCATTCACTGCTGTCAATGTCCAGAACTCCACCGCCAATAACAGGTTACAGGATCCCTGACGGAGAGACAACAAACATTTGGCAGCTTCTTTTCCATGCACCGGGTGATCAAAAACCTTTTTCATCTTCATGGTGAAGGCTTGACAGGAACACAGCTGACTGGCTCTCCCATACCACTGATCCACAGTGGTCTGTGGCATATGTGAGGGGCAGCTGTTCAAAAACTAGGGAAAATTGTGTCAGGTAGTCTCCACAAGTGCTCATAGCCCCATTGTAGTGCTCCAGGGCTAGTTCGAAAGGCTCCCATATGTGAGTGACTGGAGCAGGAGGAGAGGCAGCTAGTTGAACATGGGGCAGATCTAACAGCAGTGACCTTTGGGTCAATCATGGCCAACCAGACTCCTATGAATCCACACTTGGCTTGCATTGGCATTGTCCACTGGACATGTTATCTTACAAGGAGTGCCCCACTGATGATACCATGATTGCCATGCAAAGTATCTACAAGACTCAAGTGAGGCAAAATTACCCTATAAGGTATATTGTCCCCTTTACTACCCAAGTTAAGACCTTGGTCCAACGTCTGCCGGACAAGAAAAGAGAGTGGGACGATCCCAGGCTCCCTGAAGACTTTTAAATGTACCTGCATGGCAGACCTGAACTCTAAAAGATATCACTGGCATGATGCATGTTCAAACATGGAAACAACATAGAACAACAGAGGCATTAATGTATTTTGCAACACATCAGAGACTGCGTACAGCTCAGTTGCTTGCCTGGTCACAGAGACAGAGACCTTGTATTTGAACTTAACAGCAAGGACAGTGAATTTGAAGTGTTGATTGATAAAAAAATAAAAAGTAGAACAATAATAAGTTGCAGAGGTGATAAGTTCTCAGTCATCCTGGTCATAGTTATCCAAGGAAGGTTAAAATCAAGGGCAACTGGACTTGGTTGAAGATACTTGAATCCAAGAGACTTGGAGGGGGTAAGTGGTGTTGAAGAAGTCCCCCTCACCTGTTAAGTGAGGGTTTCTCAACCCAGGTTTAAATGGCTTCCTTGACACCTCTTTCAAACTATCCATCCTTTCTGTCTAAAATGTGCACCTGGTGATCCTCAAAAGAGTGTCCTTTATACTTCAGATATAGGTAAACTGCTGAGTCTTGACCGGAGGAGTTGGCCCTTTTGTGTTGAACCTTGCGTTTGGGTAGTGGTTGTCCCTACCAGTCAGTCAGAACCTAAGAAGTCTCTTGGATGAGGAAATGAAACCTCTTCAAGGATGCCCTTGATTTTGATTTTATCCTTCTTTGGAGAACATAGTCATGAAGTTATGAAACAATAATTAATACAATACAACATAAAAATATGAGTAGAAGAAATTTTAAAAAGGGTATTACGTTTCACCTTCAAACAAAAGAAAACAGTTGAACTACTATTGGCCCCTGGAGGCTGCAGTGTTCCTCCCACAATAATGTCCTTGCACAAATGTATTGGTAAAATATATGAGGAGCATGTTTCAATTTCAAGGGCACTGACCCCTATACAATTCAATTCAATCAAGTCTGCAGCTACAGTAAGTCTAAAAAACGTGGCCAAAAGGTTAGAACATTATTGTCATTCCGTTTATAATACAGCACATATTTTTTCATGAGGGAATTTAAAGAAGATCTCTCTGTACCAAGGAGTAAAACTGGTTGGAATAGATTTAAAGCAATTGTGCAAATGGCACTGGAGGCTAAAAAATAAATAGTTTATGTCAGTCAGTGGGGGTGATGCAGCTTCTTGGAGGGTATGCCTAAGATTTTCCAAAAATGCTTTGTTTTGTGTCACAGGGTGTCATTAGTCAATCTGTGTATTAGTGCATCTCACTGCAACATCAGATTCTGAGTGGCAGCTGGATGATATCCAAAAGGAGAACATCTGCCATCAGTACAGACTCCACTGAGGCTCAAAAACCCACCAACTCACAATCCGGCGAAAAGGAAAAGGTTACGGCACCATTTAAAAAGAGTACCATCAGAGAGGTCATTTGCAATGGGAAATTAACATTGGTGTTTATGTAGATAATTATTGTAATTCACTTCAAATACTAGCCATTAGTGCTTTAGCATTAGCGAAAATGGGGGTTGGTTATTACAAGCTTACTTATCGTACCACTGTTGCTGGTTGAAAGGCTCCATCACTTCTAAATTACATTTGTATTCTAATATCCATATTCTATCAAAACAGACGTCATGAACTCCCTCATGATAAAAGCCTTTACAATGAAGTCTGACCTTAAAGCATTTGGCACAGTGCAGACACAGGCATGTAAAAAAGAAAAGAAAAACATAATGTGATGTGGCTTCATTCACCGGGGAACTGTTGTTGATGTACCACTGACTGTTTTCGTCCCATATACAGTAATTATGGTAAATGGACTGCATTTTTATAGCACTTTTCTACCATAACAGCAAAGCGCTTTACAATTTGCTCTGATTCACACATCCCGATGGTGACAGAGCTGCCATGCAATCTGGGGTTAAGTGTCTTGCCCAAGGACAATTCCGCATGTGGGCAGGAGGAGCAAGGGATTGAACCACCAACCAGCCTCTACATCCTGACCCCTATGCAAACAAAAGGACCAGGCTGGTAAATGTATTTATTTTTTTGAGGCTTTTATTTAACAGCCTTACTGCTAAGTAATCTTGACAGCAGGCTCTGACTTAATGACTCTTGTCTGATCAGCTTCACTCTCTAAACAAGTTTCATAGGGCACTAAAGTGTGATCCTGGTGATCTTGTTTGACCATGAGGCTAGTAGAAGCAGTCTCTTTTTGATTTCAAGTAAATTCATTCTAATTAAACTGTCATTGTTTCATTTCTTTTTTTGGTTAGATTCTATTATGACCTCAGCGGCACTGTCCTTTTTCAACCACTTTTGTTTTTGTTTTTATTATTTTGTGTAAATAAAGAATAACTCAACAAAAAACATTCTGAATATTCTATTTTCATGAATATATTTTAATTTAAGATGAAAACTGAGTTTTATTTACATGCTAATTTTAATATTAAACTCAATCACTTTTACCAATAAAAAGTGAGGAAAAACTATAGGAAAAGGTTCTAAATGGTGTTTTTTAAAATAATTTTGTTTGATCATTTAGACAACAAAGTGATGTACGATCAGTCATCAATCTTCCTTTCTGTGCTTGCAATGAATTATAACGAAAATTGTAGTTGTGTGTCAAATTCATCTAATCATTTCCCACTTGTAAAAGCTGATTTGAGCTGATAAAACAATAAGAAAATGAGTTTAACGGCAGAAGAATGAATAATTATTCTGACATTCATTTTATAGATTTCTGTGACTGAGGGAGGAGGAGAACGATGACAAACTGATCATGTGCCTGTCTCACTTTGTTTACTTAAATGTTGGCCGGCCAGCTGGGTTCATTTACCCCCGGATCACTGAGAGTGAACCATTCCAAAACACGCAAATTATCTGGGGACTGTTAAGCCAACATGACCAGGTGAGTGTCACTTAGCATTTATTTGTGCAAAATAATCCTTGAAACTGCTGCCATCACACCTAATTTTGCCCAGTGGGTGCTGTGTTTTTGTCCTATTTTCCCTCTTCTATGTCTCGCTGAGTGTGGAAATGACAGGGTTGTATGGCAGCTTCACATCCCCCAACTTCCCCCAGCCATACCCTGACAACCAGCACATAGTGTGGAACATCACTGTCCCAGATGGCCACAGGGTCAAACTCTACTTCAGCCACTTTAGTATGGAACCCTCAAACGAGTGTGAATATGACTACATTCAGGTACATGTTGTATCCAACTTCCGTATTCTGCGCTGGAGTCTGTAGCTTACTCAGTAAAAGGTCTCTGACCTTGTCAAACCAGGTTTTGGCAGAGGGGAATGAAACCTTGCGGTTCTGCGGTGAGGAAGAGAAGAACTCTGAAAGCACCCCGAGGAACACCGTCATCCTGTCAGCCGGGAACCTCATGTCAGTGGTCTTTAGGAGTGACTACTCTAACGAGGGCAGATTCACCGGCTTCCAAGCATTTTACACCTCAGAAGGTGATGTAGAATAGTGACATTTGTTGCCAGAAGGCAGACACATTTTTGTGGCTGTAATAACACAGAGCAATGTTTAGTGGAGTTTCTAAAGAAATAATTATATCATCACAGGTATGTACAGTAATGTTAAATTTGGATTTTGAAAAAACATAAATACAGCAGTGACAAAACAATTGCACACAATGGAATAAAGTGCAACATAGAAGATACTTAATATAAATATAACTATGGTCTTATCCAAATGTAATAACACAGTTAATATGAACATAGATTGGCACTTTACATTGTAGTTTGACATATACTTCTTCCTATTTATCATAGCAAAGTAAAAAAAGGAATCAACAATACATGATCTGATTGAGTTTTGGAACATTTAAGGTTTATAGCAGTCTGATAAAGACAATTCCACTTTCCCTATTTAAAGTATGTTCATGGACAGAAAAATACATTTTTATTCTGTTGTTTTTCATTCTCTAACCTTTCTGTCTCGAGCAGACATCGATGAGTGTCTGTCCAAGATAGATGGGGAGAGAGTGTGTGATCATTTTTGCCACAATTACATCGGTGGATATTACTGCACGTGCAGACAGGGATACCTTCTCCATGACAACAAAAGATCCTGCACAGGTAAGACCCATGCACACTAAAGCTCAAGAGGATTGTTAACCTGAACTCAATCAAAGTAAGTCAAAAGCTATATAGTGAGGCACACATCATTTGACTGTATATTGATCTCTGTAAATACTCTAGCTAAATACACTGCTGATCACTACCAGACACAGAAGATATTGATGGAAATAAAGCAAAGCAATTTCCAGTAAGGAGCATTCCCTTTTGTTTGATGTATTTGGCTTCAACATATTTGAACTCCACAGCATTTGTTGATGATGCAATCAAATATTGGCCATATATTTCAGTTGCCGCAAAAGCTATTTTCTGACATTTCACACAGGGCACACCATTGATAGTGTTCTTGATTGGATTTTATTATATCATAGCTGGGCTGTGCTAACTAATTTCAGGCTGAAAAGGCATAGTGATGCATAAAGTAGTTGATCTCTGCCAGCTGGTGTAAGGCAGGGTTAATTGCTGTCGATTCCTAAGGGAAAAGCAACTTCAATAGCGGCATTAAAAATTGATACCTGTGTGCGGCACTAATAGTGTACTGACACTAGGTAATTAATCACAATTACCAGTTGATGTGCCTTAAATTATTATTCTTTGCCAGAGGAAAAAGGGTGACAAAACAAATCATCCAATGAATAGGCAAAAATGATTATCTGCTTACAGATTGTACTAATTATATGAATTACAGCAACTCAGCCTCTTTGCAATACTCATTTGTTTTTGTCTGTAACAACATCTGCACTCTTGCAATAATGCAAACCTAAATGAATCCCATCGTTTATGATGCCTGGAAATGTCTCAAATGACACTTTTTCATAGCCAGTACTTTATAATCCATAAAGCAGTTGCAAGTCGATTATTATTTATTATTAAGTATTCAAATTAATATATGAGGGTCTCGAACCCTGAGGACTGGACAAAATATCTAAAACATGGCTCAAAATACCCATGTTTAAGTAAGGTTTTAATTGTCTTCCATACAGTGCCATGCCACAGTCAGGTGTTGACCTCGCTGTCTGGGGTTCTGACCAGTCCGGGCTACCCGAGTCCCTACCCACCCATGAGTCAGTGTGACCACACCATCCGTCTGCCAGAGGGCTTCAGAATAATCCTAAACTTCCCGGAACCCTTTGATGTAGAAGGACACCAAAATGTCCCCTGTCCATACGATATGTTGAAGGTTAGTCATGTGACTTCAGAACATTACACGCACAGGAAAATAAATAAGCAATGTATTCCTCCTCATGCTTGTGGAGGCAGTTTGTTACTGACTTGTCCTCCCTGGGTGATTTACTGTATAGCCATGTTGTTTCCTGCATATTTAAGTTTGGCTGGACATAAATCAGTCGGGCATTTAATGAATCAACATCTCTGTTTCTTAACTGATGAAGATTTCTACCGCTGGACAACAGTATGGACCCTTCTGTGGATCAATGCCACCAGCTCGCATTGACACAGGAAGTTACCAAGTACATGTTGCATTCAGATCCGACGCTAGTGGGAAAAACAAGGGATGGATGATAAAGTACACCAGTACCAAGGCTGAATCCCTTACTTTAACTTAAGACGGATTGCTTGTTGACTTGAACATTGTATGTGTAGTTAGGCTGTATGCTATCTCAATATTTTACACAGTGACTTTTACATTGTGGCAACTTAACACAACCATACTTCTTGCAATAAAGCTTAGATATTGTGTTTGACCATGAGGCTAGTAGAAGCAGTCTCTTTTTGATTTCAAGTAAATTCATTCTAATTAAACTGTCATTGTTTCATTTCTTTTTTCGGTTAGATTCTATTATGACCTCAGCGGCACTGTCCTTTTTCAACCACTTTTGTTTTTGTTTTTATTATTTTGTGTAAATAAAGAATAACTCACAAGATATTTGGACTAATATTTTTATACATTTAAAAAAACATTTATTAAAATACTGTAAATATATATGAACATATATGAACATAACACTTCACCATATTTAAAGCCATATTTGATCAGACATGCATTTAAAAAAAAAATTATTCCTCAATGTACTGCAGCCAAATGCAAACCACTCTTTTCTTTTCTAGCTAAAGACAGAAATACATGTTAATGCTCTGGCAAAAAATAATAACTTAAAGTATTTTGGAAGTCAGTCAGTAAGTCAGGTCTAAAAAGCACTGAACGCTGGTTGTTTAACCTTCATACATTATGCAGCTTGGTCTCAGCAATCCCAGCTCTACTCCTCTATCAAAACAGTCATTATATGGTTCTTCAGTCCCATGAAATTGCCTCCCATGTGACAATTTTGCATTAATTCACTAACATTTCCTCCATCTGTTCCCCACAAGTGGGGCAAAAGAGCACGTCTGAATGTGAAAAAGAAACACACTTGTGTTGATTTATATTTTACTGTTTGTGTTTCCCTTGTTTTATCTTCTCCATTGCAATTAGGCCAACCACACTTTCTGTGACCTTTTTAAAACCTTATTATGTTAATGTTACTTTAACTGTTATGCTGCTACGTACTTTGTAGGCCACTACAAGGCAAGGTACATACTGACCCATACATCACCTTGGCATTTAGAACCCAACAGAATCATAAGGTCTTACATGGTCATGTGGTCTCTGAAAGTCATCTGACCACATTGGATAAGGTTTGTTTCCAGTATGCCCAGACAGTCCTCAGGGCAAGTTGGTGCTTACAGAGCAAACCTGCAGTTGTTACCTGAGCACTGTTAACTCATAATATAATCCACGTAGACAAGAGTGTGACACACGATAGCACAACCGACTGCTCCCTTAGCACACTCCTGGTCAGCTTAGTTGGAGTCAATTCCACAGGAATTACGCACACCATGAAACCCATTAACAAACTGTTGGAAAATATCTAGCAGCAGCAGGCAGCCAATACGCTTTCAGCTAATATGCTAACCTAGGAGACATATATAGAATGAGATAATATTTCTGACTAAAGAAAATCATTCATTTTTCAGTATTTTAGGATATTTGGACTTTGATTAAAGGCTAAGTTTGGTATTTTAGGAACTGGACCCTATTTTCCCATGTTTTGTATCTATGTGACTAATTGGTAGAACATTTTTTTTAAATTTAAATTGGTCCAGTATTGAGAAAGCACACTGCAGCTATTAAAGTGTGTCCACAAAAGTGCTTGTTTTTGCCACTGACAGGATCAGATTGTGTCTGACAGCATTATGGAAAGGATCCCTGCAGAGATAAACCTTTTTTCAAAGAGTAACATAGTGCTCTTGTCAAAGACAACAGATTCCCTTAACAAAAACAGCAATTTTACCTTGCAGAACCCGGGGATAGCTGGTCTACCACTGCTTTGTTTCAGTTTGTTTGTGTCATGTGACTTTAAAGGGCTAAAAATACCAAAGTCACAATTAGACTAATAAACTAACCCATCAGGGCAGTGGTAGACCAGACAGCTAAAATTATGTTATTTGTCAAGGGAGTCTAGCGTCTTTGATGATATAGCAATGTTTCTGGTTAAACAAAAAGGATCTTAATTATCTCAATAGGGATTCTTTCCATATGTCAGAAACTGTTGCCGACTGCATCGCTAAATACTGGACACATTTTAAAAATATTGTCCTAATTAGTCACAGACACAAAACATGTGAAAATAGTGTCCAGGTTGCAAAATACCAAACTTAACCTTTAAGTCTTCAGAAGTCAGAGCCTCCAGAATGCAGAATCCTGTCTGTCAGTGAGATTTGTCATCGCATTATTCTACATGCATTTCATATTTATTAATAAAAGAAAAGGTGGGACAACAGCACTGTCAAAGTTTGAGGATTAGTTTATTTTAGAAAATCCCACCGTTCGAGCTGTTTATTAAAAAAGAAAAAAAAAATCACATACTGTACAGTCATATACAACTTCCCTTTGTAACATTAGTCAGTTTGTACAAAATTGTGAATGTGTTGGGGAACTCACACATCTTACTTTCTCTTCTACAACGTGCTGAACCGAGGCTTAACCTTACATGCAGTCCACAATACTGAGTAAATAGGAAATCTTTATGAATGCCTCACTTTTCCCTGTATCTAATACTTAAGTACAAGCCGGTAATTACATTTCATTCTCCCTGCAACACAAAAATATGATCCTTTTGCAAATTCAAATCCACCATCATTTGTGTTCATTGTTCAAGAGACAGATGATGAGACAGGTATGACAAAAGCTACCTTCTACATGACCTATGAGTCACACAGACGTACACACATTGTACACACCGTCTAACACCACACTACCACTACAAATAATGCACAACTTGAACAATAGTATAAAATAGATGGCCTTAAATAAGCTCTCATCCAGAAATATAGTCAAAATATTACCCACAATGTCAGCCACAATGTGTCCTGTGAGGCTTGCATGTATGAAGTGATTTACATTTTATCTTATGTGAGTCTTTATTGTTAGAATGATACATTTGTCTGTGTACCTCATTCAAATAGATGCATTTACTAATGAAAAGTTAGCTTTTATACAAATATAGAATTCAATGTCAGCATTTGCATCTCAGAAATAATGTTACTCAGCATGATTCTGCACTCCATGCCACTCTAATGTAGTGCTGTACAAGTTACTTTGGTATTTTGCCTTGGGTGGAAAGTTCCTGCGCTCATCATATTATGGTATTTCTACCATTGCGGTTTTACGGGGGGGGCTTGTCATCGCAGTGATGTTGCCAGGCAACCAGCAGATTACAGGAAGATATAAGGTGTTAATTAGTAAATGTATGAAGTGCTGGGAGGCAGAATATGTTACCTTCACAAAGAGCCAGGCTAGCTGTTTCCCTGTTTCCAGTCTTTATGCTAGGCTAAGCTAGCTGTATGCTGGCAGACAGACGTGGGAGCAATATCAATCTTCTCATCTAACTCTCAGCAAGAAAGCAAATAAGCAGATTTCCAAAAATGTTGAACTATTTAAGTTTCACATGGATATGTTTATCTGTGATTATTTTTACAGCGTGGCACTCATCAAAATAAGGAGCCAATAGAAATCTGATGCCAACAGGCCTTTGATAAACATGACTGTGCAAATCACTCTGCTTCGTCTTGAGGCAAAAGCATTCAAGTGGTTTGCAAGTTTAGGCCAAATTATGCAAACATTATTAACATTCATGGATCCTGGTATTATTATCAGTACCACAAGGTAAATCTCATTCACTGACCCGGAGGCAGGTAGTGTGATTTCTTATCAGTCTCTGCTCAGGTAAAGCCTCGGTCTAGCTGCTGCCTTGGCCTGGAGTTTCTATGCTCTTCTCTCCAGGCTGCCAGCTGCTGTTCAGCTGCGTGTTGCTCCTGATGGACTGCACAGCCTGAACCTGCTGGAGCCGTCTGGCCAGCTCGGCCTCGCAGGCCTGCAGCAGCGCCAGTGTCCTCGCTCCGTCCCAGCCCAGAACCTTCTCCATAGCTTCCACCCCTCTGGTCACTACCATCTAAAGACACATTGAAGAAGCTTCATTTCACATGTGAGACTTTATACTGACTTATCATTTTTAGATATACATGTACAAACTAATGCAATCAAATCAGACAGCCTTGTAAAAAAAATAATTCTATAATTTGTGAAGCTTATAATGTTTGTGTTGACAATGTGTTAGTGGGGCTGGTGTTTTGGACTGAATTATACTGAAGGGTGGTGTTAATATTTTGTTCTCCTTGTGTATGCAAATGAGATTGGACAAATTTTACACCTGCATTTTAATTATAATCCCTTTGGGTTATATTACAGAACTGTGTCAAGTATGGATGTGTTGTGTCAGGGCTTGCAGTTTTACATAATCTTGTCATAATTATTTTTTTATTTTTTTTACAGCTGCTTCTTGGACTGGAAACCTTGTGTCAATATGATGAAGTATAGGACAGCTGAAGAGTGGCCTCACATTATGTATAATCTCTTGGTTGCTCAGGTCTGTCTAAATCTAATTCATAAACGTTTTAGGAAGTTTTAATAAAGACTGAATCCTCTGAGGAATTTGCATATAATTGCAAGTATAGTATGTATAAATGGTCAAATTTGGGGCAGTTTTATCTGCAGTCGTGAGGCAGACTGAATCGCTGGTGTGAGCGGACTACCTGCAGATCCTCAGTAGAGAGTCTGGTCTCTGGGCTTGTTTTGCCTTTGAGGACCATCAGTGTCCGGGACATGAATCCAGATGCAGAGTCCACCTCCATCCCGTCTGGCACATCCACGTCTCCAGCCCCTGACACATTAAAATGGGTTTTCTTTCAGGATCGTTTGTTGTATAAGGGTGTAGTTAAAATAAATCACTTCGAGCAGTAATGGTTAGCAACAATGGTTCCACCTAGTGACCAAAAGGCACAGGCACAGATCTTCTGTCATGAGCTAAATACTATAAGGCGTCAGAGGGAGTACAATGATTACTCATATTAGTAACTGTTGGAACTCAAATGTATATGAAAAATAACATGTTAATATATACAGTTGTTTTTATCACATGTATTTCTTTTATTTAAAAAGCTATGGTTTCAAGCAGAATTCTTCCTGTTGATTGCTACACAATTATAGGTAATAATGATCATTTTACTGGATGTTGTATGCTTTTGATCACAGATAGACTTTTTCTTCCCAATAGAGGAAGATATAGAACATCTGGCATTTATGAGTCATTGACTAATTATATAATAATAATAATAATATATATATAATAATAATAATAATATATAATATATAATAATATAATATATATAATTATATAATAATATATATATATATATATTAATTATATATAATATATATATATATAATTATATAATAATATATATATATATAGATATATAATTAATATATATATTAATATATAATTATATATATTATATATAATAATATATAAATATATATATATATATAATTATTAATAATATATATATATATATAATTATAATAATAATATATATATATAATTATATAATAATTATATATATTAATTATTATAATATATATATATATATATTATATAATAATATATATATATAATTATATAATAAATATATATATATAATTATATAATAATATATTATATATATAATAATATATATATATATATATAATATAATATATATATATATATATATATATATATATATAGATATATATATATATATATATAATTATATATATATATATATAATATATATAATATATATATATATATATAATAATATATTAATATAATAATAATATATATATATATATATATATATAATATATATATATATATATATATATTAATATATATATATATATAATATATATATATATATATATCTATATATAATATATATTATATATATATATATATATAATTATATAATATATATATAATATATATATATATATATATATATAGTATTGTTATAATAAACTAGTTTAAGTCTGCAAAACTAAACAATACAATGAAGATTAAATACAAATGAAAGAAAAGAAATCATCGACCATTAGAGCACAACTCATAGCCCAACACCAATGCCAGATATAGCGTGTTTTATGTTTTCAACAGGCTCTTCAGGGATACTCGAGACTTTCTATTTAACAGACTTTTGGCTCTTCAAAAGCTGTAATAGATTGGCAGAGGCAAAGGCGAGCATTTCTCTAAAAAGGTACTGCTGATTTTCCTTAAGACCTAGTATTACTATGAAATACTCTTTTTCTGCAGAGCTTTTTTAATCAACTGAAGTGCCAAAACAAATTACTTTCTAACTAAGAAGTAGCAACTCATCACACAGTGACACAATATGCATTTCATATTGTCAGAAAACCACAGTTTAAACTATGACTCCTCTTACCACGAGAGTAAGCCAAGAATGAAATGCCCAAGATCTTTATTTAGGATAAGTACTTCCAAATTGTAAAACTGAAAACCACCACATAATGACACAGCCGTACCTCCCTGTCTGGGCTGGCTTGGCTCTTCCTGCTGTCTGTCCTCTTTGTCCACAGCTTTGAGGTAGAGCTGGAGCAACTCCTTGGACTGCCTCTCCTCCTCTCGTCGATCCAAAACCCTCTGCAGTGTCTGCTGGAGGTTCTCTGCCTTCTTCTCCTGGAATCCCAGAGCAGAGGCTAGCTCAGGGCATGGGGCATCCACTAAGGTCTGCAACAGCAGGTGACACAAATTACACAACAGTATAAAATAACTTTGGGAAAACTACAGTATGCAACAATAATGGAACAAAAGAAGTAAGGAACAAACAGCGAAGCCAACAGTAAAGCCTTTAGACGTTTCAAGATTGCCTGTGTTCACCTGTTGCTTTTTCTGAGTCTATGGTTGCCTAAAACACACTGAATTAAGTGCACAAGTCATTAAGATTAGTGGAGAATATTACACTGTGAACTTGACCAACTAAAGGAGGAAAGACAAAGTTTCCTGCTCTAAGAGAAAAGTTGCATATTTTAGCTTTAAATGATAAGGCTGGTATTACTACATGCTTTTCTTATTGGCAACAAATCCCATTAATTACCAAAACCAACAATTTGTTAGTCCATCCCTCAAGACTTTCTGACTTCCATCTCCTCTCTGTGACTCTCAGACCCAATCCCATAGTTCCTACTGATGACATAAATCTTTAAAAACTGGTGACTAAATCAGCTGGACGCTGTAGTTTTTTTTTAGCAAAATTAAGTAAATAGTGTATATGTTGGAGATTATTTTTAACTCGGAATTAACACAGATTAGTGTGTATTTTGGACAGTGTATGCAAAACCGACCAATAATAAACAACAGTGCCCATGTTCATTATAGTGAAGAAACACTCAGTGAGACAGTGTAGCTCACTGATGTGTTTTAGATCATTTTTGGACAACAATAGAGGTCTACGGCATAAAGGAACAAGTTATATCGGGCTCTGGCCACACAAATAATACTTATTACTAGAATACATTTATTGTTAGTTTGTGTCTTTCCATGGGATATATTGACAATAAGAACAAGCCAGTATATTGCCAGCGTTGCCTGTAACAGGACAAAGATTAAAAAGCTGATTGTGACAACGGAGGAAAGTGGTTTTCTAGTTATACTATTTCCTTATTGTTTCTCACCAGTACCTGCTGGGACAGGCACGACAGGAAACGCTGCTGGATATGGTGGAATAATGTCGGTACCTGTAAGTCTGCCTCAGACATGAGGATGATGCTGGCAAGGTCTTGCTTCAGCTGTTGAGCAAGGTCCCACCAGGGTGCTGCAGCACTGGACGAGTCCACAGTATCCGTCTCCAGGATCACAGAATCCCTGGCCATCCAGGCCGTGCCACCATCAACTATAATGAAAAGAAAATGAGTACCAAAACACAAGGCTGTGTATTTCACGTTAGAATTGTAAGAATCAGTCCAGACTTTAGACAAATATCAGAGAGAAGTAAATCTACTTACCCCTACGAACAGGAGACCATGTCTCTTTTTCATGCAATAGCATGAACTTTGTGTTTGAGGGTAAACACAAAAAGTAAGCCTGATCTTCTACTATCGTCCCATCATCCTCTAGGACCACTGTGACCGGGTCACTGGGGCTGAACCCGAGAATCTCACATCCTTTGGGAAGAACAGAGAAATGACAGATTTACTGACTTTAACAGATCCTATGTTAATATCCATAATAATGAGTGCCACTTTGATAATCTAAAGTCTTTAACCATATAGCCACACAGCTGAGCAAAACAATCAGGGCAACCAGCCTCAAGATTGTATTTAAGCTAAAGGATTTTGCCTCTGGTAAGTTTGGCTGGGTCCCCACTGAATCTTTAGTTTAATTTTTGACTTCTCATGTTAAGCCTCCTGGTAAGCAGAACCATGACTGCCAAATGAAACCCTTCTTATATCGACTGATTGTTATTCACCGTTCAGGTTTTGCAGCAAAACTGTCACATTAGTATTTTACTGTATTTACGTACTGTATATGCTGTCTGAGACGGTTTCAGAAGTAAGGTTGTGACGCCCTGTGGGGTCAGGAGTGGGTGTAGCCTAGCACTCTCTCTCTCTTCCTTGTAGAGGAAGAGCTGATTGCTGGGCTAATTGCCCTGTAGAGTATTTAAGTTTTATTCTCATTCTTAGGGGCTTCCCTGCACAGGTTCCACCTTTACCTTGGTTTCTGGACATGCCGTTTTAGTTGATGGTTATTATTTCTTGCACTTTACAACACCCACACACACATTTTCCATGCATCCATCTTCCTGACCTGACTGAAACCACTGATGTTCATACCCAATACTTTGCCACCAGCTTTAAATTTGGATAATTTTAGTTTAAATAAACATTTTGTTAAACTATGGTGTGGCTCCCTTTTGAGCCAGGTCATAACAAGGTACATAATGTATTAATGCCCAATGCCTGTAACAACACATTTGGTTGTAATGTACAACTTTATATGAATGCCAAAATTTTGAATTGGCTCATGGATGAGTGAATATGCTCAGCCTTTGCAGTTACAGGATTTTTACAAGATTTTTTTTTTTTAAAAACACACCTATATTTCCGAGTGCAGATAGTTTAAAAAAACTCCTCATATATCTAAAACACAAGCTGTAAGAACTAACGTTAATGGACAAAGACCTTGAAGTGTGCAGTGATCTGGGCAACGCCTAGTGACTAACGTTAGTATCACAGGAATGAGCAGGACCGGAGCGAAGTCTTTGCCTGACTTTTCATATTTTAGCTCCTGCAAGTTTCAACAGGATGAAAATGTTGCTTCACGTAGATCGTTGGCGATCACAACCATACGGGAAAATCACACTGGCCGGAATGCTAACAACAGTGCTGAAGATCACCGTACATCTTAACATTTGTGTTTCATTTTCACGTAACGTTAACGTGACAGCACCCGTTATTTAACAAAACACAGACCAATAACGTTACAAATGACGACGAGTTCAGTTAACTAAAATACAACACAACATAAGACTGGATTGCTTTAATTACACATTTCTCTGAATCAGTATCATACATATTTTATTCAAATAGAAGCCCAAGTTACAGCCACTCTTCAGATGTTTTAAAGTCAGTCTAACTTAATGACAACTCACCTCTCACTTTCAGCTCTTGTAAGGAGGGAACTACCAATCCATGCGACATTTGTCGTGTGAAGTTGCACACCTTACACGGTTTTCTATCTGTCATTCTTTACGTGGAGAAACCTCTTCCCTTTAGCTTCACACTGATAAACACCGGCTGAAGTTCTCGCCTTTCTCGTCTTCTGCAGTGTCGGTCCCTGTCCCGAGCGAACACGTAACCGCCGTTGTGGCTCCTTCTTCTTCTTCTTCTTCTTCTTCTTCTTCTTCTTCGATGTGTAACGGCAGCTGGAATCCTTGGCGTTGCACTACTGCCATCTTCTGGCGTTTGGTAACTCCTACAGTGTCCTGTTTGTCTTCACCTTATTTCCTGCTGTTGCCACTCTTAATTGATTTTCTTCCATACAATGCCCTTTTCCTCTGATTTAGAAAGTTTAATAAGTGTGACAAATTTTCTTTTTTTTACTTTTTACCAGATTGTTTGGCAAGTTTGTCCACTCTCTCTTTCTCACAATGCCCCTATGAACAGAAACCCATAGGAATGTGACCTCTGTGCCTTGTTTTGTTACTCGAGTGTATAGTCATGGTTTTTAAATGGGAAGATTACTGGATGCATCTGTCTTAAGACTGTGAAGAGCAAAGACACTAAAGACTAGCACTTTGTTTGGTTTCATCCAAGCAGGCTTGCACTTTTTTGGGCTGACCTGTCCATGATGTTTTCTGGCAGTTCTCATGTCTCAACTGGGCACACACAGGTGAAGTTCTTACTGCTCCTATAAGAGGGCCAGGCCAGGATTACATCTAATCTCCCCCAGTTTTTTATGCAGATCCGTACCTTGATCTAATTAGAGCTACATATATACTATATATTTCAAGACGCAATCTCAGCTTCCCAGTCCACAACTACAAGGCATCTCACGACATTTTTGAATCCTTTCAGTTGTAGACAAATCCTAAAATGTTGCATTTGTTAATACTGCTATGTAAGTCACCATCTTCTTTTATCATCCTGCTCTACATTCATTGTTATTTTTCATTTATTCAGGCTCTGGTCCTGTGGTAGTGGTTAGACTGTTTTCCTGCCCAGTCATCTTGACTTTGTCCACATGGGACATTCTTCTGACAGGTGACTGCACTGTTTTTCACTTCTCAACATATTAACACAGACTGGTTGCCTACTTTAGGAATCACCCCCTTACAGCCATTGAACCTCTGTCTCACCCACTTTGGACACTATGACTTTTCCAACAATGAGCATGTGTCTTAGCCTTTTCCACCTGTACTGTGTTTCATTTCATCCAATTAACAGATTGCCATCTTCCAGACTTATAGAATATTTCACTTCTCCAACTACCGCTCTGAATTCTTCACTTGCAGCAGCTGTTAAGATTGTTAAATGCGTTGAGTACTGAGTAGCTATAAACTGAAGCTAATGCAGAAGTACTTTATGACACAATGCTGCTAAAAGCAGATCCAAAAACTCTCCCACTCAAACACAACCTTGCTCACGCATTCACTAATCCCCATAATAGACACTGCTATCGTCATCATGTTGCGTCATCACTGACAGCTGTTTTGCATCTATAAATAAAAGCAGCACATTGCTTTGTAATTTTGGAGGGCACTATAGTGGATAATACACACTCAAAAAAAATGGCGGACATTAAAGTGAGAGTAAGTGATTCTGCAGAAGGATTTTTTATATTTAAACTCAAACTGCTCAACAAATACCCCTCCTTCCTTCAGAAGCTCTGTCCCCCAAATTTCAAATCTCTGAGATTTCTCCAGTGTTGAAACGTCTTCACCCTTGCCTGGTTATATAACTTTCTTCTCTGTTTATACTCTTCAGACCTATTCCTCTTTGATTGTTTTTCGGCTATCTCTCCTTCTTTACAGTGCCTGGAGTCCAGCATGTTCAAATGTGCCCGGTGTATAGAACTCTCTCTGTCACTGCCCCCCAACCCCAGGAGCACTAACACCACCCGTTGCTAATTGCCTGGAACAATGTTGTGGGGCAGGGTCCACGTCACTTTATTTTCCATTTACAGAGGCAGGGCTGTGTAGGAAAATACATAAATTTCAGAGCACAGAGAGCTAGCGAACCGTGAGGAAATATTTGCTGAATTTAACAGAAAGTGCATTGGATTAGAATCACTTGCAAACCCTTTAAATGTAGTACACTACACAGTAAATAAGGAGTGATTGCAGACACAAACCTGATGCTGTCAAACATGAAACTTGCCTGCTAACTTCTTTTGGGCAATATACATTTCCATAATGTCATGATGGAAATATAAATTTCCATCATGACATTATGGTCTCAGTGGCTGATTTCACTTCTTTTAATGTGTTACTTGGTGACAATTATGAAAATTAATATTCTATTAGTTGGTACAGCTTATATAGGGATATGTCAGCCATAATGGCCTCGATGGACTGTAGTGTCTTGGAGCAGTCATGGCCCCAGAATTTGCAAGGCCGCCTAGACTATCAGGAACCCTGATGTCTCAAGTTCCACTATTTTTCTGTTGTTTTTATTAATTATAATTGTGTGTTCCGAATCAGAATCAAATACTTTATTAATCCCAGAGGGGAAATTCTTTTGTCACAGTTGCACACATTGCACATCAAGGCATAAAGAATAGAAATAATAATAGAAAGGAGGCAGATAAAGAAATATGTAAATATAAGAGTATAAATATGAAATAAAAAGAAAAATATAAAGGGAAATGCATCAACCAAGCGCAATATTACCTGAAACAACATCTTAAGGCATTTATGGTGCATCATTATTCTTGGGACTGTCTTGTAGGGGCTGGGGCAAAATATTGCATTACTTTTTGTTTGATCATTTTAGTTTTAGTGTTGTTGTTATTATTATTAACATTTTTATTTTTTTACCAATTCCGTTTATAATGTGCTTTCTTGTTGCTTGAAAAAACACAAGGGGCTCCAAGCACAATCTAATTAAGCTTTCATTCATTCATTCTGTTTTCATCTGAGCTCTGTTCATCTGTGATGAACACATCATGGTTGAACATCATGAACAGCCGACATCTTTCAGGAAAAAAAGCAATCGAGCGCTGTTCAGTCGAGCAGCCTTTAAGTAAACGAGGGATAGAAAGATGGCATCCACCAAGCAACCTGATCCACCAACACAGGTCTACATTTATGCAGCATTTACCTCTTGATGTCCAGATACGACAGCGAACTTTTAGAATGTGTTTATATTTATTGACCCTTAAATGCCAACATTTTCGTTTCGTTGGTTACTTTTGTAACTGCTCTGCAAGCGAAGGTTAGCATGCTGGCTAGTTAGCATGCTAGCTAGCTCCTTCAACGTCTCTAGAAAGTTGCTTCTGAGACATGCTTATGTTGACAAGTTCGCATGAAGGGCCACGCTGACGTCCTTGTGCTTTATATGTTGCCAAAACGTGTGTGGCTTGCTAACATACTCGGCTAGCTATGTGCCATGACCAAAAGCACTCCCTGTGTCTGTCTTTTTATGTGCAGAGTTACATGACATGATGAGGAAAGGTCACTGTTAGCCAAACAAGCCTGGTGGTTTGTACTCGGCTCACTGCTAACACTGTGTTGGTTGAAATAGCATGACGAGAATACTAGTATTATAGAAAACTGTGGCTCATACATCTCGCCAGGGACAGTTTTACACTTTACACCTACAGTGTACTGTTTTACACCTACATTTACAGTCTCTTACATTTCAGCAACCATATGTTATACCACATGCTATGTAACCTATATTATAGTTAAGAACTGAACCGTTCAAAGGTAGACTTTATGTTTACCTAACTCAGAGATAATAAATTACAAGTAACTTTACATATCTATGGACTGCTCATGACTTCCATCTCACCTTTTCACGCAAAATATTTACTGCTTAATATATCAAATGAATATTGTGGAAGGGTTGGAAAATTAGTGTGGTTTTGTTGATTTATTTTTCCACTTTACTCTGGTACACATTTATGACACACTATATAAGCTGCAGTAATCTGAATCATAAGATCTTTTGAGTCCTTTTTATGTTAAGCCAATTTTTTTTCAGCATCACTACTCAGGGCTGCAACTAAAGATTAATTTATGTCGATTAATCTGACGCTTATTTTCTTGATTAATCGATTAATTGTTTGGTCTATAAAATGTCAGAAAATGGTAAAATTTCGATCAGTGATGTCCTCAAATGCCTTGTTTTGTCCACAACCCAAAGATATTCAGTTTACTGTCAAAGAGGAAGAAAGAAACCAGAAAATATCCACATTTAAGAAGCTAAAATCATAGAATTTTTACTTTTACTTTTGTCCTCAATCCGATTAATCGATTATCAAAAATAGCTGGGGATTAATTTAGTAGTCAACTAATCACTTAATCGTTGCAGCTCTTCTACTCTGCATTAAATGGGGCAGAAGAATGCTAGATAAACACAATGCACAATGATTTTACAGTATTCTTCCATTTACATAACTATATCGTACTATAAGTGTAAAGTCATTGTTAATGACAGTCAAATTGAAACTTTATTGGTTAGTTTTAGTTCATTTCAGAAGCATTATCTGTGAGATAGATAGACTGTAAATGTCACTGCTATATAAGCAGTGCTGTATTTAACCAACATAGCCTATGTCCTCCAGTAGATGGCACTCTAATACAAGTGTTGGGTTTATCTTCTCAGCCTGGCCTTCCACCTGGAGAAGATGTGGCAGCTCCTCCCAGAGAAGCACTGGTAAGGATTCAGTGTTTAATACAAATTACCTGACAGAGACAATGTGGACTAGAATAACTAAATAATTTAAGATTTAAGTATGCCTTGAGTATGCTTAGGCTATTAGATCGATAAAGCAGGTTGGATCAAATCATAAAAAAACAAGTTCCTCTTTATTACATGATCATTTTCAAATATGAATAAATGTTGCATGCCATGATTCTCTACCATGTGCAGTCAGTACCCCTGAGTATGTGAGTTTTGAACACTTAAGCAGCTGATTTCACAAGGTTCAGTCCCTTTACTCTAACTGTGTCCTTACCAGTTAAATCAACTACCAAAGTATCTGGAGAGAATGAATGTCAGTAGTACTCTCCCGTTTGAAGAACATTGAGCTTGTTTTTTTTTTTTATGATCTGGTGACTTTAAGAAGTTTGTTTTCATCTTTTCATCAACAAACTGGCTAATCAAATGATATTAAACATTCCCCACCGATATTGAGGGTTTAAGGCTTCTAATTAGCAGCCAGTCACTTTAGCACCAAACTGATGTCCTCAGGTCTATAATGAGAGGGTGCTTTATGTCCCTTGTCTTTGGAGAATATAAACCACATAGAAAGGGCTATTTTAGAAGACATAGTGGTTTTACAGTTGCTTTAATCATGTTTAGTGTAAAACTTTCACCACACAACTTTGTGGCCCTTAGAAAATTGGTTTAGCCTATTGTTTTTCAGGCAGGGTCATGACCCACAATTGGGTCGATAGTCAGCAGTCATCAACAGAAAAGATACTGTATAAGTAAACCTTTGTCAACTATAGGCTGTGTCTTAGTCACATAACATGCCTGTAATCCTCCCAGCGCTAACAAAAAAAGAACAATTCCTTTTGTTCTTGAAGATGTAGGCCTAGTCTGCTGTAAAATGAAAATATTTTCACAGCATCTGTAAATAATACTTCATTGGCACATTACAGTAGTGTGGTTATAAATATCCAGTTGTACATTGTAGAAATATTATGGAATATGAATGTTTTTGTTTGAGGTCTGTGGAGTGTTTAGGAAAAATGACTCCGGGAAAAAAAAGTTGTAGAAAGGTGGCCTGCTATGCAAGCTGTAGTCCCTGTAAGTTGTCCAAGTTGTGAATATGCAAAGCTAGCAACATAAAATAACAATAAACATCAGTTGTTTTCATAATGTGAGATGAAAGTGTTCATAGGACTCAAGTGATGACAGCGATTATAGCCAGCACTGTCTTATTGCTAAGTGGGATGGAATGCATCACAGGTGCATTCACTGTCCTTGTTACGGACACAGCATCCAGGTTAGAGGAGTGCTGTATTGTTCAGCCTACATGTCTCAATGTCATTCACCACCATTCACTCTTCATCCTCCCCCCATCATCCCTTCATGCCAAGGCTAATTTAATCCTGGGGTTATTGATTGTGGGAGCATTCTCCCAGGCTTTCTTTCAATTTACTTCAATTTCATCATCCCACTGCGCTTCAAGACTGCCTCCTCAAAAAGGGAAGAAATTCTTGTTATGAGGGTCCTGATTCGAGACTGGTTGACAAGTCTCCCCCCACCACCACCACCCTCACTTCCAGCCCCTTTTCTCCTTTCTCTTTTTGATGAGCTGCTCTTTCCCAGTTAAGTGGATTATTACAGTAGGGATAATTCTTGTCACATGGCATTATTTGGATGAGGTGAATAATTGAAATTTATGTCTGAAAGGATTTTATCTGGATGAGAGGAAAGGGAGTGCTGGCAGGGTTGGGAGGGCAGAGAGAGCGAGTGTGCAAGCACACACACACACACACACACACACACACGTTTGTCTAACATTTATGTGCACATGTGCATGTCAGACAAGCCAGTGTGTCAGGCTGGGGACACCAGTCATGTTAACAGGTTCTGACTCACCTCGCCCAGATCAGCAGGCCCTGGCACACTGCACGGCGTGGGCTCTTCTCTGTGGCATGAGGGCCCAGCTCAAGGGTTAGCGCCACGGCCTCTGCCACCATCCAGGCCAGAGGGGCAGGTCTGGACCTGCAGTTATAAAGAGGAAAAACGGGTGGGAGAGACTATATGTTCCATGGTTGACTGGTATACTGCCAGGCGCTGCTGTTGCCTCTGGCGCTGGTCTTTGCTCGCCCTCACCCCGGCTTGCTTCATCTCTGTCTACAACCCGCCCACCCCTTTCCCACCTTCCATTCGTCACTGCCATGGCCGTCACCCCTGTCATTCTCTTGCTGGTGTCTCCCTAGTCTTTGTGCTCTCTCCATTCAGTGACACCCTGTGCTCACCCCTCGTCTCCTCCAATCACTCGGTCCTCATTGCCTTGGAATCCACCCATACACATCACAGCAATAATAATATGTGTACACATTCCTTTAATCACGTGATCAGAATGTTTTTCTTATTACGTGGTCAGATCTGAAACCAGGAAATGCGTCAATGTAACGTAGGAGACTGTGATATGAGACCAGATATTGTACAGGATTAAGTGGAAATGAAAAGCTGCTTTATAGTTAAAGTAAAATTTTTTGAATGTGTTTATATCTTCTGATGATTAGTGCTGCGATTATAGATTAATCTGCTGATTATTTTCCTTATTAAGCCTATTGTCTATAAAGATTCAAATTCTTTTTTTTTTTAATCTGACCATCAGTCCAAATACCAAAGATATTTACATTTCTATAATATATGACAAAGAAAAGTAGCAAATCATCTTGTTTGAGAATCTAAACCCCAAGAATTTTTGGCTTTTTTTTGCTTGAAAGTGACTGAAATTACTAATTGATCATCAGTATAGCCGCAGATTAATTTTCTGCCTATCAACAAATGGATTAATTAACTAATTGTTGCAGTTGTTATGGAGATGCGGGGTCATACAGTTGTGATATCTGATCTTAGTCATTCTTATCAAGCTCGAGGACTGAGTCACTGAAATCTAACTTGTATGTGTGCTGATAACAGGCTAACTTATCATTGAGTGTCTCGAGTCAGTTTGTCTTTGATTTTATTTGTGAACATCCAGGACAAAAAAGGCTTAACTGTTCATTGAGAAACATTTTGTTGCTGTGTGTGTGTGTTTGTGTATGAAGGGTCGTAATGCAGCTGATCTACAGGAGAGTTGACCCCTCACCAGTTAGGATTCTAATTATTTTGGGTATCCTTGGTAGATTTGGGCGTCTCCTTTAGTCTCCAGGCACTGAACAATCACAGGCCTCAAAAGAAAAAATGTTTATGTGTGGGGAGGATGCGAGTGTTTGGTCTGTGCAGTTGGTGCATCTATACCATTTGTACACCTCTGTGTGTGCATGTGGGCATATTTTGTGTCAACTGAGTGTGTGTCTGTATGTGTTTTAGTTTCGGGGGTTTAGTACAGCAGAGGGAGGGTGGTAATGGGAGGGGAAAAAGAATTGTAAGAAGAACATCCCCGGTCTCACAGCAACTTCAAAAGCTCCCCTTCCCCAGGATATTAAGCGACTGTGATGAAAAATTTAGCAAGCGTTAAATAAGCCGCTTTGAAGTGATCTGTTTTGGCTCAGCAGTCTCCAAATTTCCGTAGCCCCTCTGCAATAGCCATCATACTATGGGGGGGGAAAGGAACAGTGTGCTAAGTGCAGGAGTTGTGGGGGACCTGGCAGGTTGGCAGAGGACGTACCAACAGTAATCGGTCCAGCCAGCGACATGAACGCGCTACCGCTGCTACTGTCCCCTTTTGTCTTTCTTGGACTCTTTTACTCCTCATTTCGCCTCTCCCTCCCCGGCAGCGCTGCTGCTGAGCCCCGCGAGTCGCAGGCAGACAGATGTTCCTCATATGTTACTGTAGCCCTGAAAAGAGTTTTTTTTTTTTGTATGCGTAGGTGTAACACAAATGTAACACAGTGGTGATACCAGGAAGTCAGAGGTTACTCTCGGGTCTTGACTCAGTTATTTTTGACGTTTAATGACTTTCCCCATGGAACATGTGTTTGTGAAATACATGCACTTTTAACACCAATGCATCCTTTCTGTCTGTGTGTGTGTGTGTTTTCTTCACGGGATTATATCATTTGCAGAATAAAAAAAAACAAAACCCAGATAATACAACATATTTGACGGGATTTTAACTTTTTTTCTTTTACATTTTGACCACCATAAAGCAAAAATAACAAGAAGTTAATCTCTTTTGATAATTCATATTTCAATTCATTTCACATTCATCACTTTTAAAACTATTATTATTTTAATTCTTGAGGACTCCAGGTTTCAACATGCTCCAAATTAATTATTGGGGCAGAATAAGAAATGGGAGCCGGTAATGAGCCTGGTATGGTAACTCCATTCTGTCAAGAAACTAGGCTACCATTTAGTTAGTCTAGGGAACCTTCTCTGAGATTTTCCTTTTTTCCTCTTTGCTCATTACTTTAATTGTAATTGTAATCCTTTATTGGAGCTGTCTGCAGTAAAGGAGAGTTATGGTCCGAGTGGGGGCGCGAGCCATAGAGATATTTCATGATTATTGGAGAAGACGGTCACTAGGTGGCAGCCACTAGTTCGGCCTCGCTGTAATTACTGGGTGGGAAGTGATGGCGAGAAACTCTATGTGTGTGTGTGCGCATAAAAGGGTGTGTGAAGAGAGATTTCTCAGATTCGAACATGCTCCTTGAAAGAGAAAAGTCGAATAAATCTGATCACCTGCCATCTCGCTGTCAATAGATTCAGAATCCCGTCACATTGACTGTAAACATGCTGCACGCTCTGCAGATGCACAGAACAAAGGCATGTGTGGACATCATCTGTCTTCATATTTATGTTTCCTTTCAGATAAGCAAACTTATTTTTAGTGTCCTATGAAAACTGGATTTCACAGCGTGGGCTTGTGCAGCATGATGTAGGATGTGGTGATGTCATGCCATCAGTTGTATTTTGTCACCTATGCCTATAGGTTCACATGTGAAACATCTGCGCACCGCGGTTTGATTCAGTGGTCGTGGTGCCGTTTTCACTATGAAAAGCATAAAAGCTCAATTCTCTGTTTCTCAGCACAACACTCATTGTGCATCATGCGCTGTTTGTTTCTGTGGTTAATGATACAGGAAGGGCCCTCCATTTTAATGTTGCTGTGTAGCACTTTTTCCCCTCCTCGCCCAACCCGGCAGCCTGCCTCCTTAGAGGACTCTGTATGAATTCTCACTGTCATGTCCAAGGACGAGTGGCGCAGGGTCAGCTAATTGCTTTTATGATTATGATTTCACGTCAGATTTATCGTGCATGCTCGGAGCACATCTTCCAGGTCCTGCCGATGTTGCTGGCTCAGATGGGGAAAATGAGTTTACAGCTTCTGGCTGTGACTTCTTGTTTAAGTGCAGGTCACACTTTTTGACTCATTAGAGTTGAACACAGGGGGTGAATCACACAGGCTTTTCCTGTAAAAGCCGATTGTTTTCTATGTCAGTAACTGTACTTGTTTTTCTCATATTTGGCCACAAAAGAGCATTTCTCTACTTTGTCTTCAACATGTGCTAAAGTTTGGAGGTCATGAGCGAGGAATGACACAGACAAGGATTTTTGGTTTTTCTGTCGTTTGAACTTTTTACGAGCCATAAATCTCTCATCTTCGTTTCTGTTCACAGATGAAATCATTACGCTTATTCCCCTCATACTATGCCAGAATTATCAGTTGACTTCTTTTTGATGTTGGTGACTTTTTTTCCGAATTGGTTCCTCCCACCTCTTTGAAAAACGATGAGCACAGATGAGTCTAACCCATTTTATACATTTTATTTCTTTTGTGGCTTCTGCCTCATGTGCTGAGCTGGACTAGATCATTGCCAACCGCCGACAATAGCGTTTTTTTGGGGATTTAGATGAGCATTGAAAATCCCTTAATTCACTGTAAAGTTCATAGTAAATGAAGAAGAAGCTGTTGCCACTGTGTGTCAATAATACACATATTTTATGTAGATAGTGTTTCATGTCGTGACCCGTGGTTCTTGATTTGTTGCAGTAATTTGACCTCGCTTTGACCTTCCTAGCTGGACCGCAGTGTGACAGATGCAGCCTGGGAATATGGTTTGGATAGTTTTCCAATGAGGAAATCCTCAGAGGAATGTTAACGCTAGTTTTACGCAAAGTTCATTTTGGAGACACATGTAAAGTCTGTGATTAAGCCGAATTCAAAAACTTTAATGAATACTTAGGACTGTATTTGTAGGGTTTTCGTCTCAGCAAGTATATTAATGTAAACAGCATGGTAACAGAGCTGTAATTTCCTATTCTCCCACAATTTAGTGAACTGTCATAATATGTTTACTTAAGAAATGATAGAAATACGACACCAGTTTAATTACAGCATAGTCATTTTGCCTCAATATACTTGGGAAAGTGGCCTTATTGAGCTGAGCTTCCTTTATCCTCTGTATTCTGCTTTGTAATTACTTCAACTTGATTTATCGTCTTTTCTTTGTGTTTATGGTTGTAAACTGCTCGAGTGAGTAACTTGGTCTGAGAGTGGCTTGTCTCCTCGCAGCGAGGCTGGAAATCTCCCGATGAATCTGAGATGTCTCCGCTGTCAAGACTGCTCACATCGCTCTCAGCCTCCAATGTCACTTTCAAGGCATAATTACACAAGTTGTGTTGATTAGTATGAGAAGCAATTACGCTGGCTTTCCGCCGCAAATGGAGAATGTGATGGCTCTTGATTGACAGGAAGCATCCTGGCTCTAATAAGTAAATGACTATGGTAATTCAGGTACTGAGACCCTTTGATTTGTCAGCATCTTTCTAATTTTTGTGATATCCTCTGCTTTTAATGAACATGAATTTGATTGAATCCCCCTTCATTTCCCCCTGTCCCTGCACCCGTCTGCCTGTCTCTCTCCCTCTCTGACCAGCAAGTGCTCTCATATGCTCGCGCTTTCAGAGCTATCCCTAACAATCTTGCTGCCGATGCTGAATTATTTGTCTCTGAATGAATCCAGTGTGTAAATATAATAAAAATAATAAAAAAGAAAGAAATGAACAACTAGCTATTTTAGTACACTATTGAAAATGCTTTTTAGAACATCATGCTTTCACAAGTGTGGAAATCAGAGGAAAAATTGTTTGTAATTGACACTTTGGGGAACATTTTTTTCTCCTTTTATCTGGCTTCCCAGTAAGTTATTAGCTGTTAATTTGTCGGCAAGCTCCCCTACAGCGCCAGATATTTGTTCAAATGCTGGGATCCCCTCAGTGCATTTGTAACTACACTTCTGAAAATGCTGCCCTGTCTAATTATGTAATATAATACTGCCTTTTAGGCAAGTTTCTTTTAATTGAATAATATTTGCTCTAGCTAAGAGTGGGCCATTGGAGCAGCAATTCTTAAAATAGCTCTCTATACTGTGTATTTTTACATAGTATAGAGAGCTAATTTAAGTATTGCTGTTCTAATACTGTGTATTTTATAAAGTATAGAGAGCTGTTTTAGTAGTGCTGTTCTTATTCTACTATAAAATGTAGGGTCTGCAGTCTGCTCATTTTATAAATACACCGTTAAATACACACTGTTGTAGAGCTAAAGCTTTTACACCAAGATCTGTGTATTTTAGATATTTAAATTATGGCCAAACATTTGAATAATGCTGAAATTTGATTGGCCCAGCCCTCAGTCTCATATTTCTTTCTTTGTTAACCAGAGTTGGCCTAATCAAGTAATTCCCTGTTTGTCTCAGTAACCCCCTATAGAGTCATACATGCATAAATATAATAAAATAATTTGCTCTTGCACTCCCTAGCCCAGCTGTAATTTATATGGATTGAATGAGTGCTGCATTGTGGAAAAGCACAAGTGGACCAAATGCTCGTTTGTCACCTCTAATAAATGTTGGAATGTAAATTATGAAGTTATGCTTCAGATGTAAATGCACTTTATTCCACTCCTTTAATGTAAACAGCCCACTCCAATACATTAAGGGGGTGGGGGGGCAGAGGGGGATTTGACTTGGAATTTTGACTGTTTTCACAATCAATAATAAACACAAAAGAGCCTAGATGGGTAACGTTATAACATATCTGTAGTCGGGTTCATAAATTATTGCATGAAAGCAGGCTTGTACACCCAAAATGTAAATACATTAATGTTATTAATAATGTAGTGACTAATAGTTCTATCAAGACTGTAATAGCAGTTTAATGGAATATGACAGCAAGAATGTATTACACTTCTTACATTTAGACGGGACCTCACATGACATTTATCAGGGATTTCTGAAACAATTTTTTTGATTATTTTGTTAAGTTAATTGCTTCTTTTCCCCCCAACCTCTTCTCTGGGAGAGGGGCAAAAAACTGGTAATGGATATTAATTAATATGTGTCAGTTTTCTGGGTTTGATTAAAAATAATGAAAGCAAAATGCTAATGGGATTTCAGAGTTTCTCTGTGTGTGGCGCCCTGAGATTGTGGCTTTATCTGGTGAATCTGAAAAAAAGAGATAGCGGGCTACTCTAGACCAAAATGAAAGTGACAGAATACAGAAACGCAAAAATAGAGTACTTAAGTGAAAATTTTGCAGTCTAATTAGCCCAACTTTAGATGTGTGATACAGAGGTGCATTGGCAGTATATTGTAAAGTTTTCAGTGTGTTTTTGTAATGAAAAGTTGAGACCGTCTTGCAATTCATCTCTTCGTCTCAGAATGACGTTATCCTCACCTGCAGCTGAAGGAGTTTTGTTTCTGAATGAAAGAAGAAACGCTTGAATCATTTCTGACAAGTTGCTGTCTTGACAAGTTGTTCTGCGGGCTACTGTGATGTGTTTCTTATATGTGGCTGCTTTCCAGAAAGAGGATATATGGACCTGTTTTTCAGAAAGATTACAAAGCCTATATGTGTTTTGTTTTTTTTAAGTGGTTTTTGGCCTTTCATTTAAATGAGACGTTCCTCATGCTTCTTTAAAATCGAGCTACACATCACTTGGCACTGATTATAGCGAGACGTCTATGCCTTCATCTATAGTCCACTACAGTCAGCATGGAGAAACTCTTGCCAAGACTTCTTTGTGTCTGTATGCAGTCTTCAGCAGAAAGAGGCCTTTTAAAAGCTATCATTAAGGTGGGGCACAAGTGTAGACCAGCAGCAAAAGAGAGGCTGGCACAGTAAAAAAGCAACCGTAGCCACTGGCACAACTGACAATTATCCAACACCTGGACCGGCTCCCCTCCCTGGTATGTGCGTCAAGACTGTCGACTTCTTGTTAATGCAGTGATTAACAGGAAGATTGCATTTGTTTTCCTGTGTAGCTCTCTTGGCAGCAGTACTTTGTTTTCTCTTTGATTAAAACAGTAGATGGATGAATGTATTGTGGCTCTGTCATGAATTTCAAAAAGAAAGGGTGAGAATGAGATGACGCAAATGTAAACGATTTAAGCTAGTCTGAGGCCTTATTGTCATTTCCAGAGTGTGTTCAATCCTGTAAAAAAAGCTATAGTTGGTTGCCAAATATGACTCTGTATCATATTTTTGTACGTCTCCCCTTACTACTCCCGGTATCTCTTTGTTATTTACTGTAACTATACGTGACTTGCCTGCTGTCCGTCCCTCTTCACATACATAGGACTACGTCATGATTTTCTCCCCTTCCATACTGTGTGGAAAGTGGTATTAGGTATCATGGGGACGAGAAAAGGGGAAGTGAAGGGGCTTCGTCAAACAGCCTGTATTTTTGAAACGCAGAGTGGCATTGTCATGTGTTTTCTGTGTCAAGGTCGGCAGAAAATGTCAGAACAGGTGTGCGTCTGCTGCTGAGCTGCTTGCCAACTCAGCCCCTTCGCTGTAACACGCCACCCCGTGTGACATTATAGTGGTTCACCGTGGGTTGTCTCCTCTCCTCTTTCTTTTGGAGGAGCCTGGTAAAACATGTATTTTTCCCTGTTGCCACGTGAGTTGACGTAGAGTTCAGATGGGTGTTGACGCCTAAACTTTGACCACTGCCTCTCACTGTAGTCACAAAAAGTATGGGTGCTGTGCAGGAGTGACGTGCAACATTCCTTTCCTTTTTTTTTGTTCAGTTTTGGTGTTTTGATCTGATTTTAAATCTTCCCATTTTAGGGGACATTATTTTGAAGAGGGAAGCCTGTGTCTTTAAATAAATGATTGCTCATGGCCCTCTTAGGAAGAATACAGTACAATAAGTGACTCTTTAGAAGCAATATATAACAGGGATGTTAAATACATTTTTGAAAAATGTATGTGGCATGTAAAGAAATAACCTAAATGTACAAACTTTTCATTTAAGGCAGATGGATGGATTTGTCACATTTGTTTCTGGCAAACATGTTGTAAAACCTGAATAATCTGTTTGAACTTCTCAGAAGAGGTGGATTATGTTTAGGTGTGGCATGTATAAACCGAATGTCATACGTGCTTTTGTCATTTTATGACATTTTATAACCAGTAAAATCTCCAGTTTGTTACCTCACTGGTTGAGAAAGGTTGAAATAAAGAATTATTATTTGATCTGACAAGCTGTCGTGTTTGTATCCTCTCTGGCATCGGGGTTAAACGAGAAAAAAGAACTGCTACTTATGTGACCCTGATGAGTGGTGTTTTCTGATGCCGTCAGCGGCGTACACTTTTTATGCTTATCCTCCTCTCGAGGTTAAATTCTTACTGGCAGTTTGGAAGCCTCCAGAAAAGGAGAATTAGCCAACATTTTTCTTTGTCACTTAGTGTGATCAGGAACAGACTCTGCCTGCTCTGTTTTACCAAAACCAAACGATGGTCTACTGCTTTAAGTTTCCTCCCTCATTTGATGGTGATTTCAGTCTTGACTTATCTGCCGCTGTAGACGTGTGGCCCATTGTCTTGGCAAGTGTGTCTAAATGTTTCTGACAGGTCTCGGTGAAAGACAGGCCACAAGGGTAAACTGCCAGGCTTTTCTCCCCCCTCCCTTTGACTCCACCTGTACCACCCCTGACCAGTAGATGGCGATGTTAATCTTCTCTGGCTCCGCTCCTGCCTCCATGCGTCTCCCTTAACACTAACTCCTCTCCCTCTCTCTGTGGCACCCGGTGAGGAAAGAGGGGTCTCACCCCGTGTGGAGGGTCATGCCACCAATTCCTGGCCCCCTTTGAAGACCATGAAATTGCTGATCCAAGACGCACGATTAGTGCATACAGCCTATTGACTGGAGAAGGGTTGACGCCCGATTATAATGTCACTGGAATGTCACAATCTGTCTGGTTGTCTTTGTGAGCGCACTCTCATCCGGTGGCACAGTGTACCCAAGAAGGAATAATTTGATCAATAAAAGGACACCTCTCTCTCTCTATTGTCACTGGCCTCTCTATTCTAGTTTTATTAGTCAATTTGGCAGGCTGGCAGAACGGCACGCAAAACTGACGCCAACTCACTGCGTCTTCACCCAAGCTCCCTGCTTTATTTGCCTATCGCAGTGGTTCACTTGTAGTTGCTTTGCTGTGTGTGTATGTGTATTGCAGGGTGTATGTGTGTCTTTGGGTGGGTGCCGCTTCAGTGAGAGGAGCAGTTTGGATCAACAAAGGAGGATAGGCTTGTCACTCTAAGTTGCTTGTGACGGAAGCGGCTCTTCTTGTGACACCACAACACAACTTCTGTGGCGTGTCGCTCGGACACAAGCTTCACGTTGTTTGCTGCTGGTGCCGCTTGCATTTTGCCTCAATCAACTAATTGAATGTGAAAGGCTTGCGGGCCTTGATGATATGAAGGACAACACACAGAGCAGTGGCGGTTTTAAGAAAAGGCTTTGTCTTTGTTGATGTCACTGTGGCTGGTTGCTTGTGTTTCTGTTCACAAAAGAGCTTTAGACCGATTCATTCAGATCCAGTTATTGTGGCTAAAAATGTATCATTCATAATGTAAATGTTTGTTTTTATTGACCTCTGTGCATTTTGAATGAAGAGAAGTATGTAATTTAAGTTTTAAGAAATTCAAGTGAGCAGCCAATGAAGAGTGACTAAAGTTTTTCCATATATTTTATGTCTCAATTTTGAACTTACTTTAAATTACTTATAGTAACACATGTATAAATCACTTTTACACTTAACCCGATTTTTTGTACCTTCCACTGTGTCTGGCAATGGTCATCTAAAAAGCACATGAAGCGGCTTGCCACAAAATGCCGTCATTGACATTCACCTCACTATAGTTTTTGTTAATTTAAAAAATGGTGCACAATATGAAACTGAAATAACATTTTTATTTTAAGTTTTATATTTGTATTATTTAAAAAAAATCATATATTTGATGTCTAATTTTTCAACAAAATGTTTTTATACGCAACACATTTCAAAACCAAAGTATAACCACACTCTTTTAGTAAATTCCGCTGTTCTGAACTTTCATCGTAAACACTCTCATGTTAAGTAACACTCATTCCACATACCTAAAAGCACACGAAGCTGCTTGTCACAGAATGTCATCATTGACTGTAAAAGAGGGAAAAAAATAGAAGAAAAGCTTTGAATTACAGGAAAGAGGCACTGCATTAAAGAACAAAGGAGATCGATGGCAGTACATTAAATTTTATGCGAATGAAAAAAAAAATCAACTAATTAAAATTGATTACTCCTGCTTTGTAAATGTGTTTCTGAATTAAATTATTGTATGAAAACATTTTGACCAATCGAGGAGCTGAGGAAGTATCCATTACTGGATTGCAGCTGAGAAGGGGCTGGATTGTTTTGTGGTGGCTAAGTAGTTTGTTGTGCTCCACTGTGACTCCCCTCTTGCACCCCCCACAGCTAAAGTGCCATGGGTTAATATCTGATGACCCTCATCTCTCAGAGCAGCTCCAGACTCATGGTTTGGGCCTTTTACCTGAATTAAAAGGAATTTGTGGGCTATATAAGTATTTGTGTCCAAAGTGGGTGAAAGTGAGGTGTCACTGACGGAGTCACTGCTCTTTAGTCATCGGGGCTCTCAGGGCCCCGCTGGGGATGTCCTTATCCAAACAGTCATCTGTCTCGCTAGTTAAGCAAGGGCAACCCCAGGCAGCGCGGCTGGCAGTTACACATTAAGACATGTCAGACTCGGCTTTATATCGTGTCTCTCAAGCTACTTTTGAGTTGGCTGGATGCCACATGTTTCGATCTCACAAGAATAAACAAAATGCTTCATGTTGTTGTTGTTGTTAACCATTGAACCATTTCTTCACACTTTAGCCTGTTAATCCAGCTTTTAAAAGAGGAAGAACTACAACCTGTAAAAACACACATCACACTTGTTGAGCTTATTCTCAAGATTCATATCATAACTTAAATGTACAATATGAAGGTAGTGAAGCAATCGCATGACATGACCATGCATACCCAGCACATTGAATCATAAAATATGTGACTGTAGTTTTTAAAATTTTATATCAGGAGCCAGGCAACATTTCTTTTTCTGTGATAGCCTTAGTGTAGTTCTTATGACTAATATCACTATTTATGTGTACTCTGCACAGTTTTTACAGTTTGATAGTGTCCTCGCTGGATCAAATGTACTTTAGCCCCTAGTGTTTCTTACCGTTGCACCTACTCAACTTTTCCATGTTTGTGTTTTTTGATGACAGAGCTCTGATAGGGAAATGCTGCTGAATGGAAAGTTTGGTCTGTACATGCAGTGGTCTTAAAAAAAGCTTGATTTCCGTCCACCACCCCGCCCCCCCTTTACAAAAATTGCATAATGTGCTTTTGATGTCATGATTGTAGCCTTGCCCATGGCTCTAAAACTGACACTGATACAGCGCTGTATGTTATTTTTAAACCTTTGCAAAGCAAATGTCAATGAAGTTTTCCATGACCCTTTTTCATCTATTGAAATGTTGACTCTGACCTTTTAAAATTTCAAAAGTTACCATCATTCGATAAAGATTGACCACATTCAGACAGTATAAGACACAGAAAACCAACCCACTGTATTTACTCTTTTACTTACTGCACCGTTTTAACAAATGTAATAGTATGTAAGTACTAAAACAGAGCTTAGGGTCAGAGTTTTAGTCAGGAGAAGAAAAAAAGCGTTCCACCAGTACTCCTTTTTATCAGATTTTACTGATGCTGAGTTTTAGTAATGGTTCTTCTTTTAATTTTCTCACTTTGTCACTTCTCTGAAAAGCAAAGAAGGCAAGACACAAAAAGTATTTTTGTACAGTCATTGTCAGAATGGTTCAGCTACAGCAGGGCCGTAGAATCTTAAACGAGTGTGCATGTGAAGGTTAGCCAAATGATCGGGTCTGCACCTCACTTCCTGATCTCTCAGGGTCAGTAATTTCCTATAGCTCCCCCCATGAGGCCTCCACTGAAGGTCACATTAAGGTGGGTAAGATGTCACAATTAGAAGGGCATTTAAAGCTGCTCTTTTAAAAAGATTAAAAAGCACTGTTGGCCACATCAAGCAGTCAAGCGACTGAAGGAAATACAGTAATTGCATTAAAACTTCATTCCTTTCTGACGGGGCTCTGGTATCAGAAAGGTATTGGGTTAAGTCATTTAAGACAGCTGCCCCTGATAGCAAATCATCCATGAAAGCACCAAATTAATATAGAGCTTCATTTTTTGCCGTCTCTCACTTTCTCTTGCTTTTGGTCCTCCAAACGTGTGTTTGGGGGGAAATTTGAGACTAGTCTAACACAATTTTTTTTCATGTCTATCAGTCTGTTATTATATCAGGGGCACTTCTCCACAAATGTACAGGCCAGGGCAATTTGGAATGAATTGATTCACACTGAGACTGAATCCTATACTTACTAATGATTTCCTTTTAGCCCCTCCATTGCACCCCCCCACCCAACTTCTAGTTGTATCATGCCCTCTGAATGTCCTCATTGCTGCAGATAAAATGTGTACGTATACCTTTTTGTGGAATAGATGACATAGATTAAGGAGTTGCTAAATGCATGGAAATTTAATGTTCTGTAAAAAAAAAAAAAAAAAAAAGAATTAAGAAGTACATGTGACTTGACTTCCTACTTTTGAATCACCTTTTTATGCAGTGTTTTGCTCCACAAAACCACTTTGGATAGGAAATGAAGTTTAGGTAAACCCTGGGTTGCTAAAATGTGTAGTATTTGAATAAAAATTTCTGTAAGTTGATTCAGAAGCCGCGCAGAGTTCAAGAACATGCAGTGAACCTTTTTAAGAAAAGAAAGTCACAGTTGCAAACACTGCATTTTAACCTTTAATACTTTCAGTTCGGAGTGATTGTTAGTCAACTGGTGGTTTGGGTTGGCCTGAATAATTAAGTTGAGTCTCGAGTCTTTTTTTGTGAGGCGTCATTTTCATCTGTTGTGGTTTAAATGTTGTTTATTTCAAATACTGAAACTTGCTGCAACTTCAAATACTGAAACCAGCCAAAAGAAAAGTTTGTAAGGTATACAGTGCATCACAGTTTCACCATAGAACGTCTGAATTTTCCAACTGCTCAGATCCGGAAACCCCATAATGCACACCTGCAAAATATCCATAGGGCTTACTGTATAGTATAGTATAGTTAATTGCCATTACTAGTTAAAGCAAAAATATACAACTGGTTACATGGATTCCCTCAGGCATCCAACCATGTGGTTCGAACATAATTGGATTTCAACCTCATTTCTCACAATTCAAGGTATCACAATTGTAATTTTCAGACAAGTGCAGTGCAAAGTCTTGTCCAATCCAAACTCAATAACACTGCTGTAATCTTGTCCGTTCATCAACTTCACTCCCTTTTAAGTGTGTTGGTTAATGTTATCTCTTCCTGTGATTGAGTTTTCGCCTCTTTTTCGGCTTTACCTGACACTCTAGTGGTTATCTGGTTTGCAAAGATTATTGCTCTAAACATGAAGCACTTTGGTGCATTAGCAGTCAACGCTTTACAAGAAGCTTTACAAACGAGCCTAACTGTTTTGGTTTTAACCAAAAAGGATTCACTAGTTTACCAAACAGAAGGAAATGCATCATTTTTTATTTGTAGTTATTTATATTGCCAACCCAAATGTGCCTTGTACTGTTATCCATCTTACCCCCCTAAAAGCCCAGTTGTGTGCTACCCAACACTGTAACTGGGATGATCTGTAAGTCAATAACAAGACAAGACTGAAACCTGTGCAATGTGGTTATAATTGATTGAGATGTCTGGATGGAACTTGTGCAAAGCATCTATGTCATCTGCTAAGAAGTGCACTTTTCTGCTCCCTGAAGATCTACCACTATAGTTTTAACCAAATTGACATTTGCCTCATTAGTGTGCCGAGCTGAGCTAGCTGCGGTCCTCACTAACATGTCATACTTATGCCTATTAACATTGATACAATTTTCTTGTCAATGTTGTGCTATCGAAATTTTAAGCGAACGTAAACAAGGTTTGCTCATTCAGCATATTTTTCCGCTATTAGGTCATTACCTCCCACAGGGCCTGCATCACTCTTATTTACTGGAATAAATATTAGAATATTAGATTTTAGTGTTTAGATGTAGATGTTAGTAGATGTTTGTTAACTCTGATTTCTGCCTTTACCACAAGTAGTCTTGTTGGCTCCCTGACATGAACAGGAAGAGCTTTGCCAAGAGCAGCATGATTTTGTCTTGTTATCAAAGGGATATTTTCTCTGTGTTTTGACTGTATCTTTTGGCCCAGAACACGAGTTGGGGGTTCACCATGCAAATGGTTTAATCTGCTTGTCACAATGAAGGTTCCGGGTGACTGACTTTAATAAGCCCTCAGCATATAGAGATACAGGAAGTTCCATAGCCTTTGCTTAACCTTTATGTACATCAAGGTCACAGTAGTGTCACAGTGAAATGGTAGATTAGTGTCTAAATAAATAGTGCCAGCCTCTCTTGGGATGAATCTGGTACGTATTGGCATTTATCTCACAGTAACTTTACAGTATAGTATTATACTGCTGCAAGTCTGTGGATGCTGCATGGTGTTTTCATGTGTGCACCTAATTAAACTAAAAGAGTTAAGTAACTTTTGAGCTTATTCTTAGTCCTTTAGTCTTAACCAGTTCCATAAAGTTGACCGTGCCGGGATCCTCTACTGTACTGTGTGTTTGTCACAGAAATCTAGCTCTTTGCACTGCCTCCCTGCCACACCTACCCCTTGGACAAGTTTAAACTGCAATTATTTTGGATTGAAACAGGTTCATAGTATATGCAATGCATTACCCAAAACGAATTACCACTGGCAGGGCGCTCAATCACTTTGTATCTTTCAACACTAAGAGAAAAGAAGAGTAATCAAAACCTTTCAACCTATTAGAGGGATGACTTTTACAATTGAATCACAGGGACCACAGGTGCGATAATAAGTCATCTAAACCTCCCCTCCAGTGTGTTTCCCCTTTCTCTGTGTTCTTACATATTTATCTATTTTAGGAGGCGCCACTTCATGGCGCCCACTTCAAATTTATGTTTTAATGCCATTTGAGGAAGATTTTTTTTCTCCCTCCAATTCTTGGAAATGCATACTGGGGTGGAAAATTAAGGTGCATCTCGAAGGAAAACATAATAGAATCGATGAACGCAGTGCACTTAAAACTACTGATGTTCTGATGCTATTTAACGTTCTAGTGCATTAACGTTTCAAGTCATTACAACATTCAGGCTGGGTGATTTGATCATGGCAGGTTTTTAACTGGAAGAATTACAGAAGTTTTCAGCCTAGGATTCTCAAGTTATTAGATACAAATGATCACCTCTGCATTAAGTATAGATTTTCTTCCACTGCGCACTTAAGAATGGAAGTTTGTCTTTAAGAGGGTAATAGCAAATTAAGCTCCATACTCCATTTGTCCAGCACTCTTGATGGGCTAATTTTATAACTGCTGATTTGGTCATTCCCCACATTTAGCTGGAAAGTGGTCAGGTGGTCTCCTCACTGCTGAGTGTGGGGGCTTAGAAGCAACTATCAAATGGAATCCATTTATGTTTTTGTTTTTTGTTTTTTTGGGGGTCTGGACTTGTAACGAACCTTTTTTTCTTAAAGAAGGTCTAGACTGTTGTTTGTACTGTTAAAAGCATCACTTTCCTGCAGACCTTCTTTCTCTCACATTATCTCATTATGACGAATTAAATCACATTTGTCTCTTCCCAGATTACCACTGCTATAAAATTTCTACAGAACCCAAAAGTACGTCAGAGTCCCTTGGCCACCAGAAAAGCCTTCTTGAAGAAAAAAGGTGAGAGACGTTTGATTAACTCTTTTATGTTATGTTTATGTTGTTTTATGTTGAATGCCAGACAGGAAGCCTTGAAAAATACTATACATAAATACTATATATATATATATATATATATATATATATATATATATATATATATATATATATCGGAAAGAAATGTATGTAAATGTATTATGCATATTTGTTTGTTTACAAAATGTGGTTGGCCAGATGCACACACAGTGTCTTTATTTGGGTAAGATTGGTCTATAAGGGTCAAAGGTCATGGCTGTAGCTCTTTGCCCTGGGGGGGGTCTAACAGGGGGTCGATTCAGCTTCAGAGTACATGATTCAGGCCCTGTGAATAAATGACGCACCAGTTGGGATGCTCCTTTGGGTTCAGGAAAATTAATATTGACAAACTCCCTCTGCATTTTCAATGGAATTATCAATATTGCCTTCCAGCATTTTAACCCTTTTACTTAATTTAACTGTTATCGTAAATTTGAGGCATGACAGAGGGAGGTTTTCTAAGCAGGGATGGTGGAAATGTTTGCTGGCTCTTCAGTTTCTTTGCAATTCATTGAGATTATTTCTGACACATGGCAGAATATTGTTTGCGCAATAAAACTTGCAAAAAGCTTTATTGCTCTGAACTCATTTAAGGCGGTTCAATATAATACGTCGTGGAAATGTGCAGTGTTATGCCATGTATGCCTATGGCTGAGCAATGACAATATGCACAGAGAGAGTATGTGGCTTTACCTCAGATAAACTCTTTGCGGGGAGTATTTTTGTTTCAGTTCTTCACAAAACAGTTCTGTACCTAGGGGACTGTATCTCTGCCATGCTGGGGGACTTTGCCTCCAGCATTAGACTAGCCAAACAGTGAAAAGTGAGCCTAAAAGCTCCATGACAGGGGAAGGTAACCTGAAACCAAATCCATGGTTGCCTGCTGCTACTACACACATCTCATGTGGCTCTAATGACTCTTGATATCTTTTGAAATTTCTTTGTCTTTGCGTCTCATTATTGACAACTAAGGCATGTTCACAATCTACTGCTGGTTTTTCTCAAATGTAATAAGGCCTCATCAATACCAAATGATGTCATACTACGCCACGTTTTCTTTTCTGCTTTGTTGTAAACTCCTCGGAGCTCCTCTATCCAAAATGGTTTGCTCTTACTGCACTTTAAGTCCATGAAATATGTATGACGCTTTAATGCAGATTTATTTTGGAAAGTCGGTTCCACTGTAGATCTAAACAGGAACCCTCAATTTGCATAAGGACATTGATCTCTAGGAGAGAGAGGGTAAAGATGAGAGACAGTAGAGCAATGAAACATTAAGCACAAAGTATGTTAGAGTAGCACTCTGCAGCGTGATAACTCTTGACTTGTATGGTATAGTCCTACAACAGTGAACCTGGAAATCTTGTACCTGAGTTGTTTTAGGAAAGTAATTTGCTAAACCCTATACTTCAGTAGACCAGTTTTAGTATTGTTCTTTCGATTCCTCTTCATCGCACTAATTTTAATCTTAGAGCGGTATTTATAAATGCTTATGTTACAGGAAATTGTGTCAGGAAAAGGCTAATTTAAGCAGCATCTTCAACATTTGTATAGTAATTATCTGAGTGTCATTTTGTACACAGCTAAGTTCTAGGAAAGGTAGGAGTATGCATCAGAATTCTTGAAATGATAAATCATGAGTGAAATTTATGTCATACAGTAGGGATGCACCGAATGTTTGGCCACCGAAATTAATCTGCCGAAAATTGTGAAAAAAGCACTTTCGTTGTTTGGCCTAACAAGTCAAAAGACTGAAAAAATTTACCAAACAATTAAGTTGACATGTCGGCATTGTGGAAGGATGTGAAGTGAAGAAGTGTCTGAGAAAGACATAAAAATTGCCGTTTGCAGACACTGTTCTGCTGAATTGTCTCCTAGCACATCCACTCCATCTGAGGTTGACTTCTTAGAAAAGGCAACAAATGGTCTGAACCACTTTGAGTGTTTCTGTCACACATATATGAGAAGACAATTGAGCTAGCCGCACCTACATTTGGAGTGCACATGTATTCAAGCCTTTATGGCAAATCCACTGAAACGGACCAGAGCAAGCTGACAGGCAGGTTAGTGACTTTATCCTGTCATTTTCTGTCTTTACAAAGAAAAGTGTTGCAGAGAGTCCTACCTGAAGAGATCCTATGAAGTGTTCATGTTGCACAGTACGAGAACCACATACAGCATTTATCAAATTGGGTCAGATATGATGAATTTAGCATGAGGGTACACATGACAACGTCTGGTTTTCAAAATAAGGTATCTATACAGTATGGAAATAAGATTAAGTGGATTATAATCACAGAAAGTATAAAACATATTACATGTGTACATTAAAAGTAAATGGACATGTAATGCCCCCCCCCCTCTAAATCCTGTGGGAAACACTGAGTAAAAAACACATTTTGACTATTTATTTTATTCAGTTCTCACAGTTCCCCTGTTTCTGTACCCAGCATGTATTGTCCTCTCAACCTTCTGACCTAGAAACTCAATCATCCTCCTCCTCCCACAGCCGCTACAGCAAATGTGTCAGTCTTAATTTCTAATACAGTTTAATGTCATATTTATGTAAATACTTCCGGATTTTACTCTATATTAACAGCCAGAAATGTCAAAGCACACATAAAATGAAACAATACCATCTCCCAGTAGAGTGGAATTTAAATTGGATTCCTCTTGCTGCCAGTACTTACGCTGGACAGCTGATGAAGGGGAAAATAGGGCCCACTTTGATTGCATGTTGCAGAATCTTTACACAATAATCTCGCTCGTGCATATTATTTCCCTGCACATTTGTACCCTAATCTGCACTGAAGGATGCCTCTCTGGTTACATCTCCTTTTCTTCCAAAGAGATCCTAATAGCCTGGTTTATTTCAATATTCATTGAAAAATATAATTTTCTGTTTTCCTTCAACTGTCAATTTCAGGGTATGAATTGGCAATTATGCAGTCCAATATATCTAGCTGCCCTTCTTGAGTCCTTGTTGAATAAACTGGCTGAAATATTGAAACTTTGTCACTTAGATAGTAATATAAATCAAGATTTAGACCCAGCGATGTTGTTTTTTCTTTCTTTTGCAGGGGAGTGGGGAAATGAATTGCATCTTGCAGCCACCTTGAAGCAATTTTGCTTCACTTGTTCCTTGCCAAGATCAAGTAAATTTTATTGTTTGACTGAAATATAATGTGCTACAGTCTCATCTAGTGAATTATGCCACCTATGTCCTTTACAATTAACAGATGTAACAACTAAAGAGCGTTGGGTCCCATTTTGGCACCACCATTTAGCCCAGACAATTAGCAGTTACACACATAATTACCAAAAAAATCGAATTCTCAGGACAAAGTCAACAGCATTTTCCAGCTCTCAACATGTCACTTTGACCGTGGCCCTTAAACTGACATCACTTAGCCGCTCCCAGATTACCAAACTGTGTGCAGTTTGTCTGGGAAACACAGAGAGTACACATACATTGTTGCATTATAAGTAAATTCAGCATGTGAAAACAGTCACAGTACATTTTCAGTGAGACATAAATGATGGCTTGACTTATTTCTTTTTTATGCCGTCCCAGTTGTTATTGAGTTGAATAAATAATGCTAATAGATTTCACCCTGAGTAGAGGGCCAGTGATCGAGGGTCACGGGGAACACAGGTAGGATGTTGGTCTATTACCATACCTGGTATGAAGGTAAGGATAAGGTTCATCATCCCAGATATTAATAGGATGCTGTTTATAAGTGGGGTTATGTGACTCACCTCTCGGACAAAAATGACAATGACCAAGGCCTGCATAGAAGGTAAAGGGATTGATGTGGTTATAAATTACTCCACGGCGCCACCTAGCCTAGGCCTTGCCTACTTTGTCATCAGTACAAGGCGATAAAGCAGGGAAATGAGAGCAGAGTCACCTTTTTTAATACATAAATGAATACTCTATGAGAGTGGTCATTATTTAGGGCATGCTATTTTCAAGCAGTTGTACCGAACCAAATGACATGTAGAATCTCCCTCGCCGGCAGAGTTCGAAACAGGTTGAAGATGCACTCGACTTCTTAATAACCCATTGACCCCCATCTAGTTATGACTCCTGCCATGGGTTTTTTTCTAAATTCGATATTCAAAATGTAAGTAATTTTCACTCAAGGGCAACTTCATAATTCAGGCCTTGGAGGACAGTGAAAAAGGCATTCACCTTTTACCACCTAAAATATTTTAGTAAGCAATTTTTATAATTGGCTGTCCGGCCTAGGTGTTGACCCATAAAGTCCAGAAGTGCCAGAATTGGAGAAATGGATTTAATGTAAGAGCCTTGCTGCCTCTTTGCCCTTAAAAAATACCCAGAGAATATGAGCCACTGAAAATAGAGCTGTAAATAACCTGACGAGCAATGGGTTTTCCTTTAAATAAATACCGATCAGGTTTATGTTGAAAGACAATAGAAAACGTAGCCCAGATATGCAGTTTACAGTATTTATAGCTGTAATATCGAGGTGCCAGCACCGTAATTTCATGCCCCAATGAGAATGGCAAGGTCAAAGCAAATGCTTTGGCTGAGCATCTGCTAATACGGTGACTCATAAACAGGCACTGCGTGTATCAGGTGCACCAAATAATACAGTATAATGAAATACAGAATAGCTTTCCATTATTGTTCTTTTTTATGGTGTCGTCATTAGGTGTAATTTATGTCTTAAAAAATTCATCTCCCCACAGGTCGATCTGAAATGGGGGTCCAGGGGTCATTCCACAGGTTTTGGAACCCATAATAAATTTCACAGTCCTTTTTTGTCTTTTCCTTTTATATGTAAAACTCACTTTCACCTTGTTCCCTTTTCTTTTGGATCTGAGGGCTCTTTCATTTGCTGTTGTCTTCCCCTCAACAGCGAATAGATCAGAGCATACAACACAACTTAGCAAGCTGTAATTTGACTAGAAAACAACTTTAGGAATTTACATGTATTTTTATTTTGATGCAAGGTAAAAAAAAAAACAAAAACAAAAAAAAACTTGCTGCATAAACAACATCAAACATGTGAACAGCCATTAAGATGTACATACATTAAGCTTGATAGCAGCTGAAATGTAGATTTTCTTTAAGAAGACTTAACATTTCAAGGTGAAAGGAGAGAAAAAAAAAAGAAGCATGTTTTATTTCTTCTCATTTGGTGAAACTGAGATCCTTGCGTGTCTCACTCAATAGTCTGCCACCGTGTAGTCTGCTGTGGTCAGATGAATCAGGAGTCCAGGGACACATTATTGCTTATTTGACAGTGCAGTCTGACTGCACAAACTCAGCACATGGCACTCACCACTTCCTGGCACTCAGGACCTGCTGTAGACTACAGGCCGGCCAATATTTGCCTTCAATTATTCAACAATTTTCATGGCCATTTGAAGTCCTCAGAGCATTTAAATAGGTGACGGGAGGGACCTCCTCTTGGCGTAAGCTGTGTGGTACATTATCAAAGGATTTTGGGGATAGGTTAAAGTGGGATTTCAACCTGCTATTCTGATTTGACTGACAATAAAGCCACTTAACCAGATACTCAAATGGGAGGAATCAATTGATCTCAAAAGGTTTTGGTTATAATATCTTATGCACCTTAAGAAATGGAAATTTCTGCTTGTGTACATGTTTACACAGTTTATATTATTAATACTACACATGGGTGTTACTTTATGCTTCTCTTGTAAAGGTCGCTGTGGAAGTCAGAACCAGAGACATAATGATCTGGCACTGTGCAGTTACTATTAATGAAAACGTCAAGCAGTCTCTTGAAACACTGCAACTGAACCCTTTCCAATTGCTCTATTTCTCTCAAAGGATGGAAGAAGCTTATTCTGAGCTTGTGTAAATTCTCTAAATCCTGAGGGAATAGTTCAAGTAAAAGGCTCTCTTACAAAGGGGATTTTTAGTCGATAAGCCAAGGAAATGGCTAAAAGAAGTAATGGCAAAATGTTAGTGAGAGACACCCACTTAGGCTACAATGAGCAAAACACAACCTAATAATATGTACTATAGGGCTGATTTTTCCTCATAAGGTAAACCATGCTCATCAATATCTAAGAATTACTGTACCGGTTTTGTTTCTTTGTCTTCAGCTTTCGCCTGATTGTTTTGCTATAAATTGGTTAATGTTGTTTTTGAATGTAGTTCATCAAAAGTTGTAATTATGTTGCTTTGTTTAGACTAAGATGCTCATTAAAAGATGAGACCCACAGCAATGGCAGCATATGGCGCCTGAAATAAAATCCTTTCTTGCCACAAAAGGAGATGTTCATATTAGATTTTTTTTCTCTCTCCCTTCTGATTCTCCATCAGGGAGCCCTTTGCAATTTAATCATCACTAAAATCATTAAAAAGATCTGAAGATTAAATTATATTGGCATTTGCAAAATTATGTAATACATTTACATTACAATGAAGAAATTAAAATAATGCATTTTCGCTGTCTGGGGTGTATGAAATCTCCGCATGGGAAATATAACTGGAGAAGTGGACAGACTCTTATTTTCTTTGCCTTTGGTGGCAGTTAATAGGCAAGCAGAGTTTCAGATTTCACTGTGTGAACCTTTACACACTATCTTCCGTTGATGGATGTCCCTGAAACACAAATTCTCTGTGGAATTTCTGAATTATGAAATGAAAATGCATTTTTAAGAAGAGGGCAGATAAAATTGAATAAAGATTTGACATACTTTCTCTAAATTGTGCTTAAAAGATTTGTGGGGAGCTTGGGAAGTATTTAAGCATACATTATGATGGCCAAGGAGCCATTTGGTGTTTCCCATTAATACGCAGTCACTGCGCCCACTCCGAATGCCTTAAAGGTGTGTGTCTTGATTCCAGGGCTGACGGATGAGGAGGTAGAGCTGGCCATCCAGCGCTCTGGCAGCACAGAAGAGGTCCTGCCTATGAGCCCTGTGGGGCCTCCGCATCCATTCCATGCAACTCAGCTGGCTCCTGCACCACACAGTGAGTGCACACTTCCTTTTATCCCCTTTGATACCTGGTACATATATATGATTTTATTATTTGTGTGCACTGTCATCTGAAAAACTAAAGCGTTTGTAGTCGAGTCTAATTTTAAAACTTAGATCCTTGTCCAGGTTTGCTTTTCGAGATCTTCCCTCTTGGTATTATTCATTTAAATCCACTAAACAGGATTATCTATGGCTCACCAAATACCAGGATCTTTACAAGTATTATAGACATGTACACCAAACAACGTTTGCCTTAAATTATGAATTCAGATACAGGGAATGTGATACTGCACAGCACAAGCTCATGAAGTCTCTTGCCATTCAGTTTCAAGGGGTTCCACCCTGGCGAGACCCCACACCGCAACCTGTATCTTTATTACCTCAGGAGGTTATGAGTGCTGTCCACTGATTTACCAATGCAGAATGAAGTCCGCGTAATGCTTAACCCATATGACAATGATTCCAGATGTATTCCACCCTCATTTATTACCACACTGTCCTTGACTCCCCTGGCATCTCATGTTTTGTAATGAAAGTGATGTTGATGGGATGGCCATGTAGTTAGGGAGACTCGCGGCTCTCCGTCCATAGTGGGGGGTTTTATATCAAAACGGCTATAAGGGAGCTGCATAATGAGGTGAGAGCGGGGAGTCTTGTATGGGGGGTCATGCTGAAAAGAGGGGGCTACCTCCGTTTGATGTCCTTGTTATGGGGACGGTGCATGGGGACCCGCATCCATCTCTGTCGAAGTAATGGATACTCTGATCTCTATTTCCACGCGGTAGAAGGACAGGAAGGCCTCCACTGAACCCAATAAATTTGAGAGGAGATTGGAAAAACGGGGGATGGAGACCACAGTTCCACAGCTTAAGTGACCAAATAAAAAAAGGAAGATGGCCGAGTGGATGTGGTGGAGGAAAAGGGAGAGACAGAGGAAGAATGAAAGGTCCTAACGGGGGGGATAAGAGCAAGTGAAAGACCCCTGATGATGCAGTAAGGCTTGTTCAGGGTCAACCACCCATCCCAAGGACTCCCAGGCCTTTCAGAAACATGGTATTCTGGGATAGGTGACAGCCTATCGCAGCTATAATGTTGATGAAGACCCAAATTTATGTGGTTACCATATGGATGCTGGAGAATGGTTCAAATATTTCGATACCAAAGGTTACAGGTTCATCTCTGAATGCTGCAGCAGCGATGACACGCGCCCCTGAGAAAGGAGAATAAAATAGCATTCACCTTGAAAATATACCATATAGCCCAATAAGACTGTGGGTCTCTCGTTTTATTTGCATGTCAAATCATGCAAGTGGTAAGGCACAAGATCAATCTGGTTTACTTACTTCAAGCCGGTAAACATGTACCACATAACCCATTAGGTGAAATCAGACCTGTAATAGAATATCAATGGTGTACTTTAGTGGCCTAGCCTATAATAATTTCCTATTCATTTGGGCCGCACCAGAGTAAATAAAGAAAAAACACACGAGTTTATTTCCTCCAGACCGGTTTGTTGTTTAGTGACATTTTCAGTTGAATGCCTCTCTTATGTGGGGAATTTCCACTTTGACAGACAGTTGGCCTACCCAGATGACAGTTTGCACAATGACACACTTTCATATTATCTGTCACTCAGCAAGACAGTCAACTTCGTTTCCATTTTTGAAGGTTTATAGAGAGACTCTGAATTGGGCCCCACCCCTATATAAGTGGAAGACAATGGTTTCCTTTCTGGAAGAGCAGGATATGGAGTGCTTGTTTGCTCTGTAGACTGACCCTTTCTAGTCAAGATGTTTTGCGTAAATAGATAGATATGTTGATTATAACGTCACAAAGAGATACATTGTGTTGGACTGTGCCCATTAAGTGTATCAGCAAACAGTGTACAGTTTTTTAATCTTAATGGAGCACACCAGTGGCTTTGTATTTACTACAAATTGTGCATCTTTAGCATCACAGCTAATCATTCTGAAATCATAAATTTTGCTGGGTTTTTGTATGGATGGTGAATGTGTTTTTCTCTTGTTCCATTCATTTGTTTCAATTAATTTCTATACAGTATATAAATCAATTAGCAGGCTCTTATAACATGCTTGTGTTGTTTATGATATTTACATTGTACATTATCACGATGAGGTAATGTAGTGCAGACTTTTAATTTATATCTACATTTAAATTGTGCAACCATGTGACAACTATTTAACACTGACAAAAATAAAGGAGTGACAAAAAAAACCCCACAACTCAAGCAAGTTTCAGCTTAGTGATGTCACTGTATATTCACAGGTTAATATACTTAATTTCCCAGTGCTAGAAGCAGTATCTTCAGCAACCATTTAAACCATATTAAACTTAAAGTAACCCAGTCTCCAAATGAGTATCTTACTGTGTTCAAGTGATTTACCTTCCCCCCTCCTCTCCAGATCCTGCAGGCTACAGATGGAGAGACTATGGTGCCCTCACCATCATTATGGTGGGCATCGCATTTGGCTTTCATCAGCTTTACAAAGTAAGTTACAACCCGTTCCTTCTGCCCTTTCAACTGTTTCCTCACTGACTTTGTTTTCAGAGTTAATGTCTCTCTAAAATGTGTTATACATATTATAACTTGCATCTGTCAGTACTGCCTCTCCCTCTCTTACATTTAAATGGGTGGGCTTAGCAAGTACATCAGTTTATGATGAATTATGGTGCTAGAATAGAAGGCGCCTCTGCAGTATGTAACATCACTCTGGCCTTGTTATTAAAGCTACCCTGCTTTACGTCAAAGCATGATCTCATTTAAACCCCTCCTTTTTAACTTACTTCCTCCTCTCAGATATATATTTTTTCCTTTTTAAAAAATATAGGTGCTAACACAGCACACAGCCATTTTTGTTTTAAGTTCTACCGTCTAAAAATAATCACCCTGGTTTTTATCGGGCTTAGCAGCCCTTGAACATGAGCTCATGAGGCCCCTTGTCCCTGGTGACATTAATCCCATAGTGGTTGTTAGTAGTAGTCTGAGTGGCATGTGGAAGCCATTACTCTCATTTTAGAGGAGGACAGGAGCTCTAGCAGTAGCTCTTGGCCTGGATGACAGGCCGTTCTGTGTATGTGTGTGTGTGTGTGCGTGCGCGTGTATGTAAGAGAGAAAGTGAGCACGTATCATGTACGTGCATATGCCTACCTGACCCTGTCTGCCTTTCATAATGCTGCACCTGCACATTCAGGGTCTCCAGTCCCTTATTCCTCTATCCTTGCGATCGTTCACTGAGAAAAACACACACCGTACCAGTCCACTGTTTCCAACATGCAGCAGGGTTTGCCAGCCACTGGTCGCCTGGGAGGTGGGATTCCCTGGCGGGACGGCACAGGTTGCTGTCATGTCACTGGAGCGTAGCGCCAGTCGCGCCATATGTCCAGGCTTCTGCCCATACTTTATTTATGTTATGGTGCACCTTGTAAACACCACACTCCCAGCAACCCACTTATTAATTACCACGTGTTGACACTCATTTAATCTTTTTCTCTAAAAAGTGTTTATTACTTGCGCTGGTGTGGCTGCTTGCCACCTGAGTTGGAGAGAAAACCCGGCTCGGGTAGCAGAGAGCTGCACATCGGCTGCTGGTCCTTATTCAGCCTTCGAACAGGAAAAAAACATTTATGATTTTGAATGCAGTTCAGTGGGGCCCTCCAGGGTTACACGGACATTAATTTTATTTTGTGAGCTTGGCTCCGTCCACACACACACACACACACACACACACACACACACACACACACACACACAAAGTATTCAGTGAGAATCCTCACGAGTTGCTCATCTCAACACTCACACTGGATAACAAACATCCTCATTTGGCTGTCAGACATACATGTCATTTTGGTATAGTTGTGTTTATTCAGCGGCAGAGAGACGATAAACAACATGCCATTGTTTTTGGTTTTGGAAGACTATTTTAAGTGTTCACCGCCTTTTTTTCCCCTGTAGGCCTGTCTCCTCCGTTTCTGGGTTTTATTCATTTATATTTCTGGTTTATGTTTTTAGGGCTGCACCCAACATTTACTTTTATAATAGGATTAGTCTGATTATTTTTTAGATTTACAATTTAATTGTTTACTTAATAAAAAGTCAGAAAATGGTGCATCTTTAAATTGCTTTTCTTCTGACTAAGATTCTTAAAGCCAAAGCCACTTAATTTACAGTGGTATAAAATACTGTGGTATAAAAACAGAGAAAAATTGTAAATCTGTAAGCAAATATTTGACGTTTCTGCTTGATAAATAACTTAAAGTACTAACTTATTATTAAAATTGTTGATTCATTTTCTAATCTACTAATGGATTCAGTACTAGATTTGTGCACACATCTGTATCACTTGCTTGGACACAAATGCATACACCTAATCAAGAAGACAATGCGGCGCTAGTCCAATAAAACAATGCCTTTGACCCTCTGCTGCCAAGTCTAGGTGGCCCTGTCTTTTCCTCATCTTTCTGCCCCTTCCCACCAGAGAGAAGTGTAATATTGTGCCATGCTTTTAATTGCAGAAATACATCCTTCCCCTCATTATGGGCAGCCGAGAGGACAAGAAGCATCTGCAGAGGATGGAGAGCAACATTGCGGCAATGAGTGGCACGCTGACACAGACAGGTGAAGATTAATATCTTCATCACTTTCTCCCTCCTTAACATTTTCCCTCATTTATCTGTCGCCAAAATCGGGGGCCCCGCACGTTTTTAACAAATGACGCCGCTGTCATTTCGCTTTAATTTGAAATTGCTTGTTTACTGTCAGGCTCGGGCTCAATTAATTACGTTTCGCTGAAAAGCTCTTAACCTCGGAATATTAATGAGGAGTTGGGAAATGACAACTTTTCTCCCCCCCCACCACTCATCCTCTCTCACTCCCCCCCCTCCCATCCGTTTCCCCCTGCACCAACCTCAGCCCCATCCAAACCTCCACCGCCATCATCATCATCCACCCTCTTCCCCGTAGGTGGCGAGAAAGTTCATTTTAATTTTCTGTGCGTGTATGTGTATTTGTATGTGTGTGCAGGGTGTGCGTGCGGTATGGCACTGTGTGGCGTCTGTGCTCAGCACTGGCCCTAGTGTGATTAAGTGCACGGTGACAGGTGCGGCTCCCATGTTGGACAGGTGAGGAATCTCAACCTGGCTGTCAGGCACGGAGAGAGAGAGAGAGAAGCAGGGAGAGAGATGCTTTCCTAGCTCTTTGTCAGTATAATTAAAAATCCAGGGAGGCGTAAATGAGAGAGGCACTCTGAGAAAGTTTTGTCTCGTTAGCAGTAGTGGTGAAGTGGAATGTGTTGGGAAGTACTAAATCCTGTGGCCTGGCAGAAATACTGGCACAATGGAAACTACAGTTTTTGAAAATAATAATACGTTCTGTTAATAGAGTGGTTTAAAAGATACTCAAAGATGTTTTACACAAGTTAAATAAAAGAACCTAGAGGCACGAGGTAACAGGACAGTAAATCAAACATTAAAAAAGTTCCAAAAAAGGTTTGAGGAACATACATGAAAATGTAGAGTCAATGACATATTACATCATTTGCATCCGTGTTTAACTTTTTTGTTTGTGTAAAGTGTACATGAGCTGTGTATGATATGTCAAACAAGGTAAAGATTTTCCCTCAGGAATTTACCATAGTGGCTGTGTTTTTCTGGGTTTTGAGCTGCAAGAGAGACAAAGAGACTGCACTCTAACTCATAAGTACGGCCTCGTCAGTTTAAATACAAACATGCTTTTGTTTGATTTTCCCGTCACCTCTCAATTAAAACAAATTAAGTGTTTAAGTTACAGCTCCTCTCACGGAACAAAACAGTATAGATGAAAATATGGGTGTTATCATTTTAATCCAGTCACACCCATGCTATTGTTTTCCGGCTGGCTAAGGTAGGTGGAGGGCAGCAATTGTGTGAGATCGCGTGCGAGGTGTGCCACCATGAATCTGATTAACAAATATATGCTCTTTTATGGTCATTTTCTCCCAACTATGCAAACACATTTCCTCTGTCTACTTCACGGCCCATTCTTGCTTTACTTATCACTTTTTGGAGATTTGCCAACTTACAAAACCCTGTTTTGTTTGTCGGCAGAGACAGGATTTCACAGTAAGAGTGCTCCTGTGTTTCTCAGCTAGTAGGTGAGACTCCAGTGAAAAAGAACAACAACAAAAAAAAAACCCTTGCGTCTTTTTTTCAGCCAGTATGGGGAACTAATTTGCTATGACTGCAGTAGCCAAGTTGCTATTGTAGTTAATGACTGTTGTAGTTAACAGTTGGAGAGAGGGGGTTGCAATTACACTGAGAGTTTTCTCCCTCTGCTTTCCCTTTGTCTTCCTCTCCCTCTCGCTCCCTTACTACTCGCTGCACTGAGTAATAGCGACCGACTGCTTCACTGCTGCCAATTGCTTGAACCCCCTTTTGTTAAAGTTCATGTATTTCTCTAGTGCCGGGCGCAATGAGGTGATGTATCCTTTTGAATAGGGACCACATTAGTCTCTCTCGCCAGCCCCAGCTTGAGAGTAGGGGCCTTGACTCCCATTATGATTTGCCTACAACTTCACACAGACAATTAATGAATGGATCTTGGAACTACTTCAGCGCACCCAGGCCGTAATGGAATTGTGCGGCTGTTTGGGCACTCCTTGTCGTTGGGAGCCATATTGGTGACCAGCTGGCCATTAAAAACAGAGACAGGCTTGGACATATGTAGTGTACATTATATTGAGGTATTTACTGAATAATTTACTGAATACACAATGTGCACCCTCCTCACAGCAGCTGCAAGCCTCACACATCATCTTGTCTCCGATCCCCCCCCACTACCACCACCCCACACACACACACACACACACACACACACACACTCTACAGCAACAGCCTCTTTCTGATTCATGCCTGGCCAAAGTCATTGACTTCATTATTCTTGGCTTCATATCTGTGATAACTGGGGATTAGAAGTTCTGCATTTTTGTTGAGTGCCTGAACAGTACAAAGGAGTCAACTTTGTGGAGAGGCATGAAAAGAACCGGACTGTTTGGCTGAAGTGGAAGTGAAAAAGTGGTGCCAGTGGTAATTCAGGAGGCACAGCATTACAGGCTGGCAGACTGACCCCCACATCTGGATAAGCTGTTTTGTGGTGAGGCGGAATCAGAGACTAATAACGCAGCTCTTGGTTTAGCGTGCAAGCTCTGTCACAGTAACACCTTTTTAAGCAGGGATGGCTGCAGTATTTTAGTTTTACTGCCGTTCTCAGAAAGGCTGGTCACGAGTAAGATGCAAGTAACTCAAATTGTTTGTGCAACGGTCTTTGGCCCCAACCGACGATCCTGCTCAAACTCGTATTCCGTAGGATTCTGCAAGCATGAGAAGATCAAACAGTTCAGCACCCCACCTATATTGATACAACTCCACCCATTTAAACACAGGTGACACTACAAGATGCTCGCTTCTTTGAAAGATCAAATATTTTGTCTGGTGTTGTTTTTTTTTAAAAGGAACAGTCTCCAAGCCGGGCTCTGTCTTTTGTCCAAGCTCAGGTTAATGTGAGAGGGGGAATCTTTACATCCCGTCCAGCCGGCTGCAGCTCAGGCTTTTAACCATTGGCCTGACAACCTCAGCAGTGGACCGCCACAATATCTGTTGATGTTAATCCTATTAGGCTTGATTTAACACTTTACACGCCCATGATTTATATGAATGTTTATTGGTTTTCTGTAATATAATCAGCTCGGGGAAACTTAATGCATTGTTTGGTAATACACGCGTGACTGGAAGCAGGGGGCAACAAACTGTGCCCGGTGTTATTTGAAATCATACACCCTGGTCCAACACCAACACTTGAACTAATTCAATCTTCAAAGTCAATGGAAAAAGAACAATATTTATTAGGATTAGGGGGGACATTTTGTCTGGCAGCCTCCTCCCAGATGAGAGCCTTGTTTTTTCCTTTGTTGATCGTTTGAGGATTTAAGATGCATTAGAAGGCAGTGTCTGGGTGGATAATGGAAGGTTAGAGACTGTTATTTGATTTAAGTTCAGGCACTAGAGATTAATATCTCCATCCTATGTGGCCCCCCTCTCTTCCCACCCTCCACCCCCAGCGCCTCGGACCAAAAAGCTGCGACTAAAGTTACCGGGTATTAGCTTTGATTACAATTCTTAGAGGACAGCTTTGATCAGCGACACAAGTTGAGTCTCATCAGTTCTGTCAACGTCTCTGGAAAGAAAATGTTCAGTTTTGTGGCACCAAAAAAAACCAAAAAACATATCACACAACCCTACACCCTTGTTTTTGTTTGTTTGAAGTTTGCTGAATTTCCCGTCTGTTATACTGCTTGTGTCCACAGTCAGCCAGCTGCAGCAGACCCTGGTCTCTGTCCAGGAGCTCCTGATCCAGCAGCAGCAGAGAATCCAGGAGCTCTCGCAGGAACTGGCTGCAGCAGAGGTAGTTACCACCTCAACAGCAACTCCACACCCTTCACTTACCAGCACAAACAGTTTGCTAGAATATCAGTGGTTTCATTTAAACCCCTGAGATTCTACCTGTTTGTCATTCAAAAAGCCCTCTCTTATTTTGGCATCACCTTCACCTGTCACTGGTTTTACTGGTCGAAGTCCATAGATTTTAGAAGTTGTTTTTACAGTAATTTAGTTCATCCAGATTTTGGCACACCTGTTGCGGTTAGAGATGCTCCTAAATGTTAATCTGGTTTGTCAAGTCCCACCTGTTTGTTTGAAACCACCAGGACCATCTTTACTGCAAACTAACAACAATGAGATAAAACAGCTTTACAAAGCTGGCACTAAGTACATCTTTGCCGTAGTTTGAACATGAAAGTTGCGGGCTGCGCCTTTAAGGTCTGTTAACTATGATTGATCTTTTTGAGGAAAGCTAGACAGGCAGTAACTCTGAAATTACAGAAGAGCTCCGTAAATGTAAAGTTGCAGGTTGAAATCTCCAGATTGATGAGGAGAGTGAAAAGGTTTCTTGAGGCCACGTACTAAAATCTCAGTTGCGCTGCCCGAGTCGTAACTACCTAAGATGGACAGCCTTATTGTACTGTATATCATCAGAACACAAGCTGCAAAAAAGTATGGTGCATCTCATCATGGGACCATAATCTTTAACCATATTGTCATTCCTGTTCGCCTTGATTTTTATGGACAGTGTTCATAATCTACTCAGAATTCTAAGTGTTTAAGTGAATCGGACTGAGTGATTGTTCTAAAAACTTATGTGCAGGGATGAAATGTTGCTTGCTTTTTATAATACCTCCCATAAATCGCTTTATGATCTCTGGGCTCTGAAAAAAAGAAAAAGAAAAAAGTGCCTTGGAAGAGGCAATCTTAGACAATGTTTTATGTCCACAGCTTGTTAAGCACATGGGTGTTTCGCTGTAGCATCTGGATATTGCAGGAAAACATATGCGGACACATCTGCTTCAGCACAAACGAGGAAGAAAAATATGAATCTCTTCCTTGGACGAGGTTCATCAAAAACTGGCGACTCATAGCTCACTTTGTGCTGTTTCAAGTTCTCAGCCACACAGTCTCGCTGAGCGTTGGAGAAAGCAGCAGAGGCCAAAATCAGCATGTTTGAGTACATGTGAGCGGCGATCTGAAACGGAACTATCTAAGGTTTCCTGTCAGGCCCACTTTAAACAATGAGTTCCCTCCAGCATAAAAGGACAAGGGATGTTTTTTTTCTTTTCATTCGTCATCTCCAAATCACAGATTGAATTAAAGAGTGTCTACCTCATTTGCTATGAGTGCCTTGTTGGACAGCGGTAGTGTATAAAAAGTATAATTCACATCAAAACACCCATTAAACAAATCATAAACTCTGCTTTATAGCTATAGTGTTGATCTTAAATTTTCCCTGCGAGTCGGCACAAGGCCCTCTGTTGTCTCAGGCCATGGGGGAAATTGGGAAATTGTTTTCAGGTCCTGCATGTTTGATGGGAAACACATGTTGGAGCTGGCGAGCTACTTATCATTCACCGTTTGCGGCTTTCGGGGGGTTTGCCTCACCACGCAGTGCGCCACACTCAGCAATTACACCTCTCAACGCGGAAATGTGCCTTTAACCCGAAACACATGGAGGCTTCTGTTTCCTCAGCTGCTAAGTAAACATTTCTCGTAGCTTGGAAACCGCTCAATTGCGGAGTGCGTTTACTGTCCCTAAACTGGGGACCTCATTATGGTAGCGAATTTAGGCAGACTGACTCATGTCCCCGCACACAGCTGATGCTGCACATTCCCAGACTTCAGAGCCTGAGACAGTTCCTCTCTTTTTTCACTATATCCTCAGTTTTCACAACTCTTTAAAGACATGCTGCTGTGTTCTACCACTGGTGTTACAGATAGATTTGCCTCAGGATGATACGTCCCTGATGTTAAACAGCCCAGTCTATTTCTGCTCCATTATCATTACAAATCTGCCTGTTAACTGTGTTTGCCCTGCTGTCTCAACTCACTGATCGTTCTCTTTATTAGTGGATACTACATAGAAGATTAGAAACCGCCTACTTGCTCGCGCGAGACGAACTGCCAGTGGGAAAGTGCATAAATAGAGTGAAATCAATTGCACTGTAACAGTGTTTCCACTCAAAAACACTCCTCTAGGGACTTCCTTTTGAAACTAATTCCATCATAAATATACATGTGTTACACGAAAACACTCTGTCTGCCGGCAGAGTAACTGTGAATTAATTTGCCTTCAGACACTCTTAAACAAGGCTTGTTAAAGATCTTATCTTGTTGCTAATGGTCCACAGGCATTTATCTTCATTTAGCCAGATGCGTTGCCGTCCTTGGGTGCTGCTAGAGTTGATAGTCTTTTTTTTTTTTTTTTCTTTGCTTGTAATATATATTTCTTTTTTTTCTTGAAGCACTTAGTTAACCAGCAGAAAGAGGCCGACCCCTATCACTCTCAGGCACCCATCCGAGACATATTAGTCACAAACCAGTTAGAGGAAATCTTTGCAATGTACAGTATTTACACTGTAAAAGAAACTTGTCCAGCCAGCACAGTGGTGGTTGATAATGTGATAGTTAGCACCCCCTCTTCTAGGGTTACGGTGTTATTTTGGCTTTTGGCTGGTTGGTTTATTTGTTTGTTGATTGTTTGTTCATGCATGATGCTTTTTGCATTGTGCAGTGCCAAGTGGAGAATTATGTTCTCCACTGTTTAGGCCACGCAGAGCCCTCAGAGCCCTCAGAGCCCTGCACCTGTACACCAGGATGTATGATAGAAGTCAAACACCAGAGGGAAGGGAAGAGAGAGGCACACTTATAACTCTCAATCTTTTTATTTTTAAATCTATGATTCAGTTATGTACACATTGCCTTCTTCAGGGTTAAATTGTCACATGTGGTCTGTCGGTTCAAATTAATGATTTAAAAAAAGGTCATGAACTTTGAATAATAAATAGTTTGTTATTGTACGTATCCAAGAAAAGGCCTCTTAAAATCTATATGTCTACATCCTCTGAACCAGCGAATACCAAATGAGAGAATGAGAATCACAAAGTGAAGCATTTGGATGCATGCATTTAAAGTCTACAAGAGGATACAAAATGCATTCACACATGCACATGCCGTATTTAAGGTTTTCTGGTGGGAATGTTCTTTGTGTGAACTTGTAAATATAAAGAATCACAAAGTAAAAAGGTACAAAATAGAAAAACATTTGGGTGCACGCATTTATATAAAAAAGACTTAGGATTATTAGAAAACACATTGCTGCATACAAGTCAAAACAGCATATATAAATCTCACTGTAAAATATTAAAGTCAAGTACAGTGACAAAAAAAGAGTCTTGTAATTACCGGTAAAATAACAGTAAGAATAATAATATAGATAGAGGGTGAAATGCTGCTTTCAAGTCAAGCTTTATCTGACACTACTGCATATATCCACAGACCTCTCTTCTTGATGACGGTGCTTTTGTAATCAAAACTGCTAAATCATTGCAGAAGTTAAATATTTTGATCAGCAGTTTGTTAAAACATCACGTCTCACACACTCGTGCGGTCTATTGGATATGTGTCAGCACTTCAGGTGGGGCTTTTAAAGTCAGTGGTGTTTCTTTCAATCTCTCCAGTCACTGATACCCCTCCACTCAGCCCTCCACCCAAGCAGCTAGTGCACTTAACACAAGATTCTTACACAATGTGTGTGTGTATACACACTCATAATGTATCTCAAAGCTGAAATTCAGCCCTGGCCCAACATTTAATTAGGTTTCTTCAGACTTAATAAGACATATGTCAGAGGTAGTGTTGTGTGACAAGCCTTGATGTGAGATATTATATGGTGCTGCTCTGTAGATAATGCACATTATGTATGTAGCTGGCGGTTAACAATTCTACTCTAAAGCCTTTTTTACTTATGATAAGTGATGGAAGTGTATAGAAAATCTCACACTTAAGTTATTTGGAGCTATTTGCATTTTTCTGAAGTTGACTCTGTGCCTTGGAAGTCTTTTGGCTCAGCCCATACAGCAATTAATTTTTTTCGATGTAAAATGAGAGAGAAGCAGAATCTAGCCTTATTATACGGGTGCCTTGGGGAGGCGAGGGATTAAGATGGTTCTAATGAGGTGACGGCTGTAATAAGAGTGTCTTCAGCTGGCCTCCAATGCACCACCTCTAAAACACGGCTCCTTATCAGCGAGGTTTAGGAGTTGATAAGAGTTTAAAAAAAAAAAAAAAAACTTCTTCCCCCTCCTCGCCTCCTTTTCTATCTCCCTTCTCTTCTCCTCCTCTGCCTCCCTCCTTCCACTGTAAATGAGTCTGATCCCTTTCAGATGTGATTCAATTAATTTCTCTTAGATTTAATTAGAAACGAAAGAGTCCAAGTTATCCTTCTCCCCTCGATAGGGGGTCCATGCTGCCTAACAAGCTTCCTCTGGTGAGTCAGGAGAGTCTTAATTACAGTTTTTACTTTTATTTTATCCCACTTTGTCTTCTCCCTCTCGTCCCTCTGGTCTCTGGTCTCATCAGTATATCCTCCTGTTCTCGCACGTGTTTGTGCTTTTTATTCAGGAATGGACTACGAATGGGGAGCAATTATCTACATCACTGGTTTCCAGTGTTTTTTTGGCTCGAGACCCTGTGTAGCCAAGCTATGCCTTTTATAATGCCTTCTCATGACGCCTCATCACAGGTTGCATTTGTCTATGAGCAGTTCAACCAATGATTGTTTAATCTCACAACCCCTCCGATTTATCTTCAAACCCTGACCTCTATATTGGACCTTTAAGGGCTTCCTCTTTTGAGTTGCTTTTCATAAATCTTTCAGTAACCCAATAGTCTACAAGACTTTGCAGCCATTGCAGTCCAGTTTGATCATTACATTTGACTGTTGCCAAGTGATGTTGTGTTTTTTGCTAGGCCTTTATCAAAACTCGTCATTTTATAGCTCTCTGTCAAAGTCCTGCCTGTCCCTTAAAAAAAAGTGCTGCAGAGACAGATTTTCAGCAGCAATTTGCCATTCAAATAGTTTGCCATTATGCCCTGTAGCATTTCATGCTGCACCAGTGTGTGTGTGTGTGTGTGTGTGTGTGTGTGTGTGTGATAATACACGCCCCTGATAAAAGACAAAAAGAACAAAACAAACTGCTAAGCTATGGTCTGCCTTCATGAATGTGGCCATTGTTCAAGATAAAGTCATTATCCAAAACACTAGTCACTGGCCTAATCTTTTCTAGATAGTATGGAAAATTATGTAAAAACAGCATGATTCACATTCACTGGACGTCGACATAAGTCGAGGCCATAAATGTAGTGACTGTAGTGGGATTGTTTGTCCTTTCTTTCATCACCAGCCGTAGGCACTTGTGAGGTTGTTATGGTGACAGATGACCTGACTACACAAAAACATGTGGCTTTTAGCATTTCCATTTGTTTACCTTGTGGCCTGTGTGTTTTGTCTTTTTACCAAAGGTTTATTTTTATTATTTCATATTGTTGAGACAGAGCATATAGGAGCTGTTGAAAGATGTATATTGACTTTGCGACACGACTCTGCATGTGACCTGAACAGTGTGCGTGTCTCCTGTTTGTCCTATAGGCATCATCTTCAACCAACCGCGTCCTGGACAACCAAACAGTTGGCGATCTGAAGGCTGAGATCATCTCTTTGAAGGGCTTACTGCTCAGCAGGTAACAAAGTTATCCAGACCCCGTCACATGAAACAGTGTGTGTGTGTGTGTTTAAGGGTGGATGGCTCACTGTTTTCATGCACTTTAGAGTTCCTGTATGCAGTCCATTTGAACCGTTCCACAGTGTTAAACAGGAATAAAGCACCAATTTGATATGTCATTTACTCAAGCATAAAACGTGTTAATTTTGACGTCTTATCTAGATGGGATTTTGGCCACATTTACACCTGGCATAATAGCCTGTTGTGTGGCTCCCCTTTAAGAGTATGAACATAGATGGGTTTCTGTGCAACGTCATCACAAGATGTGCGCGCAACTAGGTGGCAGAAAGCAGCACACTGTGTTCGCGGCATACCAGTTTATACGGCATATCTAGCAGCAGTGTTGGGCAAATTACTCAGAAATTGTAATGAGTTACTTTTTACTTATTACTCATTTAAAAAGTAATCTAATATTTATTACTAGATATTACAAGTAAATAACAAAGAAAGCAAAGTGGTGTGGACCCTGCCACACAACATTGTTCCAGTCAATCAGCAACTAGTTAGTGTTTGTGCACAGGAGTGATGGGAGGAGGGGGGCAGTGGTAGAGAGAGTTCTGTACACAATGTGTGGGACACCAGGCACTGTGAACAGGGAGAGATGGCCGAGAAACATCTAAAGAGTATAAACAGAGAAGAAAGTTATATGACCAGGCAAGGGCGAAGGTGTTTCAACACTGGAGAAGCCTCAGAGATTTGAAAATTTGGGGGCGGAGCATCTGTGGCAGCGCTGAAGGGAGGGGTGTATTTGTTTGGCAGTTGAGTTCAAATATCAACAATCCTTCGGCAGAATCACTTACTCTCCCATTAACTGTTTATCCCGGAACGTTCAACTGCACCTCTTGGTCTTCCTTGCGAGTAGAGTTTGCTCTGTCATCGTCACATGACCAAAAGTATGGCACCCTTGTCAGTTGTAGGGGGTGGGAGGTTATTCACAAATATCCACTTGACCTCACGTAGTGTTGGGTCGGTTTCACCATTCCAGTCCGGTGTAGGAGTTTAAACCAATTTGATTTTATGCAAACCTGTCTGAATCGACATTGTGAGACGTTCTGGCCAACTAAAAAGAGACAACAAGCTGTTCTCAGCAGTATCGACCCCTGAAAAACAGCGGACAAGAACTCAAAAACACAGTAGCAACATACAGTTGGCCTCAAGAAATGTTGCAGCCACTTCACTAATGGTTAAAACTATAAACTAACAGTAATGACAACATAAACCACTATCTTCTGGTCTTCTGGGCTGTTGTTACAATATTTTAACCTACTTTACAAACCGGAGCAGAGAGCATCACACTCTGCTCTGCCTAGGTTGCAAAATGTAAATAAAGATCAACCTCACCTTTTCGAATAGCCTGGCTGTTACCAAAAGCGCACCGGTCAACAAGCCATTCTGCTCTTTTCTAACCACATGCAGAGCCGACCTTCATTATAACTATGTTAACTGCGTTAGCGTTCTTCTGCAACAATGAGGTTAAAAGGACCATCGCCTCTACTCTGTGTCACTCTGTTCAGACACAAATGACAAATATGTGGAATAAGTATGTAATTTAATAAACAGCAGTATAATAATTAGCAATAATTAGAGTGTGTGAGCAGACTTTTATATTTCATCACGTGCAGGCAAAAAATTGGGGAAATTTAAACTTGAGGAGAACAGTGGTGAGAGGGACAGAGAAATCAAAAGGATTGGCAAACATGGGATGCATATTTCATCATTCATTAGAATCTGATAATTTCATATATAATCATGTATCATTTACATAGTTTATAATAGATTATCAGTGTGTTTTCTTTCCAGATTTGCTTGTGGTGTGCAGACAAAATAGAACAGACGCCGAAACTATCTGCAGATGGCGATCCGGCTGTGTCCTCGGCATGAGACGTGAGCCCGCACAGAGCCGGTGCAGACAACTGCAAAGATTAAAATGAAAACTATCTGTTGCCAGACGTGCGAGTAAAAAAACGCACACTTGTGGTCTTGACTCGAGGTCGACGGGAATGATTGAAACGTCTGTTGCGAAATACAGTGATTCGCAACTTAAAAGGAATGTAGAACAGGGGCATTAAGCGGGGGGGCATGGCCCCTCCCCGTCTTCCAGCACCCATGATCATAACCTGATGGTATAATCCAGGGGCAAATAATATTTTTCAAGCCGTTACATGGCGGGCAATAATAAAGTGAAATTATTTCAAATCCTTGCATAGCCTACCTGTGTGCACGTTTAGCTCAGTCAGTACAGCGCGGGACTCTCGTTTGAAAGGTTGTAAGATCGTTTTCAACTAACTGCTATCTTCCTTGTTAAACAAATTGATTATAAGGACACTTTTGAACATGCTTGCAATAAAGCATGTGCTGTAGTGTGTGCGTGCGTTTGATCCGCATTCATAAACCTATGGACGCTTATTTTTATTTCCCTGAGGAAATTCAGGGGAATTCAATCACACATTTACTAAAGGCTTTTTCACAGGTGTGTCAAGTAAGCCAGAGAATCTTTTGAATTTTGTTCAGAACTCTTCAAAGTAAAAGCTCTCAATAAACTTGACATCAAGCATTGCTGCAGAAAAGTTCTCACGCTTTTATTTTGGAGGCACAATCACTTAAGAGTTAGTGACCACTTAAGAGGAAGTGATTGTGTGAGTAACTGTATCTGTGTTGACTGATATGTATTTCAGCACCAGCCGCAATTTATTTTATTTTATTTTTTTCTGCTATCAGAGCAATATGGCCGCAGGTCAGATATTATTGCTGGTGGGCCGCTTATTGCCGACCACTGGTATAATCCCTGCCTTTCATCACGTACATTCACATCAACACAACATTCAGTTCGGGTTGCCTGTATGACGTCAGAGATGATGTAAGTTTGGACTATTTACAGGTGCTTGACAGGTGCATCTAAAAAAAATTTGAACGTTGTGGAAAAGTTCACATTCTTCCGTAATTTAAATTAAAAAGTGAAACTTTCAATTGGTCTAAATTTATTACATATAAAGTGAAATATTTCAAGCATTTTTTTTTTGTCTTAATCTCGATGATTACGGTTTTCAGCTCTTGGAAATCAAAACTCCAGTATCTCAAAACTATTATAATTTTAGAATAAAGTATTTATAATACAGAAATGTCGACAGGAGAAGAGCTCTAATCAGCTCATTAACTCAAAACACCTGCAAAGGTTTCCTGAGCCTTTAATCTCTCAGTCTGGTTCTGGTGCTGAAAATGAACCTTTCCACAATATTAAAATTTTTTAGATGCACCTGTATAGCCATTGTAACAGCAGATTAAGCTCTTCCTGAGTTGGTTTGAGTGTGTCATAATATCACAACTTCCCGAGTTGATTGTGTGTTTCAAAAACAAATAAAATGTCTCAACACTTAATCATGCTCTGTAGGAAAGCAGGAAAATAAAGAGCTGTATGCTCTGTTCTGTCATGTGGAAGTGATCCAGTTACTCAGAGCTTCTTAATGATCAACACAAGTCCACTCAGAGCTCTGAGGAAATGCCAGGTACAAAACAAACACTCTTAATTATGGAAGCGGAATTGACTAACTGAGAACACTTGGCTGTTTTTAACGATTTTTGGATGTATTATGTGTGTAGTAATAAGATTAAAAATATGTTACAAGGCAGAAACAGAGAAAATATTTTCTACAAAACGTACAGTGTACATCATTAATGTGTGGAGATCAACCTGGGCTGAATTATTATCCCAGTCTGACCCTGCTTGAAATGTTGTTGTGAGGTTAAGTACTTTATTACTAAGTACTCACAGTGCTCTTCCAAATTACTTGCACACTTTACTTTTATAGGCATTAATCTCAAATATGTTTAAACTCAGAGGCATTTGAGGTTATACTACTGATTGCACCATTTCCTTTACCTCACAACTTCCCTCAGCCAATTAGCATACTGCAGGCATCAGCTGGTGTCCTGTGTTTTTATGCTTTTATTGGTAAGCAAGAGAACTACGCGTGCATAACTGCTGCTATGCAACTTTTCATTTTATGATTGCAAAATATACATGAATATAAAAACACAACTAGAGAAATCATTTGTATGAACTGGAAAGTCAGCTGTCCTCATCAAATAAAGATAGTTTGGTTGTCTGGGTAGAATCTGATTGTACCTACCACATCTTAATACACAGTGTCAAGTGTTTAGCATCACTGTTGTTAAATGTCTCATTGTATACTGCTGGACGTCCCCTCATTCTTTATAGCATCGTTCCTCAGTCTAGTCAGGCACAGCCCAGCTCAGCCAGGCCCATTAGCATGCATGATTATGTATCAGTGTCTATAATGAAGCAAGAGTGTACATCAGAAAAGCAGCGAGGACAAAATTTGCCTCAGAACCATCTAGTTGAGCGTGTTTTGTTCCCCTCATACATTCTAATCAGCAATAATCCCTTTGTCATTTGCTTTCTTGACTTCGTCCTGACTCTCACAATGAGTTTTCTGGCAAAGGCTTGAATCACAAAATAAAGGGCTCCACATCACCATCTGTTTCCAAACGTGTTCTCTACCAGATCCAAATCATCTCCAAACTGTTTTTTTAAACCCCCAAGAAGTGCTGATCCCATTACGATTCAACGTTGTATTTTTTGATCTTAAAAGCTGCAGTGGATGTAATTAAAGAAATCTTTACCAGGTGTGGTGAACATCTGGATGTTTTTTTTGGTGGTGGTGGGGGGGGTTCTCTGCTGTAATTATAAGAATTACATAGGATGCATGCTGAAATATATACTAACATTGAGGATATGTTCCCAGTCAACACCTGATTTAGGAAGCTATATATAGTTTTGTGTTTTGCAGTATGACAAATTTTGGCTGATTACATTGTGGGAAAGCTCTTTTCACACTTTGACAGTGATGTTATCACAGTGATGTTGATGAGGATTGTGAGCAGGCTTCATTTTCTTCCTCTCTTGTCTGCCCCCCCACACACAGGAAACAATTCCCTTCCACTCCCTCTATTCCTAAGATCCCCTCGTGGCAGATTCCTCTGAAGCCGCCATCAGGGGGCAGCTCGCCGTCAGTCAACCACACAAATAGCAGCAGCGACATCTCCCCAGTTAGTAACGAGTCCGCCAATTCTTCCCCCGTCAAAGATGGACACCACAGCCACCAGGATGCACTGGGCGGGCCTGACGGAGCTCACGACATCAACGGAGATGCACTCGGTTTGGGCCTCGGAGCAGCGCTGCCCGTGGACCTGAAGGACCAGGTCCGCATGGAGGTGCAGGGGGAGGAGGAGAAGAAGGAGGAAGGGGAGGAGGAGGAGGTCAGCCACGTAGAGGAGGACGGTCTAAGCATACAGACAGAGGATCGGCGAGGTGGGGATGGACAGATTAATGAACAGGTGGACAAACTGAGGCGGCCCGAGGGTGCCAGCAATGAGAGTGAGGTGGATTAACAGTACAAAGCACAAAAAAAAACCACTCTCCCAACACAGCTTCTCGTCTCTGCTGATGGCTTTGCTTCATTCTACTCCTCTCTGCTCGCACTGATTCTGTTTGTCGTTTTTACTTTTTAAATCCATCTTCACTGTCTGTCTCCGCTTGTTTCTGTAACATCTTAATCTTGAGCAAAATGAGGAGAAGGCGTGGGTTTGAGAAGTTCCTAGTTGACACACACCTTACCTCGATATACTTTTCATCACGCAAACTAAATGACTGCATGCCGAGCCAAGTACCATGATGTGACGTTTTTCTTGTGTGGAGCAATAGTCAAATCAGAATGACTTTAAAAGGCTAACCATACTAACTATATGTGACTTTCTGCTTTTCATTTTCATGATTTGATCAGATAATTCACAGCTTTGCCTTAGTGTCCTTGTACTAGGGCTGTTAGACAGACAAAAAACGTAATGCTGCACGGAACATCTCCCCTGTATAGTGCAACTGTAGGTCAGGAGTCATATGTTGGTACTTCAGTCTCAAAGTTACCGTGAGCTTCCATAGAAGCATTAGCAGAGTTAGTCTCCATGTTGATGGCAATAGGAGAGGACAAGCTCTTCCAGGGCCGGAGCTTTTATCCTCTTTTATGTGTCCTTTCGCATTGGTGTCAGTCTGTCAATAATTCACAAGGCCAGCAGGGTGGCATTTGGGTGAAATAAAAGCCCTGAAATTCGAGATTAGAATGTGATGACGGGCTTTGTTCCATGCCGGTGTCAGAGTGCTCATACGCTCAAAGGAGGGGAAGATAAATGTTTTTCCCCCCCGCTTTCCTTTTTCACTGAGGGCTGAATTGTGCATCTTTGCGAGTGTGTGTGTGTGTGCGCATGGCAGGCAAGAAAACCCAGACTGTCTGCTGAGCTGTATCTGCGTCTCCAGCAGGGCAGCTGATTTGGTTTGTGAAGTATGTTAATAATCAAATGATCAACAAATAACAGATGTATTAGTTCATGCAGCTTGAAATGTCAAGGAGGCTAAAAGCGGAAATCTAATACAGAAAGCCCAGTTGCATTGTATTATTTTCTGTGACAAACCCTCCGGTCCAAATTATGTAGGGCCTCCTACAGTGAGTAATCTTTACAGAAAACGGCGCCAATATTTTGTAATTAAGCTGCAGAAAGACAACGAGAGCTGTCACAGATGGAAGTTGCAGAACTTGTATCACTTTTTTTTCTCTCTCAGTGTGGAGGTGGATGGGGGAAGTTTTAAAAAAAATTGTCCCATGATTGAAAAGGAAAGTAATAAATGAATACTTGACTTATTGAATTACTCACTCTGTCTCCAGCTAACAAGAAGAGTCCATGAGTGAGAAGAAGGGATATCAGCTCCTGTGCCACTTCCACCTCCATCACATGGCCTTCGTAGGAGCACAGAAAAAGGTAGAGGGGCACTGCACGTTTCTGTGCGACACCGGTCCTAACCTACAGATTATGTTTAGTTATGATGATTTTGTTTATGTTAAAGATGATGAGACAATGTTGCAGTATACTGTAAACTATATATTTTTGATTTATTTGAAATGAACTTGTATGGATGAAATAGGTTGGTTAAAGAAGTACAGAATCAAGAGGTGTAACTTATGCTTCTTTGCCACTCTAGTTTCAGTGATTAGTTCTCTCTGTAACGTGCTGATTACTGTATGAATTCCAGCCAGTAGTGTACATCAGTGTAATAAATTTGGTTTATCTCCAGTAGAATCTCTTGTTATATTCATTTTAAACCAACTGGACACAGAGTACACACTACTGTAGGCCACTACTAAAGGACAAACCTATTTTAGCTGGGATTGTCACATTTATTTTTTAATATTTCAAATTGTTTTTCATGTTTGTCCTTACTTCTGTAAGTATAACACTTGAAACATACACCGCTAAATACTTGAGAACAGGGAGCCAATTCCAAATCATAACTGGGTCAAATGTACATAATTGGTATTTCCATCCGTTGACCCAATTAACATAAAAGGAAAGAAAAATGCTCAATAACAAAGAAAAACTCAAATCACACACAAGTCGCTCTTTCAGTGGGTTGTGTAATTTCTTTATGTTTAATATATGCTGACTTTTAAGATGAATGTGGTTATGTGTGTTCATGTGCAGGAAGTTTTTCTGCAACATTCAGTATAACAATTTGTATCAGTTTGTGACTAATAAAATCAGACCAACTGTGTGTTGTATTTGTTTACCAAGTTTGAGCCTTATCACTTGTAACATCAGTACTGTACATGTGTCACCATTATAAAAAAAAAAAGAAAAAAAATCCTACGTGTCTAAATGTCAAGTGATCTAAATCCAAAGGTCTGTGATTTCTGAAACATTTTTTGCTCAAGGTTTCTGTAAGACCAGGCACAGATGCTACAGTACTTGGGTTTATACTGTATGTAGAATCGTGAATCACCTTTTTACTGAAATTTCTGAAAGCACGACAGGGCGGGGAATTTCAGCCTACTTTTCAGCTTTCTCTCTGGAAATGAGTAAGCGACAGAGTTGCAGATACAGACGGGGGACAAATTAAAGGTAAATAAAAGTGTGGAGAAATATATCAAATACAGATGTGTCCATGCACCAGGGCACACTGAATGGTTTGGTGAGTGTGAAAATGAAGTATGTAATGATGACCTGTGGACCAGCGTGTATTACACCAAATTATATAATCTTAACTTTCATCTTCAAATTTATTTAGTGATGCCTGTGACTGTCACTAAGGCTACATGGTTATGTTTGTTTTGTATCTGCTGCAAAAAAAAAATCTTGATCTCTGTGACATTAAATAAAGGAGGTATCTATAAATGAGGGAATATCTTATGGAAGAGTCAATAGAGTTCCACAGACCTGGCAAGGGGCACTAAAGCTGTAACAGGCTCGTGGTGGCCTGACTCCATACTAAGACACTTTTCCTTTAATTTGTCACCCATCTGTAGTTACACATACGAGTGAAGTTTTGTTTGTTTGTGTAGGCGTATCGTCAGTGTGACTTTTGGTTTCTGTAGTGGGAGTACTGCCTTCTCGAAAAGGGTTTCCTATTCTATTTACATTACATACTTTCAAGATGTTGAAGATAGCCATTAAATTACATTATTTATTTTTAAATACAACACTTTGTGATTAATCCAACAGTACAGAAACCTCTGAGGCAGTGTGACACAGGCAGAGAGAAGGAAAAGAAAGGGGAGGTAGTCAGTGCAGACAAAAGGTAAGCTGTGACAGTAATCTGATGTCACCAGGGCATGTGTTCTGCGTCTTACACGAAAAGAGGGACCAGTGCAATTTCTGGGCTTTGTGTTTGAAAATGACCTGATGAAGCGATAACACTAAATGCCAGTAGCCCTGTGAGGTTGCAACACTTAAATTGCAAAATTTAGAGATTGCTTAAATTCATCTCTGGGTCAGCTGGTCAGGCTCAGATTTACATTTTCAGACTTTCAGCAGTCTAAGCTGTTCTTTGTCATTCCCAGCTTAATTTAACATTAGTTATACTGTTAACATGCTAAGCATACTTTAAGCAATATGCCCTGAGTACAGGTGAGCTATACCAATATGATTCAGAGAAGTTTCATTATTACTCAGCATAGTGGTATGCATTAATGTTGCTTACTTATATATGAAGCTATCTTGTACAAGAGTTACATGTATAAGCTGTTGCCATGCTAGTGCATGCGACATGTAGACAACTCCACCGATTTAGCATTGCGTTCTTACAACAACGTTTTTTAGAAGCATCAAAATCGATGCAGCAGAACCACAGACGACGTCTTTTTTTTATTTCACGCATTCTTCCTTGTCAAAAGCTGCCCACCCACAATGCAGCACGACCACCGACAGTCCAGTTGGAGGTTCAGGCTTTCTACAACTACAAAGACCTGTAAAGTGATTTTGATATGTTAATCCAATAGTTGTCAAGATAACTTCTCTGGGCCAAAGTGTTGGACTGACTGACTGACTGCTTATTCCTAGAGCTGCCTGTGAAATTTCATTTTATTTATACAGCACTCCATATGCAGTCATCTCTGCACAGTCAATTGTATCTTGGTGTTTGGTAGAATCAGCCTTTACAGAAGCTATGTCCTGATTGGATGCTGCTTTAGCCAAAATGCTACTTTATAGGGAGTGTACAGCTTGAGATATTGATTATCAGTCGTCATAAGATATAGTCATTCATTTTAATTTACATTTGAGCACAAACGGATGGATGCTGCACACACAGTTTGTGTTGCTGATGAATCCATGAGGTTCCCAGCATGGACAGTACAGCTCAAACCACACACTGCCACAGGTAGTTTTCCACCGTCTTCTGAAAAAGCCCTTTTTTTCCCTCATACGGGGGCATTTGGAATATTGCCATGCAATATCAAGTGTATGAATTTAATTTATCAAGGTCTAAATGATCAATAGCATTTCACATATTGATGAGGTGTATAAACTTCTCTGAGGTTCGATACCACACCCCTTTGTAATCCATTAACCTCTCCCTGGAGTTCAGGCCAACCATAGATTTATAGGGACCTCCTGTAATAAATCCACTTGTACATCATTTAGTGTCTTAGGGGATTTGCAGTGCATATCTGTCCAGAAAGCACCATCCATCCTACCAACATATTCTCATCTACAATTTAAAAGGCTTATCATCCACCAGAATCTGCATACCCTTTCAGATATGAATACACTTCCTGGTTAAAGCTGGTGTATTAGCCAGTAACGAGCGCTTCTCAGTGTGGTATTTCAGTGAGGGATTGCTTGTCCAAGGCAACACCTTGGTTTTGACACCATTTGGCTTCCCGGTTGGGAGCCTTAACCTCATCAATCTTGCTGCTAAACGGAGAGCACTCAATAGGGTAGTGTATCGACGCGCTCTGAACTCCATTGTTCGCTGGAACTGAGCACTCAGCAGGTTAGAGGGCTGAGTGTCTCCTTGGATCAATGCAAGGGTTGTTAGCCCATAGCAGCCAGTCAGAGGGCTACGGTGACTCTGTCTGCACCATGCACACATCATCTCTACTCGTTTCAAACTCCTCCTTGACTGTTGATCCTGGTCCAGCTTTTGTTTTCTCCTCACACTGATTCAGGATCCCTAGCGGCAGAGCTCCAGTTCTTGAAGCATCACGCTCCACCTCTTTCCAAGAGGAAGTGTCTTGTAAAGATTTACATAGGAAAGGTCACGGACGGTGCAGGAAGTGGAGGATGAAATGCTGCTCCTTCCTCTTCCATGTGAGATAAGATGCATGTGGAATGCAGCTGGGAGCAATCTGATGTAATACTTGATATGTGACAAGGCCTGTGGAACTCCACTGGTTGCTTTACCCCTCTGGAAATATCCTCCTACTCCTCGGGAAACCTTGTTTGGACTGATGTTATCACCATCTGCAGTGAAAATCTGTTAATCTTATTTCAAGATGTTCTCATCTAAGTCCTACAATTTAGCACCATTAGTGGAATGGCTGAAACAGCAATGTCGGTCAGCTGATCGGTTGGTCCAGCCCTTTTTATATACAGTCTATGGTCCAGACTGATACATCTGTTCAACTTTTGGATGGATTGCCATGAAGTTTTGCACAGACATTCGTGTTCCTCAGACTTTGGAGATCCCCTGACTTCTTATCTAGCAACACCATCCTTTCATTTAGCCCCCCCCCCTCCCGACGAGGTCACACCTGTGTAATACTTTATGACCACAGACCTGCAACACTAATGACAAAATCAGCTATAGCTGCACTTTGTGTTTAGTGCTAAATAGCTAATGTTAGCATGCTAATATGCAAAACTTATTCTACATTGTGATTTAGATCATGTTAGCATGCTGCTGTTAACATTTAGCGCAAAGCCCCACTGTGCCAAGGTGCAGCCACACAGAGCTGCTTGAATAGCTGTAGACTCTAAGCTTATAATTCAATAGGTAAACAGGCCTAGATATTTCTCTGACTGGTGCTTTTTTCCCAATAGTGTTTTCAGCAGTGAAAGTAAAGAAGCATGGGTCACTTCCAAAACCTCGCCACGGCTGTCTCTCTAAAAGCAGCTTAGCAGCTCTGAGCAGCCGCTGAACACTGGCTCAGCTCCTTCCTGGTGAAAATGAGAACATTTGACAAGCCAAGGTCACCAGGGGGCTTTGCCTGTATAAGGCTTCAAGCGCAGGGTCCAGCGAACACTGCAAAGTCATAAAGCACTTTGTCATCACTCGCTATATAAACTCTCAACAATCAAGTGGGATCACATTCCCCCCCCACCTCTCCGTTCTGTGTGGCCTGTGTCACTTGATTTTCTCCTGGCGTGGTTTCAAATCCAAATGGAGTGTGTGGATGCTGGAAGGCGGTCATGTGGAAGGCTGTTGGGTGTCTTTTGAACCTGAAGGAACGCTTTGCTCACCTTATTGGCAGGTAAAGGAAGGCACTGGTGAGAAGCAATGAGGGAAAACACGGGGATGTGGGTACTGTCTGGCAGCATTTATGAATGTTCCAATAATGAGCCATCAGGAGTGAGGTGGCCATGAGAACACAGAGGGAGACAAGAGGTAGAAAATGAATGCCTGTGTCCTGCGCTGGCGGAGAGCAGCGATGTCGTTGCAAGGAGATTGGATTAACCAAGGGAAGGCCTGTCAGCCTGCTGAGGGACCGCTGCTGCGGGCAGTGCAGGGGCAACAGATGTGGCGCTCGCCAGCGTTTGTGCAAATTAGAGTAATCACAGGGCCTGACTGTGGAACACCTGAAGCATGCTAGCGGCCAGGTGGGCAGGATGGGGGTGGGGGATAAAAGAGAGTCCAAGCACCGTTTTTATCATGGCTTGTGCATTCACAATAAGCCTCACGTAAACAAGACTAGGAGTCTACAGCCATGCTAGCGACTGTGAGGCTGCACTGAGACACTCAGCGGTGCTTGAGGTAAATGTGCACATGCTAACATCTTTGCATTGATAATGCTGATGCTGATGTTTAGGTAGCCTAAAATGTTTACCATTGTCACCATTTTAGATTAGCACGTTAGCATGCTAACTTTTGCTAATTAGCACTAAACACTGACTTCAGCTGATGCTAGAATGTCATAAATGGCAAATAAACATTTATAATTGATGATGGCACCAGATGAAAAGTCAGAGGATAAGTTGTTACAAACTATTCTGAGGGGGACACGAATGGGGACACTAAATTTCATGGCAAAAATGGAAAAAAGGTGTTCAGCCGTTTCACTCAAAACCACAAATGTCAACCTGGTGGCACTAGATGAAAAGACACGGGATCACCAAAGTCAGAAGAGTTCTTGGAACCGCAAATATCAAAATTTAGTAGCATTCCATTCATCCATTTTCAATTAATTTACAAAATTTGAAGCTCAGCTAGTACGAGCAAAGACTGAACAAAACGTAAATTTTCTCTGACTTCAGAATAAATGCATTTGTTTTGTAGGTCTATCGTGACCATTTTTAGTTTTTAAAACCCCAGAATCTTTACATAATAAATGAGCTTTTAAAATAAATTCCCCAGGCCAGGTCCTGTAGGTTTCTAATTTCAGCCGCTGAATCAGAAACTTTCACCCACCACAAGCCACGTGTGAGAATTGATGGGTAAAGTAGGATGGCCTGTGAAAAAGGGGAAGGCGTACCGCCGACCTTGTCCTCCAAAATTGGCATGGATTGTCACAGCGAAATACAATCCACATTTTCATGCCCTTAGTGAGGAGGTGAGCGGGTAAAAAAAAATAATCCCAAAATCCCTCAGTGGACACCCAATGTCTTGTTTTGGAGGGTCTGCGGTACTCACAGAATTCCTCTGGTAACAGAAACCCATAGTGAATGATGGACATTTTCTATTATTAGCATCAGCAGAATCTTCCCAACCTTTGCTTCTTCCATGCTACAAATATCCCATTGCTGATGTATTCCATATTAAATTACTGAGTTTTAACTGAGCGGGGCTGTGCAATGTCTGTTATCAACAACCATAATGTGGAAGATTAGCACACACATGATGCCCACCTGTTGCCCAGCTCTGTTTTACGAAGGTCACAGCTGTGATAGTGAAACCGGTCTTTTTAAAGGCACTCGTGATGTTCATGGTGGTGGGGGGATGGAGGGGGGGTGATATTCAAGAGTCATTCACCAGAAATAAAGCTGATTGTAATGCTTTAATTTTAAATGCATTGCAACAGTTCTGCAACAATAAAAACCAACCAGAGACGATACTAAACTCCCAAACTTTAGACGCCACCACATGCTGTCTCTCAAATGCCACAGTTGTCACATTCCTGTTTAGCCCACACTAGTTCAAGTTTAACCCTCATTTCCACCCAGCCAATGTCAACCCTGTGGGAGCAGTGACATTAATGCTTTCTCGTATATTTTCATTGCAAAAAATACTAACCCCCGAAGAAGGTCGGAAGAAATGTTTTTTTACTTAGGTGAAGGTAAGGTAATTAGTATGAAGCAAGTATACTATGTCCAAGAGTACGATATCATTAACTAACCACAGCTGACTACCTTAACGTGTGTTTTAGCAATAAATCACCATCTGTGCAGTTAGTATGTGCAAAATGCATGTTCTGCCTAGAACAAAAATGACTGCAAATGTAGCTAGTGATCACTTTTCAGCAAATGTTTGTCAAATGTTTTCTTTTCAAAGTTGAGGAGGAGAAAAAATAAAGCACAGCAGTGAAATAGTGACATTTTAATGAATAAATAAAAAACAAAAAACTATCCAGCAAATGGCCAGTGCATAAATACAAAATGTGACCAAAGTATATAAAAAAGATTATGTTACATCACTTGTCTGTTCATTTATTTTATAGATACTGAGGATATCCATTCTGCTCTCTGATAAGGCAACATTTCATTAGCAAGTACAGCAAAAACTGTAAATCTGGCCATTTCTTATGTTAAACAAGACTTGATATGCACATGCATGGTGGCTTGGAATATGAGGAATTAATTAACACAGATTAATAACAGGTGTGTGTGTGTGTGTGTGTGTGTGTGTGTGTGTGTGTGTGTGTGTGTGTGTGTGTGTGTCAAGCATCCTAACACTCAGCAATTACCAACTTCCTTGTATGTACAAACAGACACATCATTTTAAACAGCTTCAGGAGAAAATCATCAGAAATGGCCATTGAAAGGCTTTCTCAATATTAACATAAGAATGAGTCACACGGCGCCGGTGCCAGAGTCAAACGGTTTTACAGCTCTGTCAAAGTGCTGTCCGCTGTGTGTTCCAGCCGTCATCGCAGAGCAGAAACACCATGTTGGACCATTCCAGCTTATTGTCAGCCAATATGCCAGGCTTTTCCCCCTGAAAGAAAACGATCCCATTCCCCTCGGACTCACGTCAAATTAAGCAAATTTACAGCTTAGCACTTAAGAATTCTCAGTTTGCCAAGAAAGCAGCAGGCCTCGCTTGCCAGTTCGCCGTGCTGCGCTGTGGCGATTGAAGTGAAATGAGAATTACTTCTGAGAGAGCGCCGGGCCATTAGATCTTTTGCTCCAAGCGCTCTCCTTTTGGATAAGACTTATAAAGTGACGAAACACTCAACTCGGGAGACTTCTGGTCCAATTCTGAAGCAAACTACTTGAAGGGTAATGGCCACGTGGCTCCGAGCCAGCCTGGCTCAGCCGTTTTAATGCACTTGTTTCTGGTTGCTGTCTGCTACTAGTTGTTTGCTCTGTTGGCAAAGTCGTGTTTAACTCTGGGGATGATTAATCTGTGGCAATGGGCAAACTTGAGGCAAAGTAAAACAAATAGAACACAATGTTTGGTATTTCTTAGTAAACATTTATGTAACAGGGCTGACAGGAGGCTCATTTTTCACAAGCTGTTTAAAGGGCTTCAATGCTAATCTTTCCACTGGATTCTGTTTGTGTTTGTAAGATGACAACTGCGTGTTTACCAAATAACAGCTCCCCTGTAACGTTACACCCCTCCCCTTCATTTTGAAAATGTGTTCACTTCAAACAGAGCTCACAGAAATACAGGAACTGTGTTGGTTCCCAACTCAGCAAAAAAAACACCTTTGATTTTGAGCATGACGGCCATATTTTTACTTGTGGTCAAAGACACGAACACATTCACACCTTTTGTCATTAGAATCAAACATCCATCTACATTTAAAATGCACCAGGAGTTAAGTACCTGATGTATCGTCTCCTCTAGAGGACTTCTGGTAAAGTGTGTGGAAATAATGGATTTTAATTTTCAGGAAACTTCATCTAAAGGTCAAACATTTAATCTAAAGTGCTAAAGTATCTCTCATGAAAAGCTTGACTGACCTACTACACCTTCATATCTATGATAAAGTCATATAGCTTCATATAAATTTTGACTGAATTTAATGTTTCACTTTCACTGCTGAAGTGCTCTTGAGCAAGACATTAAATTCCTGCCTCTTAACAAACTGACCCGACCCGAAAAACAAAAAAAACGAAAGAAAAAGTACGCCGCTTTATCAAAGACAAAAAGATTATGTGGATCAGTGCCATGACGTGCTGATCAGCAGTTTCAGGGCGGGTTAACCAAGTGTGTGAACTGGCCGGCGTTTAATCCAGTTTTTCTGGTTTTTGAAGTTAATAACCACACCGCCGTTGTTTGTTTTGAACTGAATGTTCCAGCAAAACTGTGAGAAGAATGCTTTGTTATCTTTATGTCATAACATAAAATGTGTTGAAAGACAAAGATTTCGAGATACACCACCCTCTAAAGAATGTGAGGTGTGTTTATGGAAAAAGGGAGAAAGTTACCCGGCCGGAAACAAAACACACAGGTGTTGCACAACAGAGTTATATATGATTCAAAACCTGCTGAGCCTATACAGAAGTAGGCCTGTGCTTCATACAGCATAGGACCTTTAAAAGATAATTATATATTTTTATATTTGGAGGAGGATGAAGTCAATACTCGTCTGACCAGTGGTTGCTATGTTAAATAGCTTAACAACAACCTAGTTCTCTTGGTGTGGTTGGATTTAAATGTGGAAAATATAAAACGGCTGGAAATCTCTTGTTTTTGCAGATCTTTGTAGACCAGCTTCAGTGTTTGATGTTTGAAACTATCTCATGTTACAACTCAGACTTTCCTACGGATGGTTTTAATAGTGATTATTCCATAGACTTGGAAATTCTTGTTATTTTGGGTTACTGCCATGTACTTAATAGTATTCTTTGCCCCTAAGTTTTACTCTTAAATGGCAACATTTTCTGTGTTGTTGCTGAGTACAAGTCCCTGTTGTAATAATCGCTTTGTTTTCTGGTATAGTAACCATATGTAATAATACAGGGCACCCTGCCTGAAGCTAAATGTCTGCTAACAGTCTCGAGATTACACTGTACACCACACTTTGATCCCCACACTAAGATGCCAACACTATCACAGACCCCAGTCACAAACGTTCAAGAATAACAGCGGCATATCTAAACCGAGCCACATAAGGCAAAGCCGCATGTTCCTATGGCCCTGCATCCAATAAGGTCTTGTTAATGGTAAATTGGATGAGTGTGTGTCCAATTCTCCATTTCCTCTGAGGTGTCTCAGCAGCAACAGCTGCTACCAATGGCAAAGCAGCTTTTTTCGCACAGCCCCCTTTTCTGCCGTGTGACTGAGGTCTTTCCAAAATAAGCCCATACACATGCAAAAATAGATAAATGGACATCTATTACAAAGGGCACCAGATTTAAAGTGAGGTCTAACCGGGGTGGAGTGCTGAAAGAGGCAAGGGAAACATCTCATCCAAAAAACGTGAACTATAAATGGGCCAATGAAGCAGTAAAATGAGCGATGCAGCCGTGTCCTATCCACATGATACGTGATATACTGTGTACCTGTGGGGGCTATCGACAACAGGCTGGACTGTGTCTGATGACAAAGATATCATATGCAAGATTGCAGGCTATTTATTTTATGCAAAAGGATCCTCTACTTGTGGCCAGCGCCTTACATTTTTGCAGCGCTGAGCTGGGCAGCTTCGGGGGCTTAGTTATAAAAACTTATCTTGCCACATTTGGGGCAGAAATAATCTGGATAAGTTAAATATCAACTGGGGGAAGCCGTAAGATCTCTGTTTTAACTGCCTAAATCAGCCTGTTTTAAAGTCCCACAGCTCTCATAACCAACACATAGACAGTTCTTGTATTATTTTTAGAGTGTATCATGATTTTGTGTATTTCCAAGGATGTATAGGAGAGCCCAACCGATACTGATACCAATGTTTTTGAGGCTGATATCGATATTCATCTTAGTAAACAGGTAATGAAAACAGGCATCTATGAGTTGAAGTGCAAAGATGTATCAAACCCGGCGACCCTGTACGCAGGATAAGCTCTTGACGATGGATGGATGGACTGTACATGTCAAAAATTGGTAATAACGGTTTGACATTAGCCTCTACTCTACTAGTTCTGTAACTGTTAAGGTTTTTGTCATAGAGGGTTTCATTGGCCTTTCTCAAAGCTGAAACATGTTCTTGGGGATTATCCTTTATGCCTTGATGTGCAATGTGTGCAACTGTGACACAAGAATTTTCCCTCGGGGATCAATAAAGTATTTCTGATTCTGATTTACAAATATAAAATAACAATTAGCATTCAACAACTACAGTACCAGTGAGGATTTAAAAGCAGGCCAGTGGCTAACTGTTGAACGCTAACAAAATCATTTGTGATATCTTGGTTAAAATAGTGAGGGACTTACATTTTGGTACAGTTTCAGATACAAGTTTCCCTTAGCACAGAAAACTCCAGAAACATGTTTCAGCTTTTCAAAAAACAAAGAAGAAAACTATCATGTTACAAACACTTGCTAGGGGGTTTAAACTAGTCACACTAGCTTGAGGCAGTGAATGTGCTAACTTGCCCTATATCACAAATGTCATTGATGGTCATTTTGGCCACTAGGGGACAGCAGAAACAAGCTAACAACACTAACTATCAATGCTCACCTTTTAAGTTGATGTGGCAAGCTTGTTAGCAAACAGTTGCCTATTTACACATCCAGCAGATTCGGAGTAACATTAGCATTCATGCGGAGTCGTTCCGGGTCTCCGGATGAATTCCAATATTCACTTTCATTTTAGCTCTGTTTTTGGTCTCCACCAACTCCTGAGGGAAATATCTGGCTCTTTAGCTGCTAAATGCTCCACTGTGTTCACAAGCTGGTCGATAACTTTGTCTGTTGTTTGGTGCTGAGCAGGTACTTTATCAAAACAATTAAATTGCAGTCAAAAACCAAAGTTGAAAGATGCTAAAATGGGAACTGCAGTCAGGTGATAGTTCTCTGTGGGTTTATCACTACAAGCAACCAATTTTGCATACTGGACAAATAGTCATGTGATCCATTGTTAATATGAATTAAGTTAATATTACTTATAGCCACTTTAAGAATTTTACTGCAAGTTCCACAAGGTTATTTTCATTACATTTCTGGTCAGGAATGAAAAACCATGACTTTCTGCTTCAGGAAGAATTTATTTTCCAAAAAAGAAAAGAAAAAGAAAAAGCTAAAAATTGAGGGGGAGACTGGCAGATTAACTGATGTCACAAACAGTCTGTTATTATTTATTATGGTGTCACAAACTGTCTGTTTATTTGAAAGGTATGCGCCTGGAGGCAGCTTTTGCAGAGAGGTGGGTATTAAACTGTGTTGCATATATCATATCTCACTGTAGTATCTCGGCTTGAATGCAGAGCCCTGTAGGTGCTCTGTAATGTTGGCAGACTTCACGCTGTAAGGTACATACAGTCCAAACAGCCTCAAGCCAGTCAGAGCCTGTGAGCCCTCACTGACCATACTGATCTTGAGCTGTTTTGTTCATTTTTCTGCAGAAGCCTGTGTATACCCAAACCTACACATATTTAGTTATCTTCATACATCTGTAATTGAATATACGCTGTTTTGCTGTATATTTTATGTGCACATCTTTGTCTTGTATTTTCTTTAAACACGTATTGTGTGTGTATATATATGTGTGTTTTTGCATGCTATGCTATAAAATGACAATTCAATTTGTCTATACTTTTGTGTATATGTGCATCCTTTTTTGTTGTAGTAGTGACAGACCATGCACACAGGTATTATAGTTTTAACTTCATCTTATATGATCACACTCTCTGGCTTCTTGGCTGGCACTTTTTATGTCTGTGTTTTTCCAGCTCTCCCTCTGTGGCTATTACTGCAGGATTCAGGAACAGGCAGGCGGTGAGTCCAGGGCGGACAAATCTTCATAAATCCTTCCACAGTGGCTACCCTCTTCAGACTCCACTGTACAATATCTGTCTTCATCTAAGAGTGCACAGGCCCAGCCACCTGCTTTTCCTCTGTTCAACCCCCCTCCACGCTTTGTGAACTTAATAAAAGCTGCCATTAAGCAGCGCTTCATCTGTTTGGACCCTAATCTGCCTCATAGGCATCATGTGACCACATATGCAGTGCACACCTGTCGTGTGTGTTCCCAGGCCCCGACTGTTGCCTCTCCACACTGCTCACACTCTCACTCAACCTGTTCCTGGCACATCAACCGACTGCATGTCAGTGAGGGCTGGCACGCATGCATACCCGGCACGCTCATAATATATACGACTTGTGTTTTGTGAAAAGGTAGAAAGTATGCAATTGTTGAAAGATGTGCCCTACTCCTCAATGAAATTTAAAAAGACATCGACACCGAAAACAGGCCTAAAGTCGTTCAGTATGTTTTTATTTCACTGAGTGAAAAGCTCAATCTTTGCATAAGACATGCAGAAACAGAAGAAAAACATAAATATAACACAATGAAGATGAACAGCACTGTATCCAAGTGGAAATAAGCAGTAGGACAAGAATGAATAGTAGTGCTGAGGGCAACACATTCAAGTAGAGACTTTTTAAAAAACTGCTTCATTGTCTACTTTTCATATAAAATGTATCATGAATCTAGCCAAATTGAACGCTAACGGGAAATGGCTTTTAGTCCAAAAGTGCAATATATTTTACAAAGTCTAAAATGTTGCTCTGTTTATCCACTACGCTGCAGTAAGCAGGCAGCTTTCATATTACACTTTCCCAGCAGTGGAAATTCATCTCAGTTTATTTCCCCACCACTTTTTTATACCATCCTTTTTATTCTGTTAATTAAAACAGTAAAATGATCTGTCGTTTCGGCAGCAGTCTATGCAGGATTTGGAGGTCGTTTCCGTCTGGTTTTTGTGTAATATAATTTTCATGTTTATTCTTTTTTTTTTCTGGTAGATTATATACAGGATGCCAGCTGGCTGACAGATGGTGATGCCTTTACCCGTGTTTTTTTCTTTCTTTTTTTTTTATAAAAAAAACATCACAAGGAAGAGAAGGAGGAAGGACAGGAACAGCTGTAGACGAAGGGACAGACAGAACCAGCACACTGGCCACTGGGTGACATGAGGGAGTGGGAGGAGAACCCAGCACATGGCTCAAGGAAAAAAACAAATAAATAAATAAATGAACTAAAAAAAATAAATGTGCCCTGTTAACACTGAACAAGACACAGAGAGCCATCTTGTTAGCAGTAGCAGGCCTCTAAATCTCCCTAATGGTCCTCTGTCTGATCTTGTTCTCCTCAGAATGTCAAGTGTGAACAACGGGCGACCCCAACAACAAATATTGTTGATTCCTCTACCTGCATGAATGCAGATGTTTATTGTTTGTTTTCCTCAAATTCTGTGACAAAAAAGTGTCCCAGTTGGATTTATAGTGGGAACAAAGCAGGGAAAAGATGCACAAGGTTAAGAAATATGAATCGAAGCTCTGAACAGCTGGGACAGAGCCACAGGTCTGTGTTCTTACAGCCGTGGCCTATCTGTCTCTCACAGAAGGAGACACACACACACACACTTCAGTAGTGTCACTGACAAGATAAAAAGAGACTGAGAGATTGCTGCTGTGACCTTTTGCTCTGCTGCCCAGCACCTTACCCCTCCACATGTGACTCAAGGCTGAAGCACTATCAAGTACTACATGTGTATTGTTATAATAATTATAGTTTCTTTATTTTCAACTTTTTACAAATCCTACTATTTTACACCCTCACACACGCGCCCATACACACACACACACACACACACAAAATTCAAGTGCACAATGTCTCCCAGCCCTACATTGATCTCAGCAAATGATGAGAAAACAAAACAAATGTCGCAACGCCTCTGCGTTGCAGCAGAGTCCCGGGAGACTGTTCAGTCTGTGAACGAGGCATGCCCACAGCAAAGTAAATATAAACCAAGAATTTCAATTAATGAACTAAAGCACACACATAGAAAAATGACAATGAATAAAAACGACTCGTTAAATAAAACAGAAACATTGATGAATGAATTCAAATCAGTGTATTTTAGTTTGAGCTTCTGACATAGTTTGGAAAAAGAAAAAAAATATACTGCAAATATAACGGAATCTGCCAATGCCAAACAATTTCTTCCAAAAAATCTGGGGTAATTAAAAAAGGTCACGCACACAAGCAAACTATGATGAGGCTATTTGAATTTTTTTACTTTTTATTATTCATTTCTCCTTTTTAGGGTTTTCTTTTTAAAGGAAGCTGTTCATCAAAGAGCATTTTGTTCATATATAGTTATTTTTTACAGAGGAAAATACTGTACAACCTTTTTTTTTCTTCTCAAAACAATATCTGGAGGAATATCATCTACACACATTATTATTCCCTATATTATGATCATTTATTTCCAATGCCAAGCTCAGGAGATAATTCATAATCAGTGTGTCCGCTTCTCGGTCGTAAATATTCGCTCAATATAAACCAGAGGGTGGCTTTGACAGATTTATAATTTAGCATTGCCATGAACTTTTTAAGAATTAATTTAAAATCACAATCTGTATTAGTGTTCCTTATCAGGGCGCCGGTTTTCTGGCGCACCCATTTCCTTTTTCTTTTTTCTCAAACTGTCCAATCACAGAAGCAAAATAAAAACCAGTCTTTAAATAAATCACAGAACAACAGTTCTTTGTCACACTAACATCTATTTGTGCATTAAAGCAAAAGTGAACTAAAACAACATCTTTAAAGCAAATTCCCTGTTAAAAGATATATAGCATTTTTTTTTCAGACGGTAAAAATGAACCTAAAAAGTGCAATAACACCCTAAAAAATTTTCTCATAGGAAGGTCACATAAATATTAAATAAAAACCGTTACAACAGGAGCTCAACCACAGCCATAGTGAATGGAAAACAAAATGCCGTTGAGACATTTTCGGTCTGTAAATTTTCAACATAAAACACACTCCCTGACGCTTCGTCTGTCGTCCCCCTCGCTGCATCTGAGTGACTCATCATTTCCTCTGGTCAGTCTGACCCCCCCTCCCCCTCATACACACACACTCATCCCCAGCCCGACTCGCCGGCAGTTAATCACAGCCTCGCCTGCTTTTTACAGATCGATATGCTTCTGACTATCAACACAACAAAAAGACATTGTAATGCAAAGATGCAAATGGTAACAAAAATAATTTTAAATATGCTTATGAGTTATCTATCATCACCGTAATCATCATGGTCAGCTAATATAAAAGTGCACTATCCACACACAAACTTGATTCCTCCGCAGGGTGGGGGGTGAAATTACAAGGGCTGAGCTTGGTTTCGGTGCTAGATGAACATATCTAGCAGAATGTCGGTGGGAGCTGTTGAGACTGGCGGCTTGCTGGACACCTGACTGCAGCTGAGAGTGACCAAACATTTACTGGTCAATTCCACATGTCACTGAGAACAAAGAAAAACATCTGAGAGAGGTGGGAACAAGCAACATGTAACTCCCTCTCTCTCAGTGTCTAATAATAATAATAATAATAATAATTATTATTAATAACAATATTAATACAGAAAAAAAGATCAAATGTTTGAACGCATCCTGTTTCCCCCTTAGTGATTCACGTCCCTTTTTCTACATATCCGTGGCCCTACAGTTCATATCGCCTGTGCCAGCAATTTCCTTTTGTATATCATCGTTCACACACACACACACACACACACACACACACACACTTACATATATAGTTATATAGAGAGATTTGTTTTTGTTTTTCTAACGGGTTTTTTTTTATCCACACACAAAAAAGTGAAAAAAATAAATTAAAGTCAAACATGCACGCACACAAAAAAGACTGATGTGTAGTAAAATGCTTTACATTGCTGCCCTGTGCGTAAAACAGGGCCTAATTCTGTGTGTCTCTGTTCATATTTTTTAATGCATAATTGAATTAATAATGTTGGTCATCTTGTAAACATCATAATAAATCATTTTGGGCCGTCATTTTCTGCACGCTGTTGTTTTTTGTTGTCATCTGAAGTCACTAAACATGATAAATGAGGCCACTTTCATTTTTGTTTGTTCAAAGTACACAGGGTTTTTCTTCAGTTCCTACAGTCACAGTTTTTTTTTCATGGGTCAGGGTCTTGCTTTTCCAGTTGGGAAGTATCAGTGTGATTAACGGAAGCATCAAAACTCTCGCCATTGTCCTTTTCGCCATCGGGCTCCATCGAATCGTCATTCGAGTCACTGTTGAGATCCTCCTCTGCCTCCTCGTCCTCGTCCTCCTCTTCTTCTTCATCCTCCTCCTCCTCCTCTGCGTGCGCCTCCTCCTCTGGCGACAGGTCGTCTTCAGCCTCTCCAGATGTTCCTGTGGTGTCATCCTGAGCTGCTGGCAGACCCAGCGGCGGTGCGGGGTTGTGGCCAGATAGCGCTGCTTCGTGGTGCATCTTCTTGCTGAGGTCCAGTGAGTCGCTGAGACCCAGACCGGCTGCATTCTTCAGGAAGAACAGGGAGCTGCTGGTGTCGGTGCCCAGGTTGAGGGAGCTGTCCAGGCTGATGGAGGACGGTGGGTATGGGTGGGTATACTCAGACCCAATGCTGCCTGTGGGGTAGAGCATGGCGCGAGCGCTGCTGTTAATGTTGTGGGACAAACTGTGGAGGCCACCAGGCGAGGAAGTAGACAGACCCATAGAGGTTGGAGGGGCGGCAGACACACTTCCACCCAGGTAGTGCGACCCTTCCTGTTTGGGGGACACAGACGGCAACTCACCCCGCTCCTGCTTCTCATGCTTTCTCTTGTGGGAATCCATCTGAGACATGCCCACCACTGTGTGCTTACACTCCGGGAAGGTGCAGTGGAAGTGCGAGCACTTGAGCTTATATTTGCAGTCGGGAACCTCACAATCAACACTGGAGCTGAACTGGCAGAAGCCGGCGGCACTGATCACATCTTGCTTGCCATGGTGCTTGCGGTGGGCCGTCACCTTGGTGCTGTCGGTGCAGCGGAAGCCACAGCGCAGACAGTGGAAGTGGGTGCTGTTGCCTGAAAACTGGCAGTCGGGGAAGTTGCAGCTGAGCGAGGATTTGAAGCGCTTGAAGTCGTCCAGGACCAGGTTGTCCACGCGGTCATGGTGCTGCGCATGCTTGTACATGTGGGTGCGGCCGCAGAACTTGTAGCCACAGTTCTCACGTGTGCAGTGGTAATGGGTCACCTTCAGAGAAAACTGGCAGCCTGAGTCCTTGCAGTTCTCGTACAGGTCATACCGCCGGAAGCCCTCCAGCATCATCCCCTCATCCAGCATCTTACGTGACGATGCGGTCTTGCGGCGCTTGCCGAATGGTGACATGTCTTCGATGATCCAGAAACGCTTCTTTGAACCAGTGGCCGTGGGAATGGAGATGGTGTTGCCTGAAAGAAAGAACAGAAACACATTAAAGAATAATCACTTGGTTCACAAAGTAAACCCCACAAACTACAAGCAAATTACGCTGCGAGACCGCCCTGGTTGAAACTCTAATGTGCGACCTTACTCAGGCAGAAGTGGTTCACAGCTGAGTAAGCACAGAGAGCCACACTTTTTTTAATTCCTAATTCCCAGAATGATTAAAGGAGGGAGAAAATGATAGATTGACTATGGAACATGACACTTTTACAGGGTGTCTCCAGCCTCCAAACAGAGGCGGAGCTGTGGGTCTTAACCGGCCCTCTTATCTCCAAGTTGTTTTATGAGGGGCACCCACCTTTTGCAGCACCCTGGGGTCACTGCTAATGATGTGATCCCTGTTCTGCGAGACAGGAAGCAGTGGGCCTCGATAAAACTTGAGGCGTGATTAAAATAGAAGGCTGCTGATGCAGCCTTGTTAATGGAAGCTAAACAAGGCCCAGGTTTCATAATACAGATGCCAAATTTACTGCTCTATCTCTAAATCCTAGTAATACTACAAGGCAAAGGTTCAAGTAAAGTAATTATACACATTTGCTCTGTAACTGTACCCACTCGGTAAGCATGCACGTTTCATCATTTCAACATAAATGTTCTCCTTTTTGCATGCTTTTATTTCCCATCTCTTCACAACTATTCTGTACAGAAAGGCAGGATCACACAGTTAAATGCTGCACAGGACTCAATTGAGAGTGACAGCTGCAGTGTTGGTTTGCGCCGGGGATAAGTACCTGCAGCATCCTGCACTATAGGGACGTCATTTTTAACCGGAGACGGAGTGGCAATGATGGGGCTGAAAGCTGGTGTGTTGGTTGGCATGACAACACTCCGAGTGGCTCCCAGAGAGGCGCTGAGCAGAGAGTATGACAGACAGGATGGAGAGAGGAGGTATGGGAGTGAGGGGAGAGGAGGTCGGAGGAGAGCAGGAGAGAGGGATGGGGCCTGGGACTGGAAGCCAGGCTGAGGAGCGGAGGGAAGAGGAGGTAGTGGTGGTGGAGGAGGGGGGGAAGAAGGAGGTGCATTTTGGGTAGCACTAGTGTCAGCAGGGGTGGTAGGAGCAGAAGTGGTGGCGGGGCAGCCTTGTCCTGGAGAGACAGGTTGACCAGAGAGGGTGAATGACAGACAGGAGGGGAAGAAACAGACAAACGGGTACACACACAAATACAGGGGCCAAATCACACACACACACACACACACACACACACACACACACACACACGCACACACACACACACAGAGGGATGGGAGGTAAAAAGGGAAAGATAAAAGATAAGAGAATGGTACAAAATGAGGCCCATTCAAGACAAGTAACCCAAACACCAGCCAAAACAACAATGATGAGATTGGTGGATAATACTGGCAACACATGGAGAAATGTGAAAATCACAGGCAGGCTCAGATTAAGAAAAAAAAAGCAGAGAAGAGAATCCTTTTTTTTTTACGTTTGAGGGGAAAGTGGCCGTTTCTCCTTTCCTTTCTCCCACAATTCAACCCACTAAAAGTGCTAAAGTAAACATAAACCCACAGGGATGATCTCTGGCCAAAGAAAAAATGTAATAAGCTACATACAGTGCAATAATTCAAACTGCTGATGTATAAAACGGATGTTTTATGGGGATGACCAGGCAAAGTGCAAAATATCATGTCCACGCTCAGAACAACAAGAATACAGCATTGTTATCGACCTCATATATTATGGCTGATGTGTCATTATGCTATTGATTGTAACTCCTAAATCATGAAATATATGATGGAAGATTGAATGAAATGACCAGTTGCTGGTTTTCCGGGTAAAGTAGATGAGTGTGGACTGAAACATGATGTATGATGCTGAATGTCGGAGTAGAAAACTTGTACTGCATTATTCACTTTAAACTCTATTAAAGCTCGACATGCTGACACTTAAGACATCTCAGGTCTTTTTTGCGTTTTCTCACCTGCTGGAGAACTATCGTTGCCTAGAGGTGTGCTGGTGCAGCTCCGGTCCTGGTTGGAGGACTCTGAGGAGAGGCCCAAGGGGCTGCCCCCTCCTACCATGTAGTCCATGTAATCATCAGTCTCATCCATGATGGCGGAGGAGAAGCTGGAGTTGATACCAGACTGGTTCGCTACGGGCCCGGACATCATGCCGGATGCATGCTGCATCTCATCTGCCCTCTGACCGAGTGGCATCACCTGGAAAACAAATTATCCTCATTGTAAAGGGACACTTGAAACAGACATCTTAGGACCTAACGTGTCATCAATGCAGGTGTTGGCACTTGGCGCAAAACCAAGCATTTCTCAAGACCAAAAATATTTCGAAAGAATGAACCTCACATTTCCGTCATTATATGAAGGCTTCAAACTGAAGAACAAGAAAATCCACGTTTAAATTCACGTGTGGTACATAATGTACCGCTGAGGTTAAGTTTGGAAATGAAGTACGCTCCAGTGTGAAAAATGTCTTCAAAAGAATGTCATGAGTGATTTGTCGTTGACTGGTATGACAGGATAAGAGTTACCGAATTAAGTTAACTTTTCCCTGAATCTGACTCATAGAGCAGGAAGTCTGATCAAAAAAACTGAACCAGGTACATACGCCACATATACTTCAGAGGCAGACCAGATCTGAAATAATAATATTAAAAAACAAATTTAAATCAAAACTATAAAAATCTAAAAATGAAAATGAAAATCTATTCTTAGAATTACCTTTTGCGGTGAAACACTCATTTGCATTTTCTCCTAATTTTTATTTTCTACCACCACAAAATATCCTGAACAGTGCTGATTTAAATGTATCTGTTCCTTTTAAAACATCTTATGGCATAAACTGTTCAAAACTAAATTAATGAGCCTTAATAACAGGAGACTTGATCCAAACAATACATTTCCTATTAGTGTATGAGATACTTGGCTTCAGCTCACTGAGGTTTTCAGCCCCTATTTGCACATAATTACCCTTCTCAGAATGGCAAATATCAAATGTCACAGTTTGTGTGTTTGTACCTGGGATGGGACTCTGTCAAAGTTCTTCCCCAGCATCCGCCTCATGTGTTTGCGTGCGTGTGAGGTCATCTGGTGCTTGAGGAGGAAGGAGAACTGGCAACCCTCGCGGATGCAGTGGAAGTGGCTGTTGACTTGGTTATACTTGCAACCTGCCAAAAAGAAACCAGCAACAGTTGTAAAATCTCCATTTGCAGATTAATTTATCTTTGGCTCATTGTGAGACGTCTCCGAAACAGCTCCTGCACTAAACGCAATATCATCAGCGAGACGGTGTTGTGATTAGATCAAACACAAAGTGAAATATTTTTAGGTTTTTTTAATTTCATGATATAGCGCTAACAAAAGAGGGATCGGGTTGCAAAGTGTTTCAGAGTGTACATGTAGGAGGAATATTAGATCACTCCAGTGTCACACTGAGCAAGTCAAGGCTTCTGTGCACTAAACCTGTGGAGCTCTTTTATTACACTGACATGCTTTATTCAATTAGGAATTTACATAAATAAATTCTCATTTTCTGTGGGCCAATAATGCACACACCCCTGCAAACCAAAGTAAATATACAATTATTACCATATTAAATTCATTTTTCAAAGTATCTCCATTGTCATTTTTCCTTTTGTTCTCCATTGTACTGCTGTCTGCTTTGTATTATTCTCTTATTTTCCCGTGTTTTAACCGGTCTAGCTCTAATTGCTTTATGATTTCAAATTAAATGACTGTTCTGTTTTGCGCCTGTTAATCAAATACCATTATATAAAAGCAGGCAGAAATAATTGAAAGAGTAACATGCTGGGCAGGTGCTAGCATGTCAGTAACCATGGCACCCAGTTTAAGAGCACAACACGTCTGTGTCATCAAATAGCTTTTGCACACACACCGTTTTAAACACGCAAAGTTGAGCAAATAACAGCAACCCCCGTGACAGGGAGGGCCTTTTGTGAGACAGAAACCAGGTAACATCATCAGCAGTGTTCAGTTTAATGTTGCTGCCATGGATACTGGCAACCCATCAATTCTTTATGACTGGAGTGCTATGCGATGGTAATCCTTTCTGTTTCCCCCCCAGCCCAAAACAATACAGTTGGCAGATCAGGCTGGGGACAAAAAACAGCTGTTTAGGGCCTGTTTTTGTTTGCTTTGTTTCTGCGTTCTGAAAAGCTTGTGTAACCGCCTGAAAAAAACAGATCACTTTTAATTCATTTCTGCGTGATGGCAGTGGTGGCTGTGAGGCGCAGCTTCAGAACACAAACAGGCTAAACCAGACAAGCCGGATAATTAACAAACACAAACCTAATTGCTCATTTCTGACAGGGCCAAAAGGAAGAAGAAAACAACCTGGATGTGATTGCCCCCCTTTGACATTATTGCTCATATAGTACAGGCAAGACTACCTCTGGGACTTGAGGTGCCATTGTGAATATGCAGAACACAGCAACAAAAACCTATCAGGCCTCTTAAACAACACACATAGCACGATGCACTGTGTTTGCCAACACTGGTCACACCCTTTGTCAACACAGAGGATATCCTCTTGCAATAGCCAACAAAAATCAATCTACAACTTTCTCATCTTAACACCTTTAATCCACACAGCTCTCCTGGTACAATATTATCAAAAGTTGGTATGTTTAGGACTTGTGGGTTGATGCAGGGAACCAGAGGAAATAAATAAAAAGGCAAGAAGAGAGACAGCAGGCAAAAGCTAAACACGGGATCAGGAGTCATTTTTCTTACCCAGCCTCCCACACTCCTCCCTCTTAGTGAAATATTTGAAGCCATTGGCGGCACGGCGCTCTGCCTTCTCGTGCTTCTTGACATGCCATGGCAGCTTGGTGGTGATGTTAGTGACGAAGAAGCAGCCAGGCCGCAGACAGTGATAGTGGCCCCTCATTCTGAACTCGCAGTGCTGCAGAAGAAACACATCATTTCCAATTTCATGAGTCAAATGTGGTGAATGTTTGAAGGCCAAAAGGAGTTAAGGACTTTGTGTGCAAAGTTAAAGTGAACACTACACACTGATTCTCCAAAAACATAATCAACACCTCACAGCCTCTTTTCCGTTGTGGTCATTTGGAACATCCCACATTTCTAAGTATGATGGCTTCTTTTCTTTTTTTTTTTCCCAGGCTTCCCACAAACACTCCTCCTTTCTAACATGTCTGTACACCACCATCTGTTTGTGAGGCCCAGATCCCAAAGGACTGGGCCAAATAAGATCTGCTCAGTTCAGGAGATGGAGACTAAGGGGAGGAGGAGGAGGAGGAGGAGGAGGAGGAGGAGGGAGAGAGAGAGGGGTGATTTTCGACACATTAATGAATTCATTTAAACGGTTTTCCAAATATGGGCTCATGAGAGCAGGCAGGGGCTGCCATTTAGGTTTCATTTGCGAAGCATTCCCCTGATTTTTGCCCTATTCCAGACAGCCTTGTTTACTGTGCAAGTGACAATGATTTATTGGGTAATATCAGCTAAATTGGCCTTTTCTGAGAGGAGAATGCGGCAGTCAAAATGACATCATTGACATATAAACAGGCATTACTGGGGTGAGTCGACTGTCTTTTTCAGCAGAGATGGAAGACAGGGAGCAGCGGTTGTGAAAGCCTTGAGTCAAATAACCTCAAACACTGGTCTAATAGATAGCATACTTCATGCTTAGAAAAGGCTGGGAGATGACAGTGGGTGATTCGGCTCCTGGCAGAGAGATCAAGCTGCGCTCACCTGGTTGGGACAGAGACACTGGAGAGAGTAGTAGGAAAACTGGTCACGGACATTGACCAGGTTGTTGTTGGGGTTGATGTGGTCCAAACAGTGGGACTCAGCCTTGCCAGACGTCTTGCACACATACTTGCAATTCCCAAACAAGCAGTGGAAGTGGAACTTGTTTGAGTACTTACAGTCAGTAGCCAAACAGGGATCGCTGGATGAATAAAAATGGAAAATACAGTTTAATCAACACTTTGCCGAAAGAGGGAAATAGACATACTGTAATATAATAAGACACAAATAAATGTTTCTCCTACTTTTCCTGGAACTGCAGGAAACCAGGCTTGACTTGTGGCTTAGCATTCTCCAGAGAGGTGGTGGCCAGAGGGGAATTGGCCGGCAGGTTGGGCATTGAGGCCGACATCTGAGGGATGCTGCCGGTCAGCTGCTTCCAGGCCAGCAGGGAGGGAGGAGGAGAGCTGTAGCCACCGGAGGAGGTAAGGTGTGCCACATCCATGGAGGGATTGTTGGCCATAGAGACGGGGGCAGCAGGCTGCTGAGGAGCTCCCTCACCGGAGTCCTTGCCCTCACTGAACTGAGGCTCAGACTTCACTTTCAATGTGGCTCTGAGGTGGAAGCTAAAAACCAAGATGAACCTCATTTTTATGTTGATCAATAAAGCCAAATGCTAACATGTGGAAAGGGTTTATTTTCTGATTATGAACCAGAATGAGACTCACTTCGCATGCTTTATGGCCCCATCCACAGTGCTAAAGAGAGCACCACAGTCCTCCACCATGCAGTGAAAATGCACTTTCTGGAGGAAGTCACACTGAGCCTCACAGAAGTCATCTGTGTCAAACCTTTTAGTAGACAGATAGTGAAGACTGTTAATTTACTGCCTTCTCAAATAAACAACAAATAATAAGAGGAAAACTGGTTCAACTCCTCATCTGCCAGTAAATGCTGTAAGTCCGGCGTACTGTAAGCCATTTCAAATTCCCGGATTCTTTTTTGTTTTGGGGGGATTCCATAACAGTATGCATTTATAGAAAAATACCTCCTATGTACAGTACTTTTAAACACGCTGACTGTTTTCTCACTATCAAAATGAATGTGTCCAGTCTAGCTACGGTTTCTCCCTGCTCTTCCAGTGTGTTTTATACCTGCGGAGATATGTCCTCCAGATCTCACTGGCTTTTTCTGGCACGGGCCTCTTTAGCACTCTGTTCAGATAATGTGCTGCCTCCGAGGCATTGCTGCCCTGGCCTGCCTCCAGCTCTGTCTTCAGGTTCATGGCGTTGAAAAGGGCAGGGTTCACCTGTGACATCTACAAAACACACAGCACATAAACAACCAGCTGCTGGGTTAGCTGAACATACGTACGCTGGCTGGGCACTTGCATATGTTAGTGACAGTGTGAGAGTTAACACACCCACACAAATGTTTTGGTGAAGCAAAAAAAGCCAGATTAACAAACATCCAGGCTTTTACGTGAGGAGAGCAACACTGAAATTGAGCTCTAAAAAGATTTGTCCTTGTGTGGAGCGGAAGCGTTGCGGGAGAGGGAGGAAGGAGTCATGACCAGTTTGCGAAGGTAAAAAGATGGAGGCTGATCTGTCATTACTTCATTAATGTGATGGAAACACCAGGCAAATTTGTATCAATCAGATAAGATGTATCATTAAGACAATGTCCTTTTTAATCTTCACAAAAACACACAAAAAATTTACACATTCAAATTTCCATACGCTAACATTTATACTTGGTTAAAAAATGAGGGCAGCGCCTTCCTGTTATTTTTTTTTTTACTCCTCTGACTTTTTAATCAAATAATTTACAAACTCTATAAATAAATGCAGAGCGAGGCGGGGGAAGAAAAAGTATAAAGGAGGAGAAAAAATGGACGTCGAGTTCAAAACAGCTCATCAAAAAACAAACATCTCTATATATCTGGCATGGCACCCAGCTACTGCTTCATTATATTAATTTGTGAGAGGTGCAGTGAAAATTACACTGTATGAAAAATGGCTGGAACATTTAAATGATACAAACTCATCTTATTAGCGGTGAAACATTAAAAAACAAACAGGCCCCTCTGTGTCCCACTAATTTGTCTTGGGATGAAAGGCATTTGATGGATGGATCTTACCTTATTCATAAGCGAGGATAAAAGAGATGTATTCCCTGGTACAGGGTGTCCGTTTGATTCATTACTGGAACAAGGAAAATGAACAATGTTTAGTCAAGATTTGCATGAGAACAGTAAATATTACTATTTATCATACAAGGTGTGCCTGTATAATGAAGAAGAAAAATGCTGTCTTCTTAAGAAATAAGATCTACTGTGAGTTGGAGGGAAGATTGGAGTTGAAGGTTTAAATAAACATCCTTCTCTTACAAAAATGGAGAAATATGTTGTGGATTTTATAATTATATGTACAGGTATATAAATGAGATATTTTGATAAATAATTGCAAATATAGCCCTTGCTGCCAAGACTGTAGAAATCATCTATCAATCAGAGAAACCCTATTTCCTTGTTGATTTATTTTGTGAATATATTATGTGAATTTACAACAAGAATCACCATTTTCCATTTAGCCTTAACCCTCTATGGACCATGCAGCGGTGTACCTGTGGTCTTTTTTGCTCAGGTCCAGACTGTGCTCCTGCGTGGAGTCTTGAGAGGCCCCAGAGTTGCCGTCCACTGGCTCCTGCTTCACGTGAACCAGATTGAACTGGCTGGCTGAAGTCAGCTGCCCATTCCCTGAGGATCAAGTCAGAGACGCAGAGGAGAGAAGTTATTGTTGGTCAGCATTATTATGCTATGACGAGATCCAATCTGACTTCTGTCCTGTCCCGAAAAGAATACTCCGAGTGATAATTATTGCAAAATTATGTCAGGCCGTCAAGCCTTTTAAATGGTGATTGAGAGGCAGGAGATATGAGGGAAAAAGACTACTTTTTCTGCAGGACTTGTCACAACTCATTTGCCAGGCTGCCTCTTAACTGGTCATTAAGTGAGATGCTAATGCTGAGGGAAAGTGGCAGTCTCAGATTGCACCAACCCCCCCTCATTCCCACCTTCCCAGGCTCCTCGTTGGCCTGACAACGGACGGCAGTCAATGCCACTGAGCGTACCCACAAGGAACAGGGGTGCTATGTTGGTCAGATTGGAGCTGACAGCCAATCAGATTGGTTCAAATAGCGTGACCTCTTGATCACATTCTTCTCCAAATAGGTATTCAGCGAATGCTGTGAGCAAGGACAGGAGCGCTGAAATGAAATAAATAAAGACCAGGGGATGACGTTGGGTAAAAATGCTGACAGGAAGGTGAATTCTGCCCCACCCCCCAATCCACAAGGGATTGAAATATTAATTTGTCCTGGGGCTACACAGAGAAAGCTGGGCTTTCAGTAGACAATAAGTGGTGTTTTTTTAAAATATGTGAGTGGGAGGGGTGACCCTGGTGTAGCCTCTCAGACACTGTAAGAGTGGAGAGCAGCAGCAGCGGTCATGATTGGTTTGGTGTCTAATCTTTTTTTTTTTTGTTTGTTTTAGGAATCTGGGCTTGTGATGAGGGATAGTGACAGGCAAGGTCATGGGCAACCAAGTGTGTGCCCTTGGCCCTCAGCCTGGTGAAGCCCTCTCCTTTTTCTTGCTTGGGAGAAAACGAGATCAGCCTACGTAAGGGGGAAATCGACCAAAATTCCCCCCCCCTACAAGATGACCCAGAGACATATCAGGCAGAATAGGAGTGGAAAAGCCAGTCTTGGGCCTTGTCAGCTGAAAGCTAGGAGATGGGGAAGTGTCAGTGTCAGTTCAGTTTGACAATGGCTGAGGTTGGAGGGGCTGGAGGTGGGGTTGGGGCGGGAGCTAAAGAAAAACAGCAGTCAAACAATTTTACGTCTGGTTTGAGGTCACCGCGTGCTTACCAAGTCTCCGCCCAGCGCGCCTTCCCTCCCCCCAACTTAATAAGAGTACACCCAAAATTAACTAGCCAGACAGATCCTGCCTTGTCATTGACAATTAAATCAACTCTCAAACCAAATGAGAGCACATTACATCGAGAGCAGCCACTCACTGTATGATCTACATATGATCATCAGGCAGATTAAAGCATTCCTTCACTACACAGAGGATAGACTGACTGTTTAAGGTGGATTATAATGCTAAAGTCTCTTATTTTGTTGCACATTATGAAGTTATTTTTTCTGTCCTCTTCCCAAAGAGGGAGAACAAATGAGTTTGACTCAAAGCAGCTTCTTTCTGGAAATTATCCAGGAATAATGTATCACCATGTAATTACTCCGGATAAGATACAGAGCTTGTGAAAGATCATTTGTACTGTGTGTCTAATTAGTAAACCCTTCAGATGCTCGAATCTCTGGGAAAAGCACTTAGGGGTAAATTAGAGCAGAACATTAATTTAAAAAACAAATACTGAGAAAATACTGAAAGCAGAAAGAGGAAAAATGCACAATTTACCACAATAGAGATGAAGTTTCACAACCCCATGATAAAATAAACACTGTGAAAAATAGCCACAAACACTGCGACTTTTCTCACACCTTTTTGACAGAGAAGAACAAACCACTTCCTCCTCATTTTAGCCCCAAATGTCCTGTTCACACATTTTATGAGGCAAATATGAGAAACAAAACTGCAGCTACCCTTCCATCCTGTATCTGCAATGAACTTTTACGAACAAGAATGTGATTGAGATAGGGGAGCTTGTTTCAAATCAGCTTTGTTATCCTGCAGAGAGATCTGAGATGCCGCCTCTCAGTGAGACAACAAGAGGGGTGGTGAAGGCACCATCTGTGGAGGCCCCACCCTCAGTGGGGGCCTTCCCAGTGTTCAGACTACCTGCTGGAAGCCCAGAGGTGGAGCTCAGCCTGACAGCCTGGGCTCAGCTCGGCTCCCCGGAGCAGCTGCCCCAGTTCTCTCCCAGGGCCTGTCCTGCTCCAGGAACACCACCAGGAATTGTAATCCTTCCCAGTCCCAACATCCGGAGATGCTCCCCCTTGCAGCCCCATTTAAAATCCGCACCCCACCTGCTCAGGCTCAGCACGGGAGGCCCCACTGCTACTGAATTCAAGACTGTGCTCTGCAGTGCATTATCAATGTAATGCTTTAACTTCATTTTCATAAGCTTTGTTTAGAGCAATATGATAAACATAGACAAGGCAATTACCTCCAAAATTTATGTGAACTGTGTTTATGCTAAATAGATACTGACATGTTTTTGTGGGAACAGAGGATTTCTAGAAATTCAAAAAGTGTGTCTTTGCTGATGCATGCAAGTGTGTCTGAGTTCTTGTATCAGTGAAAAAAAAGTCTCTTTCTCAGCTCTGGTGCATTGAGTCATTTCTGCCTGAGCGATTTCTGTTTTTTTTTTTTATCAGTTTGCATAGAGGATACGGAAAAAGAAAGAAAAAAAAAAAACACCAACATTTTTTTTGTTCTCGCAATTTCTGAACTTAATTTCATTCCACCTCCATTTGCTTGGAACGAGCGCAGACACAGATAAGAGACCAATGATGAGGAAACATGTTCGACACAAGCCCCAGGAGCCCCCACTCCGAACATCATAAGAGACTTTTACAGGCTCTACTCTCCCCTGTCAGCGCATTTATCTCCAAATGGATTGTGGGTATCTAACAAACGATCAACACAATAACAAGCCCAGAGCAGAGGACCATGCCTCTGGTATGTCCCTTTAAGCCTGAAAGCGGCAGTTTTTCTGCCTTTCTCTCCACTGTGGGATAGTGACAGAAATGACCTCTGAGTGCACTCTCTCTTCTCTGGCTGTAGTGGAGAGAAGTCAACACACAGAAAAAAAAAGGGATGTGGTTTTTAGTGTACATGCAGTCTACTACATGTACACTGCAGCTAAAGTTTACAATTGACTACCAATTAATTTATGTGTTTATAATTTGCTAGGGTGTTCAATTGATTCAGTTACATTACTAATCAAGAGGGGAGGGAACTATTACCAGGGCTGTGCCCGTTATTTTTATATTCATTGATTAATAGTTCAAATTGCTTGTTTTGTCTCAGCACCAGTCCAAAACACAAAATGTATTAAATCTACAATAATATAAAGCAGAAAATCTGCACATTTAAGAAGCAAAAATATTTTTGCTTAAAATATGACCTTTCTTTGTTTGAGCACAAATTACTACTTTCCATTGTGTTAGCATCCACACAAAGTATGTACAGTGGTGACTCACCTGTGTCTGGGTTGTTGGAGGGCTTCAGGGCAGCAGCTGCCAGTCTGGCCATCATGGGTGATATCAGACCTTTGCTTGCTGAGATCTTCTCCATGATGGAAGAGGTGGCGAAGGAAGTTGGGGTAGACGCCATGGCTCCGTCTGTCCCCAGTGTGGAGCAACCTTGGGTCAGTGAGTCGGTGGGCATGGAGTGGGCCCCAGAAGATACGGCTGATATCAGGCTTGCGGCTGGCGGAGGTGGTTGGAGAGGCAGCCTAGGCATTAGGGGGAAGAACGGGTTGGAGGTGGCCAGTGCACTGTTGGAAAGAGCAAGGGCCACCGGCATGTTGCTGGGCAGGGCCTGGGACAGCAGGCTGGACATACGCTGGCCCGCACTGGGCAGCGAAGGTGCAGGTTTGAGGGTGTGGCTCGATGTAGAGGAGGAAACAGAGGTGGTGGGTGTGGCCAACAAGTGCGGTACAGTGGTGGACTGCTGGGTCGTAGGCGAGGCACTCAGGCTGGAGTTTTTGCTGCTGATGGTGGAGAAGTCCATCAGATCATCGTTGCTCGATTCCTCTGGCTCATCCTTTGGCGCCAGGAAAGTGGAAGAGAGGCCCATGACACCGGAGGAACGGATGTGCCGGCGCTCGTGTTTGCGCTTGTGGGAGGTCATCTGGCTGGTGGAAGTAAAGGTGAAGCCGCAGCCTGAGCGGATGCAGTGGAAGTGATTGGTGGCTTTGCTGTACACACAGCCCTCGTACTTGCACTCCTCATACTTATAGAACTTCTTGAAGCCATCTTTGGCGTAGGCATCATCCTTGATGTGGTAACTCTTGTGCTTCTCAATGTCACACTTGTTCTTGAAGGTGAATGTGCAGCCTGGGCGCCTGAAAAAAGAATGGAAAAAGGAAGTTGAAAACATGATTAGCTGTGATGCTCGGTTACAAAGCCACCTCTGTGCCTCGGTGTAGTCAGGAGTCAGGAGTCATGGAGAGGGTCCACATGATTCAAATACTTCACAATGGAGGAATGACAACTGAGGCGGTTAAGTAACACAGCAGCAGCTCATTGACACGTCGCCACCTGCAACCTTTGCCAGAGGAATACATTCCAGAGAGTTTGATTAATCTGTAGTGCATGCTCTTATGTTGTAGTTTAAAAAAAAAAATTTACTTTACATTTTTCTTTTTCACTATGACATACAAAAACACTTATGGTGCAGACCAAAAAACAAGGACGTCATTAGTAGTCATCATTTATTTATTTGTTAATAAGGAATGTGTTTATATTCCCTATTTTCCTCTGCTGGTATGTTGGCTTTTGTTTTTATGTAACCTGCTATTAAGGGCCTCTGTAGCTACAGCACATGTTTGTTCATAATGTACGACATTTTAATAATATAATTTATTTAAAATTAATCCCAAATAAAATAATTTTTAATGCTTAATGTAGGTTTTACAAATGTAAAAAAAAAAATCCTGTAGTGAAACATCCCTCTATTCACCTGCAGTGGAAGTGTGTAGTCTTCTGCCCGTAGAATTGACACCCGACTGTGCCACAGTCCTCAGTTGCACGGAATCTCTGGAAGCCATCGTTGATCAGCTGGGCATTCTTTTTATGGAAGTTTTCATGGGTCATGACGTCTGAGGTGCTGGTGTACACCTTGCTGCAGCCCACCTACAAAGCAGAGACAAAGCATGGTAATCGAAAACAAGATCTGGGCCCACACCAGACATGAGAGTTTCAGTTTGCATGAATGGTTTGAAAAAAGCCAACTTCTAAAATGCGGTGCTTTAAAGACATGTGATATACTGTTCATGGTATAGAGAAAGATGCTCAGTGTGGTTAAGAAAATGCTAGTGGCCTAGAAATGGGTGGAAGAAAGTTGTTTTCTCACGTTCACAATTTTTTGTGGTAATGCGCACTAGAGCAATACAAGTTTCAAGTCAAACCGGTGAATTGGAAACAATCTTGTCATTTTGACAATTGGAAAAAGAACACAAACAAAATTACAGAAAGAGGCAGTGGTCACAGCAGGCAGCTGAAACTATAGTACCTTCCTGGAAAAGCTGCATTTTAGAAAATGAAATTTATATTTGGAACGTGACGATGCAGTCACCACAAACTTATTGTAACTCTGAGAACATTGTTTAGAGGTGGAGGGGGCAGAGGAAAGCAGATGGGAGCAAGATGACAGTCTTGGTCTTTAGTTTGACATGTTCTGGTACTCAGGAGCCCTCAGAGCCAACAGAGGGGGGGAAAAAACAGGTAATGTTTGAATTAAAAGCAGCAATTGTATATCATCCCTGGCACTTTTCACCCGTACAAACCGGGCAACTTCTCCATATTGAGTCAAACAATGAAAAAAATGTCACTCTGTTTTTTTCCCCCCTAAATCAAGAGAGCCGATGCCAACATCTGCAGGTTCTCAGGGATTGTTAAAACAAGGACTGAAATGTCCTAATAACAATTACGCCGTTAGTGGGGTTTAAAAAAGAATATATCTCAAGCCATCCTCCGCTGTGCTGCTGCCCTGCCGGTGAGAAAGCTCTCGGCACAATGACACATTGAAAATAAGCAGATGTAAAAAATTAAACAAATCCAGAAGGGGGAATAATCTTCAACTGGCTGCTTGGTACTAAAAGATGAAAAATGTGTAGTTTATATAAACACCTAACTGAATTTTATCCATGCCAATTAAGGAGCGAGAGAACGAAGAGGTGGGGAAAGCACAAGCAGCCTCACGTGCGTTCACCCCCTTTCAATTTATTTACTTTAGGACACGTTTTGCCAAACTGCTCTTTAAAGACACTTTGGTGTAAAAGAAAAAATAAGTGTGGAACTGCCATTCCATTTCACAGACGTAGGTAAACTGTGTGACTCTCAAACGTCCTGAACTCCAGTATGTCTTATGAGTGGCCTGGAGATCATCTATATCATGATGCTCTGCAACTACTTTTGTTACCTGCCGTATCCTGTTTTAAATTGTTTTTAATGATGTCACTTCTACAAAAAAAAGTAGTTTGGCTCTTCATGGGCACACAACCAGGCTTTAGACTCTATGTGGACTGTGTGTGATCTGGTTTACTAACAGCCACGTTTCTTGTGGGGCTCTGGGATGTATACTGAATGATGAATTATGCATTCATCTGCTGCACTGCATTTCACATTTTTTATCAGCATAAGTGAGTTGTGGGTTATTTGTATTGTACATAACACTTAAGCACGTGTGGTGGTAGTTGCAAACGTGTTTGTTGTTTCCGTGTGTGTGTGTGTGTGTGTATTTGTGTGTATGCATGCTTACTGTATGTGTTTGTGGTTTTATTGTGGGCGTGTGTGTAGGTTGGAGGAGGAGGTGTGAGTCTGTAGTGTACCTGCATGCAGTGGTAATGGGTGCTTTTTCCATTGAGGTGGCAGCCATGGTAGTAGACACTGCAGTCGTCCAGAGGGCTGAAACGCATGAAGCCATGCTGCAGGGAGTTGTCCCTCTTCTTGTGCATGTTGTAGTGCCTGATTACATCCTGCTTACTGGTAAACCTCTGCAAAAGGGGAGGGGAAAATATGTACAGCAACAGGTTGGTGTTTATATAAACCAGACACAGAATCAGCAACAAGTCACTTTATCTCTGTGGAATTAGCAGGTGCAACATGTAGGAGCCAATTGGCAACTGGGGAGGGCTGTACACACTGCAATGGAGAGGCCAGAATGCCTTTAAAGATTTAAAGATGATGCATTCTGTGGTTATTGATTTATTTTGCATATCTCAAAGTTGTGTCCTATCCAAAGGCAGCACCAAAGACTTTCTGAGTACTGGAGAAGCTTCCACATGGAACATGAAATATGTTCCCCATACACCCACTGTCTCTACATTTTTTTTTCTCTTCCACAAAATGTATTTTTTTTTAATTAAGATGAATCAATTGACATGCAAGATCACAGTTCTGATGTTTCTGGCTCTGGAAAAATTATGTTCCATGCAGATGGTTTCTCAGACGTGCACAGGGGAAAACAGAAGACAACAGTAACAAACAAACAAACAAGCCAACCAAAAAAACGTTTTCCCTTTCAATTCGCTGAGATATGATTCCATTTTTAATTAAAGCATTAACGCTTTTGGTGAAGGCTTCGTCTGTAATCATGAGCAAATATGCTAAGAGACCCGCCTTCTAAAATTACAAAATAAATAAATAAATAAGAATCCCTCCCACAACCAGCAGTCAGGAAGAAAAAGGAAAGTCACTCCACAGAGACCTGCAGCAACCAAATCTGCTGTAATTGGGCTTAAGCTGATGTTACAGAAACTGTAACAGGAGAAGTGCAAATCAATGAGACAGTTCTGTCTTCAATCCATATTTATCTCCAGTTGAGGGAAAAAACATCAGAAAGAACTATTCTAAAAAGCAACTAATTGCTGTACAAAGTAGGGTAATTGCTTTGTGTCATGTGTTCCACTCGCTCACAAGTGAAAAGCTAAGATCTCACACAGCTGTTATTCCCTTGCTTTTGGCCTGTTTCCCACTGCATATTTCTGAAATGTTTGACTCCTGTAGGAGCAAACACTTCATTAGGATTTTAATCTAACTGATGAGTGCTTTGGAGTTATTGCTTTTTGAATAATTTTCCCTGAAAAATCGTGAGTTCAGTTCTGGGCTTTGAGCCTCCTCGTATGTAATGGTTAATGATGACCGGAAGATAAGTTGAACTGCGGTCATGGTACATTCGATCCATCAAGCCATCCAAAATAGGCCGTGGAGAGAGCTGACTGGGAAAAAGATCTCATTTTCAGTTGAGTGGTGATGAAGGTTGGGAGCCACTTGCTACATTTATTTTAGGATTCCCACTAGTGTGGCAAGATGCACACTCTCCCTCATGTACAAGCCCATGAAAGGAGAATGTTAAGACTCAGCCAATTGCCCGGTGGCTGGCAGTGGGATAATATTCCAGGAGAGTGTGTCATGTAACATTTCATGAGTTATCGCTTCGAAAGGGGCTGCTCATCACTGCCTGCTTGTTTTTTTCAGGGTATTGACATCCCAGAGAGCTGGCTTCCAAAGCATATCTGTGTTTCCACGCAACGCAAAGGCAACAGAGAAATGTGGACCTGACCGTGGAAATTGCCATGATAACCTGAACTAACACTCTAAATAATGACATGAGATGATTTTCCTTTGTATTCCTCCAAGAATGTCTCCTATCAGACTGTGAAGTGGGATTCATGCAGAAAATGAAAGCTTAGATCTGTAATGCTTTTCACCACATAAACAATATTTATCGAGCGTTAATCTCTCTTGATCAGGAGCAGACAAAGGAGATTACAGCTGAAGAAGATGGCTTAATTCAGAAAATTGTTGAGAAAGGAAGGAAAAAAAAACACACAGCTCTAGTATCGCATGGATTTTTGACATCTTTGACAAATCTTCCCGTGTTTGTCTAACTCTGTCAGGCCATATGCTACAGCAAACACAAGGCCTGTATTATGATCTGCTTTGTGTTTTTTTCTCCTTCCTGTGCCATACATGACAACTCCTGGGACCAGGACAAGATTAATAACGCGAAAGGGGATTAAAAGCAGGCCCCCAGTCAGTGGCAGATGTCTTTAGAAAAAAGAACACATAGATAAATAAAGAGTCAGATTTCAAGCATATTTACAATTAACCCTTGTGATAAAAGGCCAACTGTCAAAGACCAACCGTGCCTGGAAGATGCCTGCAAACTGAACGGATGTATACACCCATAGCCTGTTCGGCAGATCAAAGGCTAACAAACTTTTCATTTGCATAGACTTGGCTGGGTGTGACCGCTAATGAAAATATATAATAATGAGACGTTTTCGTAGGATCACGCCATTCTTACTTACATACATTGTAGAAAGAGAAGATGCTTAGCTCTAGGTCACCTAACCTAAACTTGTTATGAAAAAACAGTGCAATTTAAAGGGTAATTCGAGTACTTTTAAACCTGGGCCATATTTTACAAATTTTGGTGTTTAAATGACTATTAGATGCAAAAAGTTTTATAGTTGGTCCAGTAGATCGCCTCAGCCGAGAAACGGGCTGCAATAGCTGCAAAGTAATCCTTGCGGGTAATTGAGGCAGTCAAAAGTATTCAGATTGAAATTCTAAGGACTCCTATAGAGACAGACCTTTTTTGTTAAAGAGTAAGATCCGGTTTGTTTAATCAGAAAAAGAAGTCTTGCTCTGAAAGAGATCAGTTGTTGCAGTAAGACGATGGCGGAAACATGAGTAAGTCATCTCAATCTTTCACAAAAAGGTCTGTCTCTGTTGGGATCCGTTCTGTAATGTTGTCAGACACTTAGAATAACAACACATATTTTGCTCATTGTGTCAGAATCTGAACTGTGAGGCACGGAAGTTATTTTAAAGTTTGCAGCATACAGGTGAAAATGTGTGTATTTGGATGATGCTCAAAAAAAGTGATAAAGTACTCACGCTCACCTGGTAGTTACACTCAGGGTCCATGCAGTGGTAATGCTCTCTGTACTGGTAGGCACAGTGCACGTGTCCACAGTGTTGACTTCCAGAGAACCTGAAAACCGAGTTCCAGGACACATTTTAACAGCCACGCAGAGCAGTGAATAGAACAACATCAAGGGCTGGTTCAAAACCTGGGAACACATCAGAGCTTATCGCACAGAGAACAGTCACAGGGATGAAGAAGCTGGATGATAAAACAGCTCAGAAAGATGTCATTCAAAAGTAATCAAAAGCAAATCAAAAATGATTAGTGAAGAAATTATTTGAAATACCAGGAACAGCACAAAATAAAACAGGTGAAGGAGTTTTCAAAGGCATTATGCTCGTCTCACCTTCAAAGTAACAGCTCACACCTTCAAACTGACTTCTGCTTTCCACACTGCTGCAACAATTTAACCGTCTGTCACACCAATTTCAGCCAAATTAGCTCCATTTATTTCCAAAGCAGCCGTAAGAGACACTTATTACACTGAAACCCCTTCCCTTGACACGCATCCACACACCCACTCAAAGGACCGGGAACCCCATGACTACTTTATTTCTCAACGGTGTGAAAACCCTTGTCAAATCAATGCACAGTTCTTTCAGGTTAACCACAGTTTTACTCTGTGAGGGAAACTGCGAGTGTATCCTGAGATGTAGGAACAGCTCTGTCTACTTTTCGCCCCAAACCCTTTAACTTTCTCAACTGGAGTCCAAAAAACTGATTTTAGTCTGCCGCTAGTTAAAAAAAAGGCAGCTGCTTGCTACAGTACAGCCACTTTTACGGTGGTGATTATAAGCCTGACGATGATGACTGTTAAAATCCTCCAATTACCAGTGAAAACACACAAATAAACATTTGCACTGCTGCTGCCAAGAGCTCCATCTGCTAGTGCAGAGGAGAGGGGGAAAAGGGGGCTAAGTAATATTTTTTCCATCTCTCTTTCTGTTTTTTCCTTGTTAAGATTATCCCAGAGCTGCATTTACAGATCACTTTGCTGAGTTCATTAAGCTAATTGAACGACATATCCACTACTCTTTTTAAGTTGGCTGTGCGAGTGTATATGTGTGTGTGTGTGTGTGTGTGTGTGTGTGTCTGGAAGATGGTGATGAAGGTAAAGGGGGCTTGTGGAAGGTTTGATGGCTCTTTTGGAAAAGACAAAATCAGAAGCCGAACTACTTGTGTTCGCACAATCAACCATACATACATACATCCCAACCATTAGTGTTTTCTATACTCTTCTTTTACATAAATACACATGCACACACACATTTACTTTCCCCTGAGACTATGGCCCACCCTTCTGCTCATTGCCCAGCTGTATCACTTTGCCTCTGGACAATTCCCACTTGCCGCGTCAGGGGGCCTAATGGGCCGCTGCTATTCAGCAGCAGATTAAATATTAATATCGCCACAATACAGAGATTGCAGTGCATCTCCAGTTACAATAGAGATACACAGATCAAAGTGCCGAGGCAATAGTGGGTGCACGAAAGCATTTAAAGAGTGAAAACTGCAACTAAACAGTACGAGGGAAGCTCTTTAAAACATCAAACTGCAGTGTGGTCAGGAGATGATTTTAGTCTTTTTATGAGGATTGAGTACGAACATGTTTACAAAGCTGATTTTTGGTATTAATGTGCACTCATTAGCCCTAGCTCCGAAGAGCACCCCTCCCCCACTTCTACCTCCCCTCTTGGTGCTACATTTGCCCTTTTTATGAGCCCTCCTTTTCCATTTTTTTCCTCCCTCCTCGTCTTTCCTTTCTCTTTTTTTCCCAACCCCAACACGGAAATTGAAACTGTATCTGGGCTTATCTGCAGCCTCCCCGTGCATCAACTGCCGAGATGTTTAGACAAATTTTATGCATTATGCAGCGCAAATATCAAAACAGTTCTTGGCAGTGCCAGCAGAAGCCTCATTAAAAATTCCTTAATTAAATCTTCTTGCAAAATGTAATCAGTCCAAGGAAGGGGTTTTGTGTGTGTGTGTTGTGTGTGTGTGTGTGTGTGTGTGTGTGTGTGTGTGTGCGCGTGTGTATGTGTGTGCATAAGAGGATGTGTGTGTATGTGTGTGTGTCTGTCAGTGCCAAGGCTTTGATTTGTGCCCTTCATGTTATGGCTTGGAGAAGTAATCATTAACGCCAGAGCCACTTTGGCTTTTCAAATGCTGTTTTTCTCTCTTTTTAAATGGAATAAACAAACAAGTGATAATAACCTTTCTAGTGTCGGCTCAAAATGAATCCAGAATGAGGGACATTGTTCGGTGTCCATTGAAACTCGAGATACCTCCCCATCTCTGATGTTTGTGTCTCTGTTGGTGTGAATGACTACTTTCTAGCTCAGTCAGTTCCTCATGTGTTCAACAATAAATGGCAGAACTCAAGAAGAACCCGGTCTAAGCTCATATCCTCTCTGTGTCAGTCACAGCTAACAGTGCAGAGCAATTATGTTCTTCTTAATGTTTTAGTGCTATATACACCACAAGCATTTATTCAACCAGTTACAGTAAGCTACCAGCAAACCATTTCTTTCATTACCCCTCATCTTTCTACTTCCTCTCAGCACATAAATTCTATCACAATTCTTCACAATAAAGTCTTTTCTTAATCAATTTACAATTTACGCACGGAACATTCTCATACCAGTCTACTATCTAGTTACATCACTGAATAAAACACACCATCAGTGGATAAAAAAAGGTTCATCTCTGATTTGGGTATATTTTTTCATTGGTGTAGCACATTGAGGGATTCACATACCTGGCAATATATTTCTGGTAGAGGTTGATGTCGTCGCTGGCGGGTTTATCTGGTGGCAGGCCATTCCTAATGCAACAGCAAACACAAAAGAGACAGGATTAATGGTGAGGTTGGGTTGCCTGTTGTTAATAAAAACAAACTGACACAATATTTACTTACAAGCCGCTCCCAAACTTTGGACTATCAATATACATTTTCTTGTAGCATAACAGCATTTTCATGTGCTGTATGAATCAGGGATGGAAGGCGCTCACTTTGATGCATGGTCTCCCAACCAACGAAAGGCAAAATGCAGGAGCAATAGGACATTAATCTTTTATGGGGGTATTTTGGTGAGCGCTCATATGCAAAACTGGATAATGGGGATGTGGAAGAAAAGCTCTGAAAAGGTCTGTTCTGATAATCTCTAAGGGTCTTGGCTCTAATACTGATGTCAAGATTCCTCAATCAGTCTGGACTCAAACAAAGATGTATGACAACACTGCAGCTTCAAATGCATATATAAACCTATTGACTTAGTACCAATATCAGCGCCATCAGAATCAAAACAGGGAATCAAAAGGAATTTATCACATTACAGAGGTGTGCTAAGGAACGCTGTGTGCTTTTTGTCACCTGTGATGTGAATACCTCCATCAAGCGGGTAGCAATACTGTCTGTAAAATGACAGTCATAACACAGTATTGGTTCTGCTTGCTCCCTATCAGAAATGGCATTTAGCTCCATGTGAGCAGCTCCACACGGGGGATGACCTGAGGTTAATCTGGCCCAGAGGGGAGGATGCGCTGCCAGACAATCCCCCCCAGCACCCCCTCTCATCCTTGTACACAAGCACCAGACTGGGTCAGTTAGCCAAACTTGCGGCTCCACTGAGCCCCAACCTGACAAAGGCCAAAGCCTGAGGGAGAGATGCCTGAGGGCTCTTGAACAGTGTCTTTGATAGGTCTTGACTAAGTAGAGACCAGGTCAAAACCAATCAAACAGACTCTGGGAGCTGTTTCCTACTGGTAGTGCACATGACTGTGGGCTAGCTCCCCAAACCCCTCGTTTGCTTCCTTTAAAGTGTACTCGTCAGGCAGTGTAGAGTCGGCCCCTGTGACTCGCTGGGAGGTTAGTCATGGCTCCAAAGTAATTAAAGGGAGAGTTGTTACACCCTAGTCAACGAAAGAAGTCAGTCACTTTGCGATGACTGTGCTAAATCAGTCTCCACGGAGTGCTACAGCGAGTAAACACTTCATGTGCCTTCGCAACTCATCATGTCGTGGATCTATTGGGCGCTATGCGCTATTTCACACTACATTCCTGTTGGCTGCTGTGGAGGTAGCAATTACCTTTGTGTTAGGCTAACTGACTCACAGTAGCAGTTAAGTGTACGTGAGCCACACATTAGCTCCAAAGTGTGCCACTGGAACTTGGGATCTTTTCAATCCACCAGTAAAGTTTAGACTGGAATTTTAATGGCAGGTGGTGATATTTATTAGAAGGCTTTTAAGAGGTATGCATTGTTTTGGTGCACATAACTAATACAGTAGGTCACACAATACTTTTTGTCAATAAGCACACATCTCACAATTACCAATAAGACAGGCGATAAGAAGCAATGGGATGCATGCTGTCATCTCTTGCACCTCACAAGTTCTGTATATTTTATTACCTTATTGTTCACTCCGCCAAGGAGTTTTGTTTTGTTATTCTGTTTATTAGTTGGATATCTGATAATCTACTAAACAGATTTTAATTACACTTACTAAGAAGATCAAAGGAGTAAATCAGTAGTTGTTGGTGCAGACAGTACTGATTTGTAGTGCAATACTTTTTCACTCACTCCTGCTGATCTTAAGGCCACGCCCATTTTGGGGATGCACAGATTTTCACCGTTTTGAACACTCATTTCAGCACTTAACCTACAAATTTAATGCTATCTGCACCAAATCTAATAGATGTTCAACTGCTAAAATTTTAGTGCATTTAGGTGGCCCTATATGTGATGAATTAAATGACTTGCTTTTAAGTTTGCACAATTCTTTTTTTGTACAAAATTTCATATGTTTGAGCAGACTTACTTAACGGAGGACACAGTGCCTGTGGTGATGGAGTCAGTCTTGGAAAAACTGGACTTCAGGTAGTCAGAGGCATTGAAGCTTATGTGTCCGGTCTGGTCCATTGTGAGCCCTGGGGCAATGCTGGCCCCAGCTGTGCCTACGGCGGGGACACCAGGAGCTCCAGGGTTCCCTGGTGCTGTAGCGAGGACATTGGGCATCATTGAGGCCTCTGGATTTCCTGGCATTAGCTTCTGAATTGTTCTGATGTCATACTTCGAAGGGCGGCCCACTTTGCCAGTCTTAAAGGCGATGGCACCGCCCATGTCAGGGTTGCCCTCACCTGGCTTGAAGAGATGCAGAAACTTGACATTCTCCAAGTCGTACTTGGAGGGTCGCTTGTACGCATTACCGTTCTGCTGCTGTAGACTCTCACCCATCTTCAGCTTCTGAATAAAGAAGTCGTACTTGGAGGCTCGGGACGCCATGTTCTGGATGTGAGAGGCATTTGGTGGCTGAGAAGTGCTCAGTTGAGGTCCTCCTGGCTGTTTGTGGTCTAGGCTGGAGGGGTAGATCTGTGCTTCAGCCCCTGGGAGACCCCCAGAGGTCTGGAGCATGGTAGAGGTCTTGTCTTGGGCCAGTTTTGAGTTGAGGTCGTCTGGTTTGGGTGGGGAAGCATGCATTGGCCATGGTAGGGCCTCACCGGCTTTTAGCTTGCGAATGTACTCTTCGTACTTGGAGAAGCGGGCACGCCGTGAGGCCTCCTCACTACTGAGGGATGAGGGGTCTGAGGTAGCGGCTTTGAGCTTCTCAAAGCTGATCTTCTTGGTCAGCTCATCCCTTACCTGCTGGTCATCATAACCAAACATTCCCAAAAATTCATTCATGGTGTTGGCTGCATAGTCTCGCAGGGCTGATGCTTCTCCTGCAGAGAAAAAGGATAGTTAGATGTTAGATATGAAATTCTTATAACTGCTTTCACATATTTCCTTTTAAAGATGCTACCGTTAAGATGAAAACATAATTAGTAAGGGTGATTGATTGATCACCCAATGATGATTATATTCATTCTAAATAGTTTGATTGTTGGTCTGTTTAAAGGCCAGATCAGAAGATCCAATCAGATGACACAACGCCTTCCAGATATATTTATGGCCCGGTAGAATTAAAATGAAATATACAATGTTGGTAAAAAAAATTAAATATATATATATATATATATATATATAGCTACATAATAAATAGACCCTGTGATCGGCCCCAGAAATCCTGATTGGAGCACCCTTATTGAGTTTAGTAAACCTTTTGAGTCCCTCATTGGTGCTGTCTGCCATTAATGTAATTAAGTCTTTACTTGCTAAAACAGCATATTAGTATGATTGTTTTTTCTTTGAGTAGGGAAACTGAGACGAATATAACCCATTGATTGTTACACTGTCACAGTGGTTTGGAGCTGCATAGGATAGTCTATATTTGAGTATTTATTCATTTATTTTTTTGAGTTCAAATATGTTAGTTACAAATAGATTAGCAGCTTTGTGGAGAATTTATGCCCCATTAATGAAATGCTCTTGCAACTCAGATTTTAGGCAAACATTAAAGTGTCTCTATTTTTCTGTACAATAAATGTTTATTACTGAAATGATTTTATTTCAGAACTGTAGTAAATTGAACAACAGGAAAAGTGATTCTGCACTGCAAGCTCCAACACCTGTGTGTCTGTGTATTTATGTCTCTACAAACAAGCAGTCTGAGGCAATGCTCTTCCTGTTTTGGTTGCACTATAAGTCAGTCCTGCAGAATTTGCTGGTGACTGTACCAAAGGATACACCGAATAAACAAACCCTTTTCTGATTTTCTGTGCTCGTTATGTTATGCTATCAAAATAAATTTAAGATAAATATTCTACATGTAAGAGCATTAATTCTTAGTAAACACGTTAAGCTATAAATACATAAGGGAAGCTTTAGAGTGAAATCTATTTATTCAACTTCTTCGAAATGAATGACATGAGCACATTTCCCCACAAAATTTTAACATTACTGACTGATTTGAAAATGACTATCTACTGAGAAGTTATTGCATGTTATGAATGTTATGTATTGTGAATGTGCAATTCATAAAATCCTCTATAAAGCTTGGTGTAAGATATTTTAAATTTGTGTGATTATTGTGTCACCTTCAAGACTGAAAAGAACTAATCATTTCCTCCTTTTACACATTTGTGAACTAAAACATCACTTTCCATTTTAAGAGTCCATTAAATTGGACAACTTCCCCAAGGACATAGGCGAAATATAGTCAATGTATAGTTTAATTGCATTATGTGGAGATTAATTCTGGCCCATTAACTTTCATCCAGGTTAGTGCAATAGGTCAGAGAGTGGGGAAAAGGGAAAAATGGTTTGGCCTTAAAGCAATGCAGGGGGAAAGTTCTGCATATAGACGAAGAGCATGGGCAGAGAGGAAAAGGTGCAGTGAAAGATGGTGTGAGGGGAAAATAGAGAGGAAGGACTCGTGAGGTTACTTTCCCCTGAACAGTTGTGGTAGCTGATCCAACTCAATTCCAAAAATCTCCTGTTGTGTGAGTTTGCTGCATGCATGTGTTGCATGATACCAGAACACAGACATGCTAGTAATGCACCAGATGATAATTTTACCTGGGTAATGTAAAAGCTTTGGCCTTCTTAACTCCTCCTTGGCACAGGCCCAGGGTCCAAAGCCTTTTTTGAAAATGTGTTTTAAAGCTTTTTTTTAATCACCAGAGCACAGATGAGCTGGTGAGAAGTAATACCAGCTACCACCCGGGTAATTAATACACAAATATGTCTGCTCTTGTCTCAGATTTCTCAGTTATTGCTAAATCAGTCGCTGTGCCATGCTTCTCCTGCGCGCATGTAAAATAATCCTCAAATTTCCATTCACTGTGTTGGGGTTGCTCCTCTGCACGGTGGGGCAGTATGAAAGAGTATCTGGTGGATCGAAAAGGGCATGAAAAATTTAAGAGAAATGGATCAGGTATTTGAGAGGATATCCCTGCATGCTTGCCACAGATAATTTTATCAAATCTACAATGTTTTCACATGTACTGAAACCACAGAGTGACATATTGTATATACAAGTACTGTGCAATTTAATTCTACACTTAAATTTTAGTTTTTCCTGATAATAATGATAATAACACATGGCATAGACGATCACTGGAAAGAAATCTAAACATGTAAGTTGCTGAACATTCTCCGCATTTGATTTATGTGTTGACAACCTTAGTGCTTGGTTGGTTTTTACTGCTACTGTATGTTGAGGTGCATTTCAGGTCACAGTATATCATATAGCTCTAAAGTTAGGGCAGACCCGCCCACACGAGTATGACATTTAAAAAAGAGCAAGGTAGAATTTACATCATTGGATGGGAATCATATTTCTAACCCCCCCCCCCCCTCAAAAAAACAATTGTTGTTCACCAATATAAAAATGCTCATAGTTGATTCTGTATTGATTATGAATAACTTAATGCATATTGAGTGCTGTTTTGGAGTCGGTATCAAATTAAAGAAAACATCCATCATTTTTGAGGGTAAATTGCTTATTATTGCAGAGAGACTTGTGGTTTCTGTCATGGGAGCGCCTTTTTTTTCATATTCTATTTGCTGAGGGGAATTATCATCATCTTCTCCAAAAAATTAGCTGAGTCTCTTTATTCATCAGCCGAGCCGTGTGACGTGCTATCAATGAAAGGCAAATGACTGGACTTGGAAGGATTATGACTAGGAGTGTCAGGAGATAACCTTTCTAAAACACCATGTAAATGAGTTTTCTACTCAAGTCCTATCTGGGTGCCTCTTAATGATGACACGTGACACCAGATGGGAAAATATGTATGGGTTAAAGCGTGCTTTCACGCACCCCCCTCCCCCTAAAAGAAAAGAAAATAATGAATAAATAAACCTCTCTTTTTCTATCATAATTTTCTCTCCTGTTGGCTAACACATCTGACATTTCCCTCTGCACTCTCTCTGGTGTCACTGGAAAATCTACAAAGAAGTGGTTCCTAATCTTGACACTTCAGGCAAGCAAAATCCCACACACGACAGAGACCTGCCTTGTCTATATTTGAGGCAATTAGGCCACATTTCTCCTCCCAGATATGATAACAGATGGGCATTTTATCTTCTTTTGGCTGACCAAACATGGCCATCAGTGTGGCATAGCTTCTCTTCTCGCAGGACTGAGAGGCAGAGGTGTCGCTGATGATAAAGGTGCATGCTAGTGGCTATATATGGAATAATCTAGAGTTTGAATACCCTCTAAAGGCCGTCAGTTTTTAACCACACATGCACAATGTAGACCATATGGTTAATAAAATGTTTTAATAACATACTGCATTTTCAGTGGAGTTCAGTCAGAGAAAGTTTTGAATAGTGGAAATCTTTTAAATGGTACAATAATTTAAAGAGAGTTTTAAAATGCAATTTGTGTTCATGTTAGTGAATTAGTTTAAGTGTGTTTTGTTTAAATGGACAGTGGTATCATAATAAAGAGTTGCTTTGAATAAATGACATTATGTGCATTTGTTTGGACTAATTTGACACACACAAAACTGTGCGGTGCTTTAGACTTCCTCGCTGTTTGGTAAGTTAATTAACAGGCAGTAAATAGAGAAGGCTTTGAAACAGCTTGAAATGAACAATAACCTTTTACAGTGAACCCAGAATTGCAAATGGAAGTCATGGTCAAGCCTGTTTGATCCATCGCTATGAGCATCTCTGTCATTGCTTTCATAGTTTTTATTCATTGGTTTTTCCATTGACTGGCTTATGAGGGCTCTAATGCGACATCTAAATTATCTAGGAAAAGTATTCTGGGGTTTTGCACTGATAGGAAATCCGCACGATGCCTCAATGTGAGGAGTTAAATGTTTTGAAGGTCGCAGTTTCTCTCATTGATCTTGCAATGTTTGTTAATTACATTGTCACTGATGTTGTGAGAGATAATTAAGCCACTATGTTTATATGCATAATTACGTGCACTCCGCATCAGCCTTTGAAAGACAGTGGCGAGAGTGAGAGAGGGGGAAAAAAATGTTTTAATTGTGAGCTGAGCAGAAACATGGCAATATAGATGCCCTAGTTACAATCAACAAAGAGCAACTCTGGCAAAAAAAAAAACACTCTAAAGACAAGATTTGCAACTGATGCAGTATGCTCTCTCCGCAGTCTTCAAACACTTTGGCTTTGTTGTGAGATGTAAAGTAGTAAGGGAGCCAGTGGGGGGAAAGGTGTAGGCCTGCTACACAACAGTAATACATATTTACAGACAGGCTTTTTTTAAGGCCATGAAATAAACACAAAATGACTAATTAAAACCACAAAGCCTTTTTCATTTGCCTCTGAAATGAAACCTGCTTCATTTTCTGAGAAGCCCCTGCCCCCAATTCTGTGTGTGGCCAGAGCTACTGCTGTACAGTTGCTGAAAACAAAAAGAAATGGAGACAAAAAGAGTATGAGTACATGACTCGGAGGTAGATACCTAAACCTACATGAAAGACCGAAAAACTGTTAAACTGAAGTGAGCAAGCACAAAACAAAACTTGTTTTTGTACCGCAACAACCGGTCTCACCTACAAATTGCTGTTTTTTTTCTCTGGGTGTTTGTGAAACAGGCTTTATCTATTCATATAACCAAGCTATGTTTTTTTTTTCTTTTTACAGCTCTGTGTAACATCTGCTATACAAAGGCCACTCTCCTATAGTGCACATGCGTGTAGTTTCAAGGGTCACAAAGTGTATAACTGTAAACGGTACTTTCTTAAAAGATTGTTCGTGCTGTTGACACATACTATTGCTGCTTCAGAATGACTGTTGGAAGTCTGTGCCAGCTTTATCTATTTGATAATCAGTGAATTATAGTGTGGGAATGTCATGTCACAATTAAACTGGGGTTATTATAAGTCATTTACAAGAACACATAGTATTAAGGAATTTATTAAAATATGCTCATGTTTGCAACAATGAATACATGGAGCCACTCTTGTTTGTGAGAAGCTAATAATAAGTGTGATATGACACTGCAACAAACTTTACTATTTCTTACTTTATTTGACTTTTATTGATCTCTTGGATTTGACAACTGTAAAAACTCAAACTCCTCCACGGCAGACTACAACTCCATGTAATGGAGGAGCTTGAAGCAGTGGCTAAGTTTAGTGAGCTTAGGGAAAATCAAAGACTCAATATGTAATCCTGGGTGTAATATGAAGCTTAGCCTGGTCCTGCCATGCGCTCTTGGCCCACAGCAGCTGGGAGAGCGCATAAACGGCCTTACATTGTAAGCCTACTCCATTTATGAATTTCTTCGTACAGTTAACCACACACTGACAAGTTTCTGCCCCCCCCCCGGCCTGCCAGTTGAATCTGTCTTTGGGGTAATAATGTCACTGGCTATTCATATTGTAACTCTAGAGCGGCTCTTTCCAATAATGGGCACACTTAAGCTTATGTAGATGTGGCCCGCCCTCTATCTAAGCCTTTGCCCCATAACACTATAGAGGGGAATGTTTTGAAGGGCAAAGGTAGTGTTGGTTTAAGACGTATCAAAAGGGTCGAGTATAAATCAGAGTGTGGCAGCGACATCAGAAGGAAACTGATAAGAGGGCAGAGAGTCAAAATGTACCTGTAGAGGAGAAAGGTGCTTGGCGACTCTGGGTCTTGCTCGGCGGCATGTAGGTGTCTTCTTTTGAAGGCTTGTCTTCAGCTTCTTTGTCGTCATGGTAACTGCCATCCTGAGACGCCACTACGGGCTCAGGCTCCTCTGCATCATCTTCCTCATCGCTGCAGCCTTGGGGCTGTACCATGTACACGCCCTCAGGAGGGCCGTCTTCGTCATTGCTGACTTTGAGTTCATGCTCCTGTTCATTTTCAGGGCCTGGCGGCTCATCGCCATACTCGCCGTTGACCCATTTCTCGATAGCCTCACGTCTCTTCTGGTCCTCCTCTAGGCTCTGACTTAGGCTCAAGCTCTCGGGAAAGTTGGTCTCATTGTCATCGTAGTGGGAACTGCCACGCTCACTGTTTTCTGCTACACTCTGGTCTCCCTCGGCATTCTGGGAGCTGCTGTCGAACACTACCTGGCGGCTCAGCTTGGCACAGATAGCATTGAGTTTTAGGCCACCTTTCCTTTTGGCGGCCATCTTGGATTTTCCTGAGGTCGTTTCAGTGCATAAACTCCTTTCAGCTGATGGAAACAGGAACAAAAAAAAAAAGATGTAAGATTAGTTAAAGTTGTTAAAAATCACAACTATCTGTGTAACAGTTTAAGAAATATATAACGCCACAATTCACTCAATAAGCAGGTTTTTTAAACGAGAACATGCTTTCAGTAACAGTTTGAACCAGCTTTTCCATGTCAGTAACTCGTACTGATTTTAACATCACAATGGAAAAACAACATAGTGGCTGCTGCTATTAATAACATCCAAAAGCACTTAACAATAACAGCACAAGACTGGAAGGACACACAGAGATACTGTACATATCTTTCTAAGTCACACCTCTTCGGTCAGCTCTGAATTCAATGCAGTGGTGGAAAAAAAGGAGAGGGAAAAAAAGCACAGGCAGATAGGTATCAGACCCCCTACGGTACTACAAGAAGCAAATACACGGCTACATAATCCTTCACATGACAGTGCTATAGAGACACTGAAATGTTATCTTTACTCTCACCTCAAGAGGCTGTGGTCCTGCCACTGAGTGGGGGGCTGCACAGCATTAAAGCTGTCAGGATGTGGAATGAAAACTCTGAGCACTTTTGGGCTTTTTGGAGCTGTGTTCTCATGTTGGCTATTCAGTGGGATTAGAGGCTGCTGGTTTCACTTTATTAAAAGGAAAATAATACGGCATGTATGTAATCTCTCTATACCCTGTTTTTCTTTTTTTACTGTTGATGTAGCCAAGGCAGTAACATAGATACATTAAACAAAAATGTTGTAGTTCGAATCTTTACTTTTAAGACATACTGCACAGTGTCAACATTTCCCCCCAAGTGCGGCCTCTCTGAACAATAGAACATGATAGAGTGTGCTTTGGGGCAGGAATGGGTGGCATTATTTCAACCCAAGTGGGGCTATCTTTATAACATGTCCTCTGATGAGGCAGGAACAGCTGCCTGTGGCATTCCATATCCAGAGCTGCCTTTTTAGGGCAGAAACTGCACTCTAGTACCTTTAACTTTATTTCCAGAGCCACCAAAGTTCACCTTCCAACAGCATATTCCAGACTCAAAATCAAGGCCAGATCTTTATCAAGTTGTAAATAACTTTTAAAAAAGCAAGGAGGAGGTGACCGTGAGTAACACAGTTTTTATGAGAGCAAAAAAAATAAAAAAAGCAGCAGAATCACCAGGCATCAGACAGGCATGTTAACTTCTATTCTGATTTTATTCAGTTGTATGTAAAGCTTTGTCAGTTGAGACTCAGTGAAAACAGTTCAACCCCACAGCAGAGATATTTCTTCTTGTATGAAACTGTATTGAATTTTAACTCAGCCACGCTGTGGTTAAGATAATACACTATACTAAGCTACGGACACACCATTTCACCAGGCAAAAAATGTGTGATATCAGAGGTAGCAAAGTTCTATCTTAAAGACTCAATACACTCTCTGTAACAATGAGTAAGAGCCTCTTCATTTTCCCTCAGCCATAAAGCCAAGCACAATCATGTGTGAGCCATTGCCAGCATTATGTAAATCACATCGGTGCAACATAAAATCCTGTTTTCATTTTCTTTTGCAAAGCTGTGGAATCATTAGAGGATATACAATTTGAAGGAGTTTACAGATTGCCCCGTCGCCAGACAATGCACCCCATGCACCCCACACATGCTTTCTCAGTTACTGTATTTACATTGCGGGCTTCCTCTGTGAAACAATGACTTCAGGAATTATGTAGTTCTGAGTAGGCCATATATCATTGGCACATTACTGTACAATTTAGTGTTAGACAATTGCAGGCGGGGGTGAAAGGGTCACCTTTTAGAAGACAGCAATTTTGAAGAAAAAAAATCAGCTGGAAAAACTATTAGGAAGTGGAAGACATAAATTGTCAAGTTTTTTTTATTTTTTTCAAAAATACTCTACAAAGGAAGATTGAGGTCATTTGGGTGTTGCAGTGGAGGTCATTTTTTTTCTGTTTACTGCGTTCAGTATTTCATGCTTTAACTACCGATTTCCTGTGCATTGCAATCTCAAGCTCCTTGTAGGAAATGACCCCTACACTGTTGTTTTTTTCCATTAGTGAGTATTTATGTATGATTTTCCGTTAACATTAAGGAGCGTGAGTGGAGGACTGCTACTGGTTGAGTATCTAAGCGGGCCTCTAACTGAATTATCAAACATCTTAAGCACATATTCAGTGTTTTTCTTTTTAAAGGTAGGGCGTGCTTTAAAACTAATTTAATATTGTGGGCTTCCCGTAAGGAAGAACACGCTATGGTTCAATGGTTTATGGAAGCTGTCTAAACTATTATTTATGCTGAGGGTTTCTGTCCACAGCAGCTTTTTGCCATTGCTTACAATAGGGATTGCTATGGTAACACTAAGCTGTTTACCTCAAGTCGTTTGTGTGCATGATAGCGTACAATGAGATAAAATCTGTGGGGACCTACATGAAAGAACAACTTTTCCCTCTGAGACCAACTCCCCCACCTCCCCGAGAGTCCAGTAAGCATTCTGCCTTATTAATGAATATCAGAAAGAAAAACAACACTGTCACATGCATTGGACATTATTTACAGTCTGTTTTAGCCTGGTGTGCTAATTGTCAAGGAGGAGACACCTCAGTAAGCACTGAGTTGAAAAAAAAAACAAAAAGGCAGGTTAGAATTTGAACACAACAGCTGAAACTAATTTTTCCAACTGCTTATGTTAACGGTGACACTATTTTTACTGGAAACAGTGCAGGGCCACAAAGCTGCGCCATATACTGCCTGTATAAGGCCAAAACCTGAGGAAAAAGTCAAGAAACTATTTTGAAAACGTTTGGACCAGGTCAGGTTCTTTTTCATCTTCAGTCAAAAATAAGTGCATCAAAGTTCTTTGGGGCCCTGTTTCTTCTCAGCCCTGGATGACACAGCTTATGTTCAAGTCTAGCCCTCCGCGCTGACAAACTTACTCTTCCACAGCTCTAAGCCCCACAGGTCTTGTTGGTTTTTTGATGCAGAGTCTCTGTTTGTGTGCCAGAATGATATCATGCCCAATCAAGTGGTGTTTCAAATCCTAATAACGCTGTTGGAAGTGCATTATTTGTGTGATCGTGCGCAGACTGTAATCAAGGCAGCTACGGGTAAAGGACGTGGGAGTTAACAATGGTTGTGACTGGCAGGGTCGCGGCTTTACCTCTTTCTGGCATACAAGATGAGGCAGTTTATGTCTAAAACACTTGTGTAATCATCTTCTGGAAGACGTAAAGTCACATTTACAACATATAGGAAATTGAATAACTTGACTTTGTTCATTCAAAGTGCAGCGCTGCACCATAAACACACCGGCTCCCTGCAGTGTTGTCACAGTTTGTATGGAGCGAGCACACAGGAGGGTCTGTATATAAGAGAGGTAGATATTACCTGTTTAAACTGAAGCTTATGTTTTCACCTAATCAAACACAAGTACAGGGCTTGTTGGAGATTCCTGCTGAGTTCCAACATGACTGACACAGGGACAAACCCCCCGCAATATCAGGAGTTAATTAATACAAACAGGGTCTGGGAGATGTCTATTTAGCTCAGGATTATTTTACAATATGCAACCAAGAGTTGCTGTAGCTCTTTAAAAAAGACCAGTTATAACTTTATGAACCTTTGGCAGATTAATCGACAAGGCTGCAGCTCTCTGTGTGTAGCTCAGTGAACCTTTTGTGTCTCTGGCTCTCAAGGGAGATGTATGTGTGAGAGAGCGTATGTGCATGTGTGTTTCAGGGAAATCACTGAGCCACAAAGGCAAACATACACAGACACACTTGAAAATTGCCATGTTTTTATTTTTGTAAATTTACAGCTTGCAGGAAAAGAATGTTTTCCTCTCCCCCCCATGCATGGTAGAGAAGCTGCGGCAGCCGCAAGGAAGTCAAGCGGAAAGCCACTGATGGACAACTACGGCACGACACCCAGACCCCAGCATCTGGCCCCTCTCTCATTTTTATTACACAAGAATAACAATAAGCAGGTCGTCGACCCCGCTGTGAGATTTTGCCACAGTTTTCCAACAGTCGGTGCAGCCGATGCTGAGAAATTTCCATTTTTCCGCATGCATATTTAATTGAGTTTTGTCCCAGTGGTGCGGAAATGATTTGTTTTTTGCTCTCTGTTCACTTGACTCCTCTTCGGAGTCGCTAACCCTGATTAAGACGTTCCCGTTAATTTCCCAGCGCACACCTTTTTTTTGTGCATTAATGGTTCTGATCGTCTAATTAAAACTTCTCAGCTCGGCTGCTGATCACCGCTCGTTGTGCCTCTGACCTGAAGTTTTAATTGCCGCATCAGAAGCGATAATAATAATTTTGAGGTTCTGATGATTAAAAACAATGCCACTGCCAACTAGTTGATAGATGGGGGTTTAGGGGTGGGTACATCTGAGAAGAAGTTTACATAGAGAAGGGATTTAGAAAGGGGCTGTAAAGGCGGGGATATACACCACCAAAGAGTAAGAAAGCTGTGGGGAGACAACTATAGGTGATCACTGAGGGGAAGGGGGTGACAGAGCATATGGAAGTCTCCCAGTCCTCCTTTCCCTCAGAGTCTTCCTGAAGAAATCGGTTTAGCTGCGACTGGGACTCAGCTTTCCTCACCTCAAATCTAAATCTGCCACTAACTGATCCACTTTGGAGCTCTACTCACTAGGCAGGTTTGCCAGGTTGGGGAAGAGAAAGAACAAGAGATAGAGAGCGCATGAGAGAAAGAAAGATAAAGGCACATAAAAGATGACGACAGTCCAATACCCTCTGCTTATTTTCATAAAAAGATAATAGCACAGTAAGCACAGTACAAAAGGCACACTGTTCATAAGGTGACTGAATGGGGGAAAAAAGGAACCTACAGTGACTGTTCACTGTCTATCATAAAACATGATACTGATGAGATATATATGATACGCAGATTACTGTCAAAACAGGAGAGGTGAAATGTCTGTGATCTTCTTTTAACAGTACTTTCACGCTGTACTTTACAGATCTCACAAACTGAAGCAATGATAGGAAATGATTCAGGCATGAAGAGAGGTACTGTGCACCCGGGAAACTGCCAACAGCACTGATCTGTCACAATTTGTTTTGTTTTTTAACCACTGGATTTCTAATTCTAAATCTAAATTTTTAAGGACCAGTGTTGTGCTGCGAAACATACTGTACATGCATACGTGCAGGCACATGCATACAGTACACAAACACAAGGACATACAGTCAGGAGGTAGCGGTCTTCTCTCCCCTGCCCCCTCCCCTCCCCTTGCCCTTCTCTCTCACAAATGTATTTTATTATTAATCAGTTGGTTGCACATCTGCCTGCTTGTAGCTGTTTTTTTCTATCAATAAAGCACTTATTGCTTTTAGTCTAGAAAGTGACCTTGCACATTGTGTGTTGTCTTTCTGGGGGTGCTGACCTTGAAGGACCCGTTTGGACTTTTTCACTTCAGCTCAGTCCACGGGCTGCTATCAAACACAAGCCCTCAGCCAAGTGCCACGCTCCCGTCACACCGCCGCAAAACACAAAAAAGACGCTGCAGGAGAAAGGCAGACACAAATGGCCCCAGTAACACACACACACACACACACACACACACTCTGACTGCACACAGGACAATGGCTGAACAAAACAATGTATATTTCAAGTGCAGACGGAAGAGGAAAGACGTTGAACTTGAGGGCAATCAGGCAGGAAAGTTGAAATCTAAGGACAAATACGCCCTCCAGCTTCATCACAAACAGGGTAATTATGGTGTTTTCCAGAACAGAGGACAAGCAGCCTAAAATGGTCTAAGGGAGAGAAAAAAACTATTTGACATGAGTGACAAGAACCATTCTGACAGCCGCGTACCAAAACAGCCAACTTTTATTGTGTTTGATGCTCAGGGTAATTCATGGGACACACGGCTAACTTGTTAAAATTGTACATCAAATCTGGACTCACAGCTGGCACCAGATGACGACTTAATTTATAAGTGTTGTGTTGTGAGAGGCAAAAACTTTGCTTTATAAAATACACCATCGCACACAGTCCCATGCTTCCACAGACGGAAACATGTATTCCTGCAGCTTTGTTTTGAAGCTCAACTCCCGTGTTCAGTTTCAAGACACAAGTAGTGCAACTTGATAAGCCAACCGCCATGGTAAATGAGCAGACGACCCCTGTGTCCCTCCCTGATGGTTGATGTGCTCGGTGCGGCAGCAAGGCAGTGTGGGTAGTACAGTGGAGAAGGGGCTCAGCGGTGTACCTCTCAAGGGCCCTTGAGCTAATATCTGTACAGATTAACTGCTTCAGTTGTATTTTGGTCACGGGGATCTCTCTTCGCCTTTGTGGCTTGTTGGGAGGGAGAAGGGGAGATTGTGTGAGTGTGTGTTATTATGCTCATGTGAGTGTTAGTTACACACTATCCTCAGTAAGCAAGTGAACGGCCTGTTCGCCTAAGAGGTCAGAAGCCACCAGACTGGTGTGTGTCACTCCATGTCATTATCTTTGGGGCCATATTTAATTCACCAAAATCTGGAGCAACGCTGCTGAGTAAGTCATCCCCATCCTCTTACCGTCACCTACACCCTCGATCTCTCCACAGGACACACACACAAACACACACAGTGTCAATCCTCCAGGGTAAACTCAGCACACGCCGCTCCATTAGTTATCAATTAAGTCTGGAAATCTCCACCTGGCTTACACACAGATGAAGCCAGCACACATGCATAGCACCCCTCTCGACAGGAAGTCGAGGAGAGGATGCCTTATTTGACTACGAGTGTGGGTGAGAGAGTGGGTTTGTGTGTCCATGCGGGTGGCACTTTTGTCCATGAGGTTAACCTTGATATGAGGCCCTGTCAGGCCAGATAATGTCAATCAATGACAAGCCCTCACAGATAACCCCTAATGTGAAGCCTAAAAAGCAAAGCTGTTTAGATCTTTAGACATGCCCCCTTTCACCAGCATATGAATTGCATTACAAGGAAATGAGCTGTGGCATTTCTTTAATAAGACTCTTAAGACATTTTGACAGCATATAAGGCACTCTGCCGTTAAAAAAAATTAAATAAAGCCCCCGCTGACAAAGCCTCCTCACACAAGGCAGTGTTCTGATGGGCAGCTAAGTCCCTGTTAAGCAGAGGAGAGGAAAAGACATGTAGGGAGGGGGGAAAAGGAAAAAGAAGGGTGGACCTTTCCCTTCTTTTTTCTCAAGCTCCCGGGGACTTCTTAATTGATTTCCAAGGTTATGTTTCAAATTTGTTTTTCAGATACGGGGGCCTTTGTGAATGAGAGCACAAGTCAATGTTTTTGAAGCAATTTCCCTAAATTCGGCCTGGTTTGGAACGTTCGCATCAGATCTCAGTGACCTCCTCCTCCTTCTTCTCCACCCTTTGCCATTTTTATCCTCTCTCTCTCTTTATCTCCTTGAAAAGAAAGAAGTAGGTGACATTTACCCAAAAAAATCATATATTTTCAGACAGGATTCCTGCGCTGACAACATCGATCCCTGCCTACCATTAAAAAATTTGCTCTGCCTGACAGACTTTTCCTCTTTTGGACTTGATATGCAGCAGAATGAATCACAGGTGCCCGTGGAAATGTCATCCTGGGCAGGTTTTCTCCCAGTCCATAAATGACCCATGTTTCGCTAAAAGACTTTTTCAAACACTTACTTTTTTTTTTTTTACCACTTTCTACACATTCAATGCTCAACGCATTCTTCTTATGAAGCACAATTAAATTTTGATCAAAACACATTCTTTGTTGGGGTAAGAGAGGAAGTGATGAGAATGAGTCTTCCTGCTCCTGGGATTTGCATTTGTTAGACCCTGTGGCTGTGACTCTGCTGCCAGAACTAGTTTTACTTTTCTGATAAGCAGGGTGGAAGTGACAAAAGGTTTGAAATGAGATATGGCATTTTAAAGTGTATTTGTGTCCATCTGTGGTTGTAAAAGTGTGGGTATGTGCACAATACACTGTAAACACATACTGAATGTTAAGTGGCTGCAACCAATATTAAGTGTGTGTTGCTGTATGTGTGTGTTGCGCGCCTGCTGGCAGGCTTGTAGACAGCAGGGCATTGTGCTCTGCGCTCTCCTTCTGCTCCTCTCTGTCTAGTGGCTGCAGGTCACATCATTTTCTGTGAGACACACACTGTCAAATACGTACACTGACATTTCTCCACAGTCAGGAAAAAGCTGATCCACAGTGAGGATAAACACACCACTGCATCAGTGACAGCACTAAAACAGTGTGCTTTACCGAAAAAGTTCAATGTGAACTGGAGGCGGAACTAAACGTGGCAGTTTTCACCTAAAACAGGAACATTCTTGTTTCTGGGAGTTCAGTAGAGGGAGGAATGTGCCGTGACTGAATTTGAAGGTGTGATAAAACAACACTCACAATAAGGGAGAAAAAAATGACTGTGAAACGATGAAACAAGCAAAGCTGCTTTACAGGAAAAAAGAATGCTGTCTATTTTGGGTCTCAGTATACAAAAGGAAGTGCTGCTAAGTTGACTCAAACAAATAAATTTGCTTTTGATAAAACCACAGCAACTACTTTTGCATTCTACACCAAACCCACTTTGTTTCCTGCATCTTTATCTTCATGAGTTGCCACATTTGTGAGAAGCTGCTCACTAAATTGTCAAGCACAAACAACTGAAGGTTTTCAAACTGCAGCATTAACAGCTTAAAATGAAATTTTATTTTAAAAGTGACAAGTTAAAGGAAAGCCTCAGAAGTGAACATGGAGTGCTTGCCTATTTGCGCTGTATCCAGCTGTCCGTTTTACATTTCTCTAACATTAATATTCCTCTTATTATTATTTTAAAGTGAAAACGGATACTCAGTTGAAGTGCAAATCTGATGAATTACGCGAGCAGATTGCTGCTATTAATTATTAAAACCTATTTTATAAATATTCAGGTCTGTCATGCATCTAATAATGAACGCTTTAGAGGAGGTTACTTCCCGTGCGCATCCTAATGTGTCAGAAATATCACTTTTAATCACGATCGTGTCAGCGAGTGCTGGGTTTGAACCTGCCGAAAAAATCTACCAAATCAAGGAAACTCAGCTGGCCTACTACTGTGCTCATCACAGCTCTTCCGTTCCTGCTGTTTCGCATGATCCAGGTTCTTCTCCTGCCCCGTTTAAAGAGGTGTTGAACACCTCTCAGCTCCCCGCTGCATTCTTACTGTGGTAATTTGAATGGAGAATAATGCATCGGCAGCACTCTACCCTTCTGGACACACCTAGTCCCAGCGCTACTGCTGCCATATGCTGTGTTGATACATATTCATAACACTTTCTCGTGCGTTGAGTGTTGGTGCGCAATGAGGCTTAAATGAGTGTCTCACAACTTCAAATGGGAAGAGGAAAAAAGAAAAGAAAAGGCTGGGCACAAAGAAAGTTAGATTGGTCTTCTCCTTTTCCCTCTTTCCTCTTTTCTTCTGCACTCATCTGCAAAGAAGTTCGGGTGCTGATAGGTGATCCCAGTGCTTTAGTGAGGATGAGCGAGAGGCTGTGGAGTTTCAGGATTGTCGTCAAGAAGCTGTGAGAGGCGACAACTGTCAATGCGGTTGGATAAACTGTGCTGTCAGGTGGGGCGAAAGGTCTCGCAGGTAGGACGAGAGTCAGTGGCACTGTACCACGACCTCCATACACCTCAGCAGTATATACATATGCTGCATAGAGCATACACATAACCACATAGAGACACACACACACATTGTAGAGCGCTCTAAGATTAACGCTGTCAGAGCTACAATGATACCCCTTCATTATCTGCACACGGGGCCTCCTTCGTGCGCTTGCTTGCCTCACTGTCCTCTCCACTGCTTCTCTATGGAGGTAGTAATTACTAAAGCTAACATTTCTTGCTCTCTGTGCCTTCAACTACCCCTCCACTTCCCCGTTATTTCTTTCTCTTTTTGCAGTGCTTTCATGTGGCTTGCCAGCCTTCATGCCGACTGTTGCAACAGCTGAAGGTATGCCAGCGTTGATGGCAGCACGAGTGAGACTCACTGTGTATGTGTGAGTGCTGTTTTATGAGATTATTTGGTGCCCAGCTGATGTGTAATAAAGGCCCAGTGTGGTACCCCTGATTTAGATCAGTCCTCTGGGTCACTCATTGTAGTACAACAACAGAGAAATGCTTGATGTACCACTGCATTGTCTGTTGTACTATACATTGTTGGTTTAACAGGCTGGGATCAGAGAGATGCTCCCTCTTGCATGGCATTTTTCATTATCAACAATGCTCTTACTCTTCTGGCTTTCTTCTTCCTCTCCCACTGGAACTATGGCTTTATCAAAGGTGATAGCTTGCTCAGGCGCATTTTCTCAAACGTCTTCTTCAGCCAGCCATTTCCCTAGCTGCTCTCGGGTAAACGTCACTCATAAAAACCGGGGAAGATTTGATGGTGAGATCAAAAAGAAAGAAAGGACAGCAAGGAGAGCAGGGAGTTTGGGCGGAAAAAGAGAAATGATACCCTCCTCCCCCATCTGACACCAACGAGTGAGGAGGGTAATTCCTCCGAGCAGGGCCTGTGTTATCAAGACGCAAATACAACAAAACGCTGGGTGCTGCCATGAGACATCAAAATGGGTGATTTTGACTTCAGAGGGTCTTCAGATGCTTGAGGAGTTGAGAGAACAGAAGGTACCAGCAGGCTGTTAACAACCAATACGGGAACCACGCCAGAAAGACTGTCTCCTCCCAAAATGCCAATCGGCACCAGATCAGTAAAGGCTTCCACCATCCTGTAATATCCCACCTGAGCACTTTCATCTGCTGAAACTTAAATGGCTTGAAAGTTTATCAGCTGCTCTACATCTGTTATTTACTGCACCGCCGGGATAACATGCTAAAAAGTAAAACTTCCACAGGTAGGTGCCACAAAGGCAAAAAAGACAAAGGCAAAGAACAAACGGACACAGACTTTTCTGAGGAGACTGAGGGCTTCAACAGGTGCCTTGAAAGCAAGAATTTTATGTCGTTTGCCTTCCAGATTTACATCAGTAAATCAAAGACTTGCTTCGTTCTTTGGAGACCTGAGTTGTGTTGTGACACGCTGAGAGGGACGTCCGCATTTTCTCCGGTGTTGTTCTCGCTCATTCTTGGAGCATTAGGCTCACTCTAAATAGCCTCAAGGAGATTAGGCTGGCTCATACTCAAATGCACATTTCTTCTAAAACCCACTCCACGAGTGGGCCAGAGATCAGCGCAGGAGCCTGGTGGGACGGTAGTCATAGAAGATTCTGTCAAGTGTAAATCAGCTGAGCGGAGGAAAAGAGACAGGGAGGACGAGTGGGAGAGAAAGGCTGAGGTAAAAGACAAACAAGTGTTGGCTCTGCTATATGAGTTTAGTTAGCTAGAGAGTTAGTGCATGAGTTATGGCTAGCGAAGGGCTGAGGGACGCTGTATTTATGAGGGGACTGAGTGAGTGTTAAATCCCTGGTAAGAAATAAAGTCGTCCCTGAGCGAACAGGGGAAACATTTCACTCAGTCTAAGAGGTGCCTTGAAAAAAAATGAAAGCCATCCCTCTTCCCGGGGAAAGCACTTTTCCGTATTCCCTAAAATTGCTTTATTCCTTAAAAATGTTATAGATCACATCCAAGTAGATTGAATCTCATATTTGAATAGAGGAGAGGATTCTCCATGTGCATAATATCAAGGGAGTTCATGAGCCAAGGAAAGGGAAAGAATCTGATTCTTCTAAAATTGCATGCGGATTTTCTGAGGGATCTCTGGCTAAGGGGGGCTGCCAAAACACACAGTGCACTTGTTGCAGTGCAAGGGTTCATCCAAGAAAAGTTTTCCACTGTGGTTTATCCAGGAAAAGTAGGTTTATTTTCAATTCAAATATTAGAATTTAGCTATCTAAATGAATCTTAGTATCTATCTGTCCATCTATACAGATAAATGCATGTATCATTTATTTAAATTATTTTTTCCTCACAAAAAACTTGCAATGTTGAATGGAGGCAAAGTTAGAAAGTGAGAAACAAAGGAAGGCACATGGCCAATGGAAAGGAAAAGCTTCCCATTGCACTTTGTGCACATCCAACTCTAACTCGGACCTCTCTCTAAACCCCTGCAGTGGTAATAACAATTATTACTTAAAAAGGCTATATTTTTGCATTAACTTAAAAGGCTATATCTTTTTCTTCCCCTCCAGCCTGTGCGGCCTCACTTACCCTAAGTATCTTCATAAATCACCAGTTACTGTTAACATGTACTCCACAATTCAGTCATCAATCTCCTACCAGGTCAGAGTGAAAACAGAGGGGGAAATGTCTGCTTAGTAAAATGTCTCTCTCGTGAATGCCGCTACCACCACCCACTACTCAAACACACACACACACGGAGAGCAGTAGCGCACACAGACCAGTTAAATAACAAACACACGCGCCCGGCACACAGCAACCAGAGCAGTCCTATGGGACTTGGGAGAGGCTGCCAGATCGCCACGGAAACGCAAGCCAAATTCAATTCTGACTTCACCTTTTACTCTGGAAGCTGGTTTCATTTGTTATAAAAACAAATAAACAGCAAGCGTGAAGTTAGAGCCGGGCCAACTTCTGCCTCATCTTTCTTTCTTTTTTTCCTGTGGGCCCCGACAAGAAATATCAGGCCCAGGCTGTAGCAGTAGGCTGTTTGAGAGACAGACACCCACTGGGCCGGGCCGCATGTAAATCTGTATTTATGTTCACAGACACAGTATTTATTTAACAAAACGGAGAAAATCTAATTGTACACGAGGAGGATTATTCCTCTCAGAACCGTGTCTCCACAAGATAGAAAAGGACTCTTTCTTCAACAGACACTGTTTACATCAGCAGAGTGGAAAATCCCTCCGGTGACAAACCTCTCCATCATAACATCTAAATCTAAACAGCCAAATCAATCTCGACCAACACCGCAAATTACCTCATGTCATGTCATCCAACAACATCTGTACTTGACATTGGGGTGGAGGGATTTTAGGTGCTTTTTATTCATTTCAATTTTTAGCCCCTGGAACGGTGTATTTAGATCATATTTCCCTTCTGTTTAAAGTCAAATAAAGTGTATTTGTGTAGCCTTTGATCACTTTAACATCATGAGAATGGCGTCATGATAAAAGTATTTGCTATAAAGTTAAGTAATGTGTAATTAGTGGTGGATAAAGTATTCAGATTCCTTACTTAAGTAGTAAAACGACAATTTAAAACAACTCAATTAAGTAAATTAGTCCTGCATTAAAAAAACTGTACTTAAAAAATACAAAAGTTACATATATATAATAAAAAGTACACATAATGGATTTCAAAATGTTATATGATTTTATATATTAATGGATTATTATTTCTGACAAACATGCAACATGTTAATGTTGTAGCTGGTCGAGGTGGAGCTTATTTAAAACTACTGTATACACTGTTGGTAAGTTTAATCTATAACAAAGCACTTTTATAAGATGATCATATCTTTTATTTGTAAAATATGAATCTGTTAAGTAACTAGTTAGTGTAAATGTTAAACAAATGTAGTGGAGTAAAAACTACAATATTTGCCTGTTTGCCAGTCCTCCATTTGCAACATTGGAATAAGTTGCACAAAATATAAAGTAAAAGTACCTCAGAATTGTAGTGTGTCATAAACGTAACTGTAAAATATAAAAAGTAGAACTGTGGATTGCTATAAGGCATAGCACAAAAAGTCAACAACAGAACTTTTGAGGAAGCAGCACACCATTAAAACTAATTAAACACATCACTGACATTCAGTGCTCTATAGGTACAAATGTGCATCTGTAATTAAAAACTACACATTTTTTCCAGAGAGCAAACATTACACCTGCTCTGTTTCCTTAGTCACACGCTCTCTCCTTCTCACTCTCTCTCTCTCTCACACACACTCTCACACACACACACTTTGACACCACCCACCACATCTCTACACATGCGTGCCTGACTCATGCCAACTGCAACTAGTAGCAGACCCGTTCACCTCGGGGTAGCACTCAACTCCTGTGTGTGTGTGTGTGAGAGAGAAGAGAGAGAGAGAGAGAGAGAGAGACAGAGAGAGAGAGAGAGAGGGAGAGGAAGGTGTGTGTGAGTCTTACCTGGCAGCAGACCGCCCTCTGCGCTCTGTCTCACCTCTCCCTCCTGCCCTGGAAGAATTCTCTCCACAAAGCAAGGCATTTTCTCCTCAACTGCTCTCTGCCAAGGCTCTGCTCTCTCTCTCTCTCTCTCTCTCTCTCTCTCTCTCCTTCTCACTCCTTTCCTCTTTCCCACTCTGTACTCCTCTCTCGCTGTCTATCTCTCCTCCCTCCTTACCCTCCCCCTCTCTCCACTCCCTCCCCTCCTCCTTCCTTCTCCGAGCACAGATGTCGAGGCTGTGCGAGTTTACCCACTTTACCAGTAGGGGTCCTTCATCGCCCTTCTCCACCCCACAGCCACATGGGGGAACAAAAAACACACACACAAGCACACACACACACACACACACACAGGCCCCAGGAAGAGAGAGCCACTTAACGGGCGCCCTCCTGTCACTGCTACAATGAGAGCCCTGTGCCGAGCAGCACGGCTGTATGAGCTGTGTGCATGTGTTTGTGCGTGTGTGTGTGTGTGTGAAAGTGAGAGAGAAAGAGAGGGAGAGAGACAGGTGTGAAGTGGGTGGTGTACACAGGGGGCTGGCCCTCGGCCCTTTCCAGACCTGTTCAGCCCTGTTCGACTAGGCTCGGTCCTGGCTCCTGTAGTACAGTAGTGACTCTCTCACACACACACACACACACTCAGGGGCATATGAACACACAGATTGACTTACAGAGGGTCCCTCAGAGCCAGCAGCCAGAGAGAGAGTGAGAGAGATTGTGGGCATGCACAAGCATACACACTTTCACTCATACACAATACACACACACACACACACAACAACAACAACTGCCGCTGTTTGCTACTGCTGCAGTTGACAGTGATAACATGTGCTTTGTGCCCTATGTGTGTGTGTCAGTGTGCATGCACACACAAACACACAGCGGATGCCTATCGGCTCTCGTATTTCAGGTCTCTATTCTATCCGTTCAGCTTTTGTTTTTTTTCCCCATTTAAAAAAAGAAAACCGTCTTCATTGACACTGGCATGTTAGATTTGAAGGCTCTTAGCTAGTGTACAGTGGGGAATTTCTAGTTTCGCTCATACTTGTGGGGCACTTTTCACATTGCAATATCAGTACTGGAGAATATTAGCTGTCCTGCTGAAGAATGTCAGATCTCTGGCTGCCTTTAAATAAGGGCAGATTCCCCCGAGTAAAAGAAAGGAACTAACTATCAGAGTCTCAATAAGCCTGTAATTATCTTCTGTGCGCGACATCATGTTAACAACTGAATTAAAGCTGGAAAAATGCTTTTAAAAAAGCAAGCGAGAATAGGAATGATACCACTGTTTGAGTAGTGGAGTGTGATGACTCCATGCAAAACAAATTAACTAAGAGAAAGGACTAAGATTAAAACTATGTGGAACTTGATCCCACATTTTTATCAAATATTGCCCAACTTTTATGGCAGTTTATATTGCAGGAAAGCAGTGATCCTGATCATGATCCCATGCTATTAAAATATCAGAACAGTAATTATCAGGCCAAGCTTTATGTGAGGACTTGTTTTTCCATTTATTGCTGCCTGGAACAGGATAAGGGTATCTGCCCTCTAGACGTGATATCCCGGACCTGCTGTTGGTATCATTTGAACAGAGGGTGGATCACTTTTATTTGAGTTAAACAAAGCCTTCTAATGACACAAAAATGGTTGTCACTGCTTGACAGACAAGGCTCCAACGCCCAAGCAGACTTGCCTTCAAAACGTTGACAAAGAGTAATAAAGAAAATAGGATGTTAAAAGAGCAGGACACGGATGTTGAATAAAGCCACCAGAAAGTGTACATACTTAAAGTCATGATAAGCTAATGAGGGAAACAGAGCTGTGCTTTTGGTTGACTCTTATCACTGTTTGCATCAGTAGCAAATCTCCCTCGACAGCAAGACTGAAATCAAATACAAGTTTTTAGGCAGATGAAGGAAAGTCATTTGTATTTACAGGAAATAAGAATGATGCACTCAATCATTATTCCCTTGCTGTGCTAACTAGAACACAGCCCCTGTATTAGATGTTGGAGGAGCAGAACAAGGACAAGTAAAACATACCTTAAATAGACTACAAATGAAGTCACTTAACACCCACTCGCTTCCCTCGCCACCCCCTGCTCTGTCTGTCTTCAACAGAAAAAGCCTGTGTTTGACTATCTCCCTCTCAGGTTCATAGTTGTCTTTTGCTTTTTAAACAGGCACCTCGCCTGTCACCGTGCAGGAACGGGCGCATTCCCCTTAAATGGCTCCTTTTGACAACTGATCTGTAAATACAGCCGGATCTGCAACTTCCCCCTTTTCTCTCGCTGCACTTTCTCCCTTCTCGTCTTTGCTCTCCCTCCCTCTGCCCAAACTCGTTCCAGACCCACGCACACACACACACAGACACACACAACATGAAGGTCTCCCTATGACACCCCCCCCCCCCCCCCCCATTCTCATGCACCCACGCACACACACACCGAAACACAACCATACACACACAATTACCCCCACATACCCCTCCCAACTTCCCCAACTCCATTCCCCCTGCCTCTATAAAAACACAAATATGCCATAACTCAGGCAGTGCTGCCACATAGCCTCCATCTTGCCCTGTACCGGGGAGGGGGAGGCCTCTCAGGAAGGTCACCAACAAATGGTTTTCCGATTCACTGCCCCTGAAATAATTTTGTGTATTAAAACCTGAATCTGCACTTTCTGGCCTGAAAGCTTTTCTAATTATTCCGGTGTCCTTGGGACAGACACAGATCCTTCACACGCCGGGGGAAACAAGCTATAGAGCAACCACTACAGCCACAAACACCCCTCCACCCACCTCCCTCTCTCTCTCTATCCCTCCATCTCCCCACCTCCTCTCTCCTCTGCTCTGCTTTCCTCTCCTCTCCACTCCCCGCTTTACAGCCACCCCCCTCCCCAATCTGTTTTCAAAGCGTGTCTGTCCTTTATTAAATTGTTTTCTTTTCCACATTATCAGTTGCCATGGAGACCTCATCTCTCGGATTATTTGAATTTCATTATATCTATTGATTTGGGAGCATTTCATCTTTTTTATTGTTTTTCTGTCAATTTTCGAAACGAATAACCATCTAATTTGCGTCAGCGCTGATTACGTTCGTCCCTCAATAGAGGTCGGCAGCTGCGCCGGGGAAACAAATCAATGGAAAAACATCATAAAACTCGAAAGTACAATCAACCAGGATATGGGTGACATTCCGTGGTTGCTGAAACGAAGTCATCAAAAAATATATACTTTTTTCCCCTGCGCCTCTGCATGTGTGGGGGTGCAGTGAGGAGGACACATATGTGTCTGGGCAGATATATTACTATATTTCAACAGATAATATACTATGGTAAATTTCCATACTGACAACAGCCCCTCCCTGCCTGACAAAACAAAAAAATGCTTACTGTATCTAAATAATTTATGCAATTTTAGCATTTATATATAAATTTTTTAATAAGCTGCTTGGAGCAAAGTGGCCATTAACAAAACACACAGCTGTCCAATGGGCTAAGCCCAGCAGATCAATTGTGCTTTTTTTATGACATGATAAAATGCTTTTAAAGCAATTTACACAAATATGGAAAAAATGACTTCATGGGCTTCATTTATTCATAAGGACGTGTATTAGGGGAAAAAAAGTCTTACAATAGCCAGACAGGAGAGATCGTCCCGGTCCTAACTGGAACGGACTTGCTGCCCTCTCCACAAGGACATAAAGTTTCATTACTGATGCACGCAGTCAAAGGCAATTTAGCAAACACAGTGTGCAAAAGAAAACATCAGCATATTGCAAGTGTTCCTGTATTAGGCGGACCTTGCATGTTGTTTTCCAATTTTGATTCATTTTTGTGGGGGCAGGGTATGGGGTTGATAGACACCCCCCCCCCCCCCCCCCCCCCCCACCCACGCCCAGTGTCACCCTGACCCAAAGCCAAGGGGACGTAGCCTCAGTGACAGGGACGTGTGCTTTCTGGCCCACGAAACCAAGCCAAACCATGTGCCAGACAATGGGGCCCTGCAGCAGGACAAATGTGTACACACACCTTCAGCTGAACAGTGATATACAGCACACGACTCCCAGACTCATTCTGTGAGAAAACAGGCCCACAAATATTTCAGTGGGTCTGATCATTTAGCATCTTAGTGCAGGCACACACACACGCATTATGCACAGGGGTATGGATGGGAGGGGGCCGGCAGGGCCATTTGGAGGCTAATCTTGTTTCAAAGCATCCTCTCTTCATGTGCCGACAATATGCCTGAGCCGCTCTACAAAACGCTGCTGCTGTTGCTGCTGCTGAAGGCCCCATGTTTGCAACACATGTCAACATTTGACAAAGCATTACTTTCCCCCCCAACAATATTCTCCTGCTCAGGCCTCTGAAATGAGGGCGCAAACAAATTAGCTTTTTATGTTTATTTGTGTGTGTGGGTGTGTCAGAAGGGGGGAGAAAGGGAGATCTCATTTTATAAGGCACTAGTTCTCAACCCGAGACAGAGAGAGAGAGAGAGAGAGAGAGAGAGAGAGAGAAAGAGGGAGACAAAGAGAAGAAGAGAAAAAAGAAAGAAAGGCTGAATGTTTTAGAGTCACGATTCTTCTCCTGATTGCCCTAGCTGTCTCAGTTGTGCAAAACATGACCCTCCCCTCCCTCAGCCACGACAGAAACACGGGCGACTGGATAAACACTATTTTATGCAGTGACTAGATGAATCGTCAGACAGTAATTACAGTCTTCCTCTCGCCCCAACAAAACTCTACTGTACAGGCTCTTTCTTTGTCACCAAACTGCAGTAGGACGTACTACAAAACTGCAGGTGTGTGACATGTTTGTCAATGCCTCTCCCAACTAGATAAATATAAATATTAGACCCTGTGACAACAGTGAATTGCTCTCTGCCGCTTTCAGCGATGTGTTAATAATCTGTAGCTGAAAGAGGACTTGTTGTGTGGACGGATGATGTTATCATGTGCAGTCAAACGTTGCGGGGGCTGGCTTTGTAGAAAAAGTTTGGTGATTTTTTCTGCTACCCTTGCAGCTTCTGCTTTCCTCTCCCCGATGTTACAAAAATAACATGGTTGTGTCCCAAACTAAACATTCCCACACAGTGGCTGGTAGTCTGCTAGGTCTCTGACACCAACACGTGTCCCACACAGACAACTCAGTCCTGATCCAAACTTGATGTGTTGACAAATTTGGTCCCAGCAAACAAGTTAATTTGTTCATGTGGCGGTGCCACATATTGAAATTTCAGGAATGAAGATCACATCACATCAGATATGAGTTGGTGATGAGAGCGGCGAAATACACACACACACACACACAACACTCTTTCTCTTATTCTATACTGATTCATCCGCTCAGGCCGAGCCCCAAATGTGGTGCAGTAAACCGTGCTGTCAGTGTCCGAGCTCTAAAAAGCACAATTACAGAGGACCTCGACTGAATAATTTAAAGAGCATAATTATTGACCTCTATCCGAATTCCTCTGAAAGGTACATTAAGATAAAGAAAAGCGCTGGAGGTGGAAGTGGAACTGAGGGAGTGTGTCTCCCCAGGCCTCCCTAATGCACTCTCCTGCTGTACTCTAACTTCCTGTGGACCCCTAATGTGCCCGCTGCTCGCTGGCCTGATGAAGACTACGGTTAATGAGGCCCCTGTTTCTGAAATGAAGTATCTCTGAAACCATCAACATGCATTACTATCAAGCCACCACCCCCCGCCAAACCACACGTATATACACAAACACACACCAACGTCAGTGTCCCAATCCAGCATACACACACACACATCCACACAGACCACCAGTCCTTCACCCCACCTTTTAGTGCCACCAGGGGTTGTGGTAGGCTGGATCAGTCTGGGGGAAGGGTGGGAGTGGGGAGAGAGACTGTGTGAGGGTTGAGGGTTAACTGTCCCTCAGGGGGCTATCAGTGAACTGGGCAGCCATCGCTGCTGGTGTCCCTGGTTCTCAATTGACAACCAGGCTCTGACAGATTAGCAGCTAGTCAAGAGGAATCCATGGCCCAGGACACAATTAAAATAATCACTTTTCTCAAATTTGGCTCTATGTATGTGACTGTGAGTGCAACTGGATCTGAATGAAGCATTGCAAGACTGTGTATGCGCACACGCGTGTGTGTGTGTGTGTGTGTGTGTGTGTGTGTGTGTCTGTGTGTCTGTGTGTGCACTGGGGGGTCGTTGAGAGCTGGCAGCAGGCTTGGGGGAGGATACAGCGAGATGAGGCCTTTTTAATTAAAAGAAAATATTTGTGTTTGCATACTATCGCGGCTGGAACCTGGGACAATTCCGAGAATTCCAGTTGTTTAATGGTTCGCTCTTTAAAGTGATTTGGGGGTATTTCAGATCCTCTTTGCATACATGCATTTTTAAAATTTCAATTAGGCTATACATTTTTTAGGTAAGATTAAGAAGTTGTATGTTTTGGTACTTTATTACTTACATTTAGTTTTTTTCCTGAGATAAATGACCACATTTTTCCATTAAGAAAAATTCCTTTAAGGTGGACTTTATCATCAGAAGGGTGCTGCTGTCTCTGCTGTATTTCAACCAGGAAGGATAGAGGGCACTGAAATAATTAGGCGACTTCTGCAACATCCTGAATGCCAAGGACAGGTGGATTAAAGTATTAAAACAATCGCATTTCAGTCTTGAAATAGTCTTGTGCACGACTCAGCACCATGCACATCCGTTCAAGTTCAGCTGCCAGCTCCATAACGCCACAGGAGAGGGATAGAAAAAAAGTCCAATCCCATTAGCTACGTACATGCATCTCAGCAGACCTGCTTGAAACGTGAGCAAATCTCAGTGATGATTATCCCCCAAAGCTCTCAAACGATAATACATAATCGAACAGTACTGAAGATTTCTTTGAAATCACACAGCTAGTGAGCACTAATTTGGGTTTCCCCATTTGCGTTAGAATCTGGTGCTTTCCAAATGAAACAGAAGAGACTGTCGCAATCAGTCGCCTCTGCACCCGAGGAGACATTTAACTGCTGTCCTCCAATTAGAGGCCTGAGAACGGAGCTCCCTACATTAGGAGAAGGAAATTATTTAAGACAAAGGTTAAGACATGAGTTCACATTTGATTCTATTTGCAGTGCAAAATTAATAAGAAAGCAAAGTGCTCCATAGTGCTGGTTCACTCAAACATTTCGGTGTGCGATCTTCAATTTAATCAGGGCCGTTTAACACAACTCTGTGCTTTGACAATCAGTGAGTATAGTAATAAAAGGGTATTGAAAAAAAAAGTTTGATCTTCTCCGAATGTATAAAATGCCAGCCCTAATATTAGTGTTAAGAATTAGAATTTTTTTTTCCTAATGTTGCAAAATAGGGGCTAAGGGTACTTGTTAATTTATTTTAAAAACACCATTACTGAGCTCATTACTATCATGGGGATTTTATCTTATCGAAGACAGAACCACTTTCTTTAGAGATAGCAGATTTATTTCATCAGCATCAACTGGCTAGCTCTCTAAACTGAAGCATCCACTTATAGAGATGCCTGAGAGGACAACCAAAAGAAAGTATATAAAACAGTATATAAATAAAGAAAATATTTAAAACAGTCAGAAAAAAGTTCTGATTCTACAAAATAAGTGCAATGCTTTAAATTTTAATTTTGCATGTATATATAGCATACAGGTTACACAAGCAGTCAAAAGAGCTTCTTTTCTTATAATAATTAAGGTGAGCTCTTCAATGAAATCTAAGCTTCTTAGCCCACCTCCTGCCATCTGTGGCTCCAATATTAGAGCTCAGGGAGGTTCACGCTTTCGCCCTCTGAAAGGAACAGGAGAGAAAAGTGCCGTCTATACTACAAGTCAGAGTACCACGGTCAACCTGCTTTCACAGCCATGCCATGGAAGTGGAATGAACCGTCTGTGTCAGAAAACAAACAGGAAGCTGAAAGAGGAGAGAGAGAAAGAGAGAGAGAGAGAGAAAAACCTGTGCCCTTCAGTCTCTCCCAGTAAAGACGCTCTTAACCAGGTCTGACAGCTGACAGCTCCTTGGCAATTGGGGTCAGTTAAAGGAAAAGTAGCTCAAGTTTTGTTGGGGCTTTGGCTTCAGAGATGTTCAGGAGCCACTGCCCACCGCAGCATCAAAGGGGATTATAGGGACAGGGCCATCTGTTGCCAGAATAAGCGTGAGCCCTTTTATGTCTCTGCCTGTATGTTTGTGTGTGTGTGTGTGTGTGTGTGTGTGTGTGTGTGTGTGTGTGTGTGTGTGTGTGTTTGTGTGTATGTGTTTGTTAGAGAAAGACAGTGAGAGATAAAGACACTCTGTACTTTTAACTTAAAGGGCAGCAGAGGAGAGGGGTGCAGCCTACACTAGGGCGGACAACGGGTTTTAATCTGGGCTGGGGGCACTAAAGGTTAAAATCGCAGCAAGCAGGGCATCAGCACTGGCTTACCGAAAACAGGATCCTACTGTAATCATGAATAGTCTGTCTTTTGTCATCCAGGCAAAACACAGAACTTCTTTTTGTTGTGGGTTTATTGGAACACAGTGCCAAACTTGTTCCCCCTTCACCTCTCTAATTTGTTTTGGGTCCTGTTCCTGGCCTCCGCCTGGGAATGTTTTCTCCTCAATAGTCTGCTACCTTTTAGCTGAGCCGCCCAGTGCTTGACCTACTGCCGACACTTATTTTCAGCACTCTAATTGTCGTTTAATCACATATCAACCTGTCACTTAAAGACCCCCTTTTTTTCAAGGGGGAACATTTGCATATGTTGTAAAACTAATTCCTATCGAAAGCTCCAGTGGCTGTGAAAGCGGGCGCTCTGTCTCTCTCTTTTACTTTCACACCCGTGTAGACACAGTTAAACACAAGAGAGAGAGACAGAGAGAGAGTAAGAGACACACACACACACGCACACAAAGCAAAGTCTACTGTATCTCACCTTAACAGACAAAAACACACATAGGCAGACGCCATACCTGATATTCTCAATTCAGGTGGTTTTATCACATTTGTTAACAGTGTGTGGTGACACGTAACGTGTTAGTATAGGGACAGCGACAAGAGTGATTCAGAGCGCACGTACTCGTGCGAGCCAAAGCGAAGGTGACAGTGAATGTATAGTGTTATAAAGGAATCAATTAGAGTTAATAATGTATCACTCTTCCAAATGTTACATTCATTTGTTCACACTTAGATAAAGCCACTGCAAAATAGGTTGTGCCGGGTTTGCCTGGCAGACTACACTACATTTACATTATCACCCTTATACATCGAGGAGCCATGTTCCGCTTGAGTGGTGGCGGCAGAGTAGCGGGGGGAGTGAGAATCATGTTTTTCGGGCCCAAGGAATGCCAGTCCTCAGGAGATCTCCCCCTCTAATTACAGAGCGGGGGAAAGAAAGCTCTTTGTTCCACCTTTTATTACATTAATTGATAAAACGGAGCTCGGGTGGAGCTGTCTTATGAGGGGGGAGTAGAAGGGGATAGGGCTAAGGGTGAATTGAGGGGGATCCTTTGGGCAGATGAAGGTGGGTGAGAGGCTTTTGGAGCTGAGTTCCTATTTTCAGAGGACTCCTAATCCTGTTAGGGGCCCCAATGGTGGCGCAGCCCTGGCGCTCTACTTTCCCAGAGGCCCTGGCGGCTGCAGAGTTGAGGAGGGGAGTGGTGGCGATAGGGACAGCCGATGATGTTGTGGGTGAGAGTCCCAGCAGCGTTGTCTGGGCCCAGGCCTTAATTAACTGTCTCTTCAGGGGGGATTGAGGGCCACACTGAGACCTGGTAACGAACACCAGCAAGCACTGAGAAGCTTTAAGAGGAAGTGGCATCTCACCCACTGTGGAATCATGGGAAACCCCGTGGACATTTAATATGGACCTCATACAAAGCCAAAGCCATATAGATGTCGCAGGACATTAGCGGGGCTATTTTATGACTGGTTATTAGCTTTGCACAAATTGCACAGGTGGTTGATATTTTGAACAGCCATTCAATTAGAAGCTTAAGATGAAAGTTTGAAACACCGAATTAAAAATATTCTGAAATCAGCATTTAACTTAAATGCGATTTAGATGTTATTTTTCTAAAAGGAATAAGTTCTTTTTCTATTTGTGCAGGATTGCCCAATCTTATTTGTCAGTGGTTAAGTAGCTGTAACAGGCTTTGTCATGGCTGTAATCTGCTTCTGCTCGTTTAGGCTACCTGCAGACAACAGAGGCTGAGAAGTGCTGGTACAGTAGCCAAATGGAGTCTGAATATGTTACAGAGGCAATTAAACATGTTGGTGTGTGTGCACACACACAATAGTGTCAGAGGTGCTAAGCCGGGCCAAACACGCCTCATTGAAATGTCCATCTTAAAGCCACCCAAGTTCCTCATCTCCCCCGCCCTCCGACAACCAAGATGCTTCAAGACTGTCAAAAGCATTTTCCACAAAGCTGAGGAGAGGGCAAGGAAAAAAAGGACCTGCCACTGTCACATGCATACTTGCGCGTGCACACACACTTGCGAGGCTGTCAGGTAAATTAGATCTGAAAGCTGACAATTTCTGACCATATTTCCTTGATTATTTCGAACAAATGCACACCAGCCGCTCTAAGGAGATTAAAGTGACATAAAAGTCCCGAGTGGGAGGAGGGAGGGCAGAGAATCCAGGTCACCCCCATTTGTCCCCCTGCCTGACAGCAGCTATATCGCTATCCAATCCAATAAAAGTCCCCCCCTCCTTTTGCTTTAATTAATTTTACAGCTAGCTTGCTTAATTACTTTCAATCAAAATCCTCTTGCCATCACAAAATTAGAAATGGTTCAACTCCATTAGTCTAAATTCTTCATTTACATACACAAAGACTGTCAGCTCTTGCTAAGCAAACGGCCTCCTGCTTGATGAGATTGTTTTTTTTCACACACTCTATCACTCTCTCGCTTACACACACGTGTGCGACTGTGGTGTTAATAATTTTGAAAGGAGAAAAGTAGCATACAATTATTTGATCCCTTTACTTAAGACATTCTCTGCCTAATCAGGGTTCAGGTAAGCTGTGGTGCACATCATCCAAAGTAATGGAGAGTTGAGTGTGCGTCTAGAACTGTCTAAATTGATTACGTCCACAACTCTATGTCAAAAGAAAACTGCTCGACCTTAAACGATGCAGCTCATTGTATACACTGCATTTAAGGGATGAATAGAATTAGTAAGGCATTGGCTGAGATTGTGTAAATTACCCCAACTAGTTCTTTTTCAGGATTAGCTATTATTTCCAAAGCAAAAGACAAACTACAGATTACCCGGTGACACGCAGAGCCCTATAAATCTGGCTCCTTTGTGGCAAGGTGTCACTAGTCCTGACTAGGCTGTGGATACTAGCGACGCGCTTCCACCGGTCGGCTGCTGTGAGCAAAGAAACAGGATTTTTCAGAGGGGCCCATGCCCTGCCGCCTGATCACTTCAACTTGGCACACAGACATCCTCTCCATCACACATACTGCCTAAGGCCTACACATCATCAAGAATTAAGGACATGCAGATAGGGTTTGTGCACTGACCAAAGTGAAAACCCCAGCACACAAGCACACCGCCACATGTGCGCACACACAACTGGTGCCATAATTAGGTCCTGAGATGAGGGTATTAAACTGGTATAATGCACTCACTGCTGCAGCACATGACTACCAAATATATCAACGCTAAACCTACATGCTCATCGGTGACACCCTCCTTTTGCTAGTATTTCCTTATTCACATGCATGCTACTCAGCAGGCCCAGTGCAAAACCACAGCACAACAGCCTTTGATCTTCTGTGTTCAGATCATTTTACAGCCACTGCTCTTTTAGAAATGGTGGAGTTGTGTGTGTGTGGGTGTGTGGGTGTGTGTGTGTGGGGGGGGGGGGGGGGGGCACCTCGAAAAAGGAAGAGGTAAGGGGGATTTGTAGCATTTCCGAACGATGTGCCACAGTCTGGAAAGGCTTATTAAATAATCCCCAACAAGTGACCACGGGTTGGTACAAGGCAAAAAAGAAAAAAAAACAGGCCATCCCTTATGGGCCGCCAGGCTGAATACAATGTAGGTCTGACCTGGCCCCTTTACTCTGTGTCTGCAATCACCGGTTTCCCTTGCCCTCTTTAACCAGTCCCCATTAACACTGTTAATTATCCAAATCCATCATTCTTGGGGTAAATGAAGACTGCCTCTTTAATTCAATTTAATAGGATCATTTTCCAACTCACGTTCACTTTAGCCCCAGCTGCCCGCCCACTAGTCCCCCACTGTGTCTCCCCCCACTGTATCTTGACTCCCTTGGCTGTATCTTCTATGGTCTGGCTCTCTCCCATTGGTGGGGGGGGGGCTAAGGCTTGGTGGCAGCGATGGGCCGACACACTGTTGATCTCTCATGTCTTGTCTTGGCTCGGCTGGTGGCGAGCAGCAGTTCTGGGTTCCCAGTCTGCTGTGCACCCTGCCTGTCTGCCATACACACACACACTCTCTCTCTATCTCTCTCTCTCACACACACACACACACACACAGGCTCACAGTACCAGCATTGCTCACCGGGGCTTAGCTAATCCTGTCACATCAGGCCACGTTGGCTGAGTTGAGGCCCTTCACTGAACCCCCCACCACCACCTCCATGCACCTCCACACTTTGCTACCACTCCTTCACTGACTCGTCTCACTCACTCACTTTTTCTCTCTCTCTCTTACTCCTTTGTTCATTTCACAAGGTCATGGGTGGCCGACTACAGCACGCGAGCGGTGAGACGGGACAGCTGACGAATCCCTGTGTGTTCCAGCCGTGCTTGTAGACTGTATTTTATGGCTAACGTGTAACACGAAATTAAATACATGAAAAACATGATTGCACATTTACTGCAACTTGGTAAATTGTTTTTGCAAAGTTGCATTTAGGTCTGCAATGTGATCATTTAACAAAATTTTCTCTGTTTCAAAAGAAAACACTTAAGATGCTATTTTATTAATAACAGTTACTGTAAGGGGTTGCCATGCATGTGACATGCACACCAAAATGTGTATATAAAATATACAGGTATCATTTTTCTTGCCTGTAGTGTGTCAAGTATCTAAACATTTTCCATGCAACATTGCCTGGCTATGGAAACTGGACACCCGCGCCCTTTAATCTGACTTTAAATCTATAAAAGTATGGCTATATCAAGACAGACTTAGGCTGTGTTTAATATATTGTCTAAGATTTTCCTTACAGAGAACATTCCGTGCTGAGGCAGTGAGATTTTTCCATAAGTTTAAATACAAATCACAGAAAAATTAAGTACAGAAAATAAAAATACTTCTATTTGTAAATGATTCCATACATTCAATGAAAAGAAGCCATGACTGCACAGTACTATGACACCATGCTGTCCTTTAAATTCTCATCCCATTATTCAGTGTGAGGGTTAATTTGCCCCCATTTCCACAGTACACCCCCTCCCATCCCCCACGACTAAACACACTCAAACCCACATATACACACGCACACCCAAATGCACGCAGCGTTCCCTTCAAAATTTTCCCAGACTTTCATTGTTTAGCCATTTGAGACAGACTCTGGGAGAGTTTCAAATGATTTTAGCCATGATTTAATTTGGTTTGTTAAAGGGTGATGTCAGCACAATGGGAGACGAGCCTCTAAATCCACTACATTCACCCAAAATGCCCTGATGAGATAATCATTGGTGACGTCTGCGAAAACACTTATTATATTTGCCCATCGCCTGGCTGAAGCTGTTAAAACTCATCAGCTTTGTTCCTATTTTTTTTCTCTGGGAATGAGAAAAAAAAATTTGCTCAACTTATAGTCAAAACTGTCACCCCTTTTAAAGAGACAGTGCAACATTGTTGTGGCTGTGGACAGAGTTATAAATGGAAAAAGACAGGGCAGAGAGCTATCGGGTGTCTATTCAATACTCATTCTGTTTGCACCCAATACTAATTAAATAAAACATGCACAACTTTTTAATTGGTTTTATAGAGATCAACAGTTTCAAGGAAGTTGAGAAGTAGTATCTACTGTAGTTATCCACATACATTCTTTATTAGTACTAATAAGAGGTTATTCTTACATGCTAGAAATTATAACTGAGCACTGCTTGTGCCTTAACTTGTCCACACTATTTGAAAGGACTTGGGGCTGACAAGGCAGCAGAGGAGATAAGAAATGGATCAACGTGAGCCTTTCTCATAGCTTAATTTATTTTAAATCCAAGCCCTATTTACACACTGCTCACCGGCAGGCCTTGTCAGCTCCAACTAGCATTGAGATATTTAAAACCATTAATGCTGTACAGCGGCTGCCTGAGCGTGTATGACACAAGCTGTCGCTGTGTGAAACAAAGCCAGATCTCTAGCTGCCACAGAACACTGCACGGCTACAAAACCGGTAACTATGCAGTGAGAACCGCAGTAATACAGCAAATGATAACTGCAAACCCTTTCTAAATGTGAGAAATAAAAGTAACAAAAAATACAATGAGCAATAAACAAAAAAAGAGGGCTTTATTCCTCATCTACTGAGTGCACAGGTCAGATTCAGTGTAACTTTAGTACAGGAGTTAGCCCATAGAGCATGGGTCAGGATATGAAACACGCAGGCTATCCACCTCCCGACAGGATATCCTTGTGGATCAGCAGTGGTAGCCATGTTGACCCGCCCAGTTATTAAAGAGGCTAATCTGTTCAACATGTCAATGCTAGCACTTTTAGCAGCGATTAATAAAAGAAGAACCCAAGAGTGCTGTGTATGCTTTTTCAGTGCCCCAGGTTGTTTTCATTTGGTTTGTATTTTTAGTGGTTTTTGCTGTTTGGTAATTCAACAGTCCTCCTTTCTCCTATTAGCATAAACAGTGTAAATTATTAACTTTGTTAAAAGAATTATAATCGGTCCTGACTCCTAAGCTCTGTGGCAGCTTTGTGTGTTTTTCCCTCTCTGCCACTGGCAAAGAGGCACCATGGCATTGCAGATATCATTAAAGCAAATGTAACTTTATATTTTATAGATACGGAACAATGTGCATGTGATGCCTGACTTTGTGGCCATTTATGTGATGCTTAAAATGTATGGCCCAGTGGCTTTCACAGGCTGGTAGTAACAGAACTGCTCCCTAACAGACTTGCTTTCTAAGTGCCTGGTGCTGTGTCTTAATTTGTAATCTAGTCAAACCAATTGTCCGCTAGCTAAAAAGGTCACAGAGACAATAGACTACACAGCTTCCCGCAATGTAGAGAAAGCCCAGGGTGTCTTTTGTAGCTTTTTAACCAAAGATGTAATTAAGACACCTTCATCTTCAGGGGTGAGAAGGGCACCAACAAGGGTCTGCAGGAAACACACGACGAATTACTGGAAATAGAAATGAGACGCACTTTAAGACAGAGCATTCGGTTAGAGGTGAAAAGCACCTGTCTCCGCAGCAAAATGTCACCACCGAGGACATTTGTTAAGTTTACCTGCTCATGCAGTGAGCGTATGATTTTATACATTGTGACCAACGACTGTGGCGAAGAAAGCTTGTTGGGAAAAACTGAGTGATGCAAAGCAACACAGGAGAGGCAGAGGGGGGGACTTAAAGGACGTGATTTATCTGGGCTTGATTGCGTGTTAATCGAGGTTACGTGTATTAAGTGGAATCTAATTGGAACAGACACTGGCAGTCTGACAGATCGACATGATGCAGATGGATTGAGGGGGGTGGGAAAGGGGGAGAGAGGGAGTCAGGGAAAGGAAGAGGGAATGGGAGAGAGAATGGTTGTGCGCTCGAGGAGAAGCGAAACAGAGGCGAATGAAACACACCATTTTGCTACTGTACATGGCCAAACGCAAAGAGTCCTGTGACGCCTAACATTAAAATAAAACCACCAGAGCCTTTTAAGCAGCTGAATAACAAGAAAGACTCCGTTAGGCTCGTCTCACGTGCGTCTCGTGATTGGCGGCTGATGAGACATGTAACCCTTCAAGAGGAGGACACACACGGGCGAGATTGTGAGTGACAGGGCACAGCACTGGAGTTTGCGCTCCCCCTCCAGTTGCCACAAACATTCATTTCTGCTTTATTGGAAATCAGGGGAAAAAACACCTCTCCAAAAACGCATGAGGTAAAGAGGCCGAGTGACAGCTGCTGGAAAATTCTCACCTCGACGAGCAAGTGTTCCACCGGTCCTTCTGACTCTCTGCTCCTCCTGACAGGCAACAACTGTTTTGAAGGCCCTCTCCCCAAATCTGAGGTATTTAGCCAGTGTGCTGAATGACCCTTTCAAATGTTACCAGAGTAATAGACCGTAAAAGATGACCACCTGTTAAGGCCAAGCAACTGTGAACTCATAACTAATATACCACAGACTCTATGGACAAATAAGGAGAACATAGTTTGTGGAAAAGGTTCAGAGAACAGAAATTAAGATTTGAAGTTGAAGATATGATGTTGCATAGAAATAATTTCTGTTTTAGCATTACTCTATAATTGGTAACTGGGGGCGGGATAAAAAGTGTAAGTGACATGAACGGCCTCAAAGCAGCGAATAGCCTAGGAGCAAAAATGACTGTCAAGAGTGCTATTATCTAAATCTGGGTTAAAAATACAGTAGTTGCCGACACAGGGGTCACTTCTACTGATAGCTGGCCTGAATGAAGAGTGGCACTAGCCAATGGAGGATCAAAGGTATTAAAACGTTACTAATAAAATGTGTACAAAAAGCAGAGGAGAGAGAAGCGGAGAATGAAGTAAAAATGGATTAAAAGAGGAACTATAGGCATATTTTAGGATTTGCAGGATTCTACAGCATTCGAAACTTCACTCATCAACACAAAATGCCCAAATTGTTCCCGACATGATCCCGTCATAGTGCAGAGACAGAGGAGTTGCTTCGGTCATCCGTTGATTTGATCCATTATGACTGTTACACTAATTGCATTAATAAGGGCAAAATTGCTATTTTGAAACACAGAATTTTCATCCTCTTCATTTGGCTAACCTTATCGCCTTTCTCCTCTTCTTACATGAAAGCCCACTGTGTGTGTGCACGTTTGTGTATGTGTGCGGGCCTATTCGCGTGCGTCTGTGCCCCCAACCATGTAATGGCTATAAGGTCATCTCTATTTTTCAGGCTTGGTGTACAATGTCAATGGATTGCAACATTTTGCATGGTTTAAAAACAACAACAGAAGCATTGAAATTTAACTCCCTGCTAGTTTCGATAGATTGACGACAATGTATTCACCAGCTGGCCCTGATAAAATACCATAATCTCATTTAAAATTTTCTCAATAAAATTTGATCAAAACCTTATTCATATCCATTCAGTTTTAATAACTAATAAGTTATTAAGTCAGATGGGCAGCACTATGTTATACTGAATATATTCACAACCTGTTTTAAAGATATTTTTAATTTACTCTTGTATCAGTAAATTGAATGTGTCTGCAAGTTCCCTGTTTATTTGTGCTGAATGTGAGTATGTGTGTGTATGTTCAGCCCTCATCAGCCTCTAACATTGAGAGGAATGACACTCTGTGATCAAGGACATGAATTGCTCATTGATTTTTAGGGGCCAGCTTAACTATCCATTCCAATTGATTTTTAGCTTTGCTGGGTGTGCGAGTTATGGCAGTTTTAATGTATCATCTGTATGTGTACTCATCACCCACTGCAACAGGATTTACAATAGTCTGTGGAAAATGCATATACAACACCATGTGCAAATGTGGGGTGGGGACTTTCTCCTTTTCTGTCCTTTTTCTATTATATTATCTATATATATAATGCTTATGAACTAGTTAAATTATCTGAACTGTATTCCCCTTTAATACTAACCAGTGTTTTTAGAGCATGCATTTCAGCTTGCAGTATCACATAGCTATGTTAACCAGAAAAGAGTAGAACTGTCAAGAGGGCTCAGGCCCCCGTGCAGCACAAACAAACATACCACAGCTTTGCCACAAACCATCACTACGGCAAAACTTTAGTTTTATAGAACAGTCGTCTTTTAACATTTAGGAGGATATTTCCATCATAACTCATATTACCCATCAATTAACAATTCATATAAACTATTAATAATCAATGGTTTGATGATGTAACAGACAAAGTCAAAGCAATGTGATCCAAAAGGTCTAAAGTCATCTGTCAGGTAGAAAGTCATTAAAATAGGGGCTCGTTTTCCTGCGCCAAGCTTAGGTTTCACTGAGACAGGGATACATTTCTATTCTTCAGCAAAAGGCTGTGCTCTCATATGATATCATCTCCTTTAGAACATTACTCTCAATGGCTTGTCTTTTTTTGTCTTTTGTATTTTTCTCCTATTTAAATTGCCCTTTTTTCCAAATGGTTTGGGTGAAGCGGTCCTCTGTGTGAGGTAACTGCCTTTTGTTCAGTGAAAAGGACTGCATAAAGCACACTTTACTCTATCCTTTAAAAAAACAAGTCTGCTTAATTAATGTTTTACAAGTGCTGCTGTATTCTTAGTCAAAAAAAAGCCTCTATCAAAGCCGGCAGGTTCAGATTACGTACGCTAATTGAAATTCTGAATTTCTAAGCCAACTTCTTTTTTTCCCCCTGCTCCCGCTCTTTCTTCCTGCACACACAATAAAGCCTAGTGTTTTGTAGTCCACAAATGACATCAAATCATCTAAGTAATATGGGCTTTTCTTTTTTTCCTGTATTCTCATGTTCTGCTAGTGGGTTCATGAGACAGCTTAATAAAGCAGTAAATGCTTGGGGAAGCCTACTGTGTGTGTGTGTGTGTGTGTGAGTGAGTGTGTGTGTGTATACATGCATGCTCTCGTGTTTTACCTCCACCAGGGACCTCAAAGAAGAAGGCAAAGCCTGGTTCCATACTCAAGCAGAATTTCCAAAGAATAAAGCAAGAATAAAGCCAATGAAAAAAAGCGAATGACTAATACTGAAACCAAAGCCAAAACTAAGACACTTATCTCATGGGTCGACATTGATAGAGCCCATATTAATGCAGTCTGAGCTAAATGAACACAGAATAATTTACAGGTTATACATGCGTTAGGTGCTGGAGGAAGGCAGGCAGTGTGAACAGCTGCAGGTGTGGGAACAGCGAGGCTGAGTTTGGACAAGCATCACAGACACCAAACGGCACAATAGAGAAAATAGAGGTTTCTACGCACGGGTGACAATGATCTGAGATGTAGTTGGAGATTGGATCAACTAGGATGTGGTACAAAATCTTTTCAGCTCGCAGTCTGTATATGCATGCATGTTTGTTTTCTATGGGAAGGTTTCAACCTTTCCTACCTTCACTGTTTATCTGGTAAGGTAACTGCGGCGGGCAATTACATAAATTACAGAGTTTAAAAAAATGTCATCCTTGATAACCTTTGTTCTGAGTTAATGATTGCAGGGAAAGAAAACTGCTTCTCTTCTCTTTTATATTTACCCAAACTCCTTCCTTTCAACGGGGTATTATTTTATTAGCTTGTTTTGCAAGCATTATAACTTTGCATTCTTCTCCCAAGGTCAGTTTCTAGTGTGCCACGAGAATTATTTACACATGGGGCTTTTCAGGTCAGTTCCATTGTATTTACATCAAATAATTTTTGATAAGGGATGTAAAAGACCTATAAACCCAACATCATAAACGGGAGAGGTGTAGCTGAAATAAGGACAAAAGATCAACGGCTAAATTTTTTCTTATCTTAGACACGTTGATATTTTTGAGTCTACTCTCTTCTCTCCCTCCCACTCCACCACCCCAACTCTCGGTTCTCTCCCTCGCTCTCTCTCTCTCTCTCTCTCTGACGGAGCTGAGTAGAAGCATGGACTTGTTAGATTTAGTCCAATGGCTTCCCAGTGCGGCCAGCAAGCAAGCTCTTGTTTCATAGAGAAGTACCTCCCCTGTTATCTCCCCAGCACTATAATCACTTAACAAAGACTTGGGCATTTGCACAAATTAAAACATCAATAATGCATAAGTGCTTTCAGTTTTGAGCTGTAGTGTCCCTGTATCGGGATGAAATATCCACTCCACCAGCGGAAAAAAAATCTTAGCTCGCCATCTTCTGTCCCACAAATGACTTAAAGAAGCCACGGCTCTGCTTTGAGCAACAACTCTCCCCCCCCCCCCTTTTTTTTTTTAAAGTTGAGGCTACAGCTGTGGTGAACATTTGGGATCTGCTTTGGTAACAGGACAAAATGGCTGGGCTGAGTGGGATGCGGAAGTTGTTTTAAAGCAAGAGGCGGTAAGTGGTGGTGGTGCATCAATGCAAACAGGCAACACCCTTGAGTGGCGCAGCGTGGCATCCTTCCATAAACAACACCACCGCTGTGTCCCCGACATTTATGATTTGTGGTCAGAATGGCAACACAGGCCTGATTCCAATCCAAGTCTGCGTGTTTGCCCTATCGTTACATGGCTAAATCTGCCCGACCTAGTCTCTTATTTTCCCAGATGAAAACACCAGACATTTCATATGGTTGTCAGAGAGCTTTGCTTAAAACAAGTCATACTGTATGAGAACATTACACTTCGACAAGGAAGGGAAGGGCGGGGGCATCATGGGAAAGAAACTTTGTGACACTTTGAAACCAGGATGCTGTTCAGGATACTGTTTAATTTGAGGAAAGAAAAAAAAACGCCTTCATATTTGTTGTGAATATGAACTGTTTTGCGTTGACTAGACGTTGGAGGAGTTAAATATTATTATTGGACTTGTAAATCCATGACCAGTACCGCTCCAACACCAATAGAGGACGAGCCATCCTATACAGATGGCCTCAAGGACAATTAGCAGTAATGATTGGTTGCCACATAAATGAGGGAAATTCTATTTGCTATTGCACTTGCTGATGATCACAGACCAAATGCCTCTGACAATAATATGGACGGCTGCTTTATACTTGAACGTTACTAGTAAATGCTGGTTAAATATACAGCACACTGGAAAAGAACATTTCTCCCTCCGTTATTCAGGGAATACATAATAATGAAAGGTAGAAATTTAAATCTTATACAAACACCACATTATCATGCCGAATAAAGAGATGAGACAAATAGCAAAGCGATCTAAAATATTATCTCTTCAATCATATCCTTTTCCCCAGATATCTTCATTTCCCCCCTCCCATCTCTGTCAGTTAGTCTGGCAAACAATCCCCTTGTTAGCAAACTGTTAAGACAGCCGCTTGGTACACAAATTGCGCTCGACCAAGCGAATTTGTTTTGCAAGGGTGACCTGTTTAATCATCTCATTTTCTTTGGCGGACATTTATTCATCTGGTTTCCACGGTTACAGAGAACATTAAGGGGCTACAGTAATAAGGCTGGAGAGTCAAACAGGTAATAAAAAAATTAACGCCATTTTCCAGCAGCCGAGGACAGTGGGTGAAATGAATCAAGGGAGAGGGGAGAGAAGCAGCGGGGGGGGGGATGGGGGGTGGGGGGTGGGGGGTGTATGGAGGCGGGTGGGGGGCTCCAATATTGTCCAAACAATAAGCCTTAGCGGTTATTTTACTCTGTAGATCAGGTGGTGCTGTTATGGACATGACACTTTGGGCACAGAGCAGGAGAGATAAAGCTTTTAAAGTGGCCCTGCTCCTTTTTTATTGTCATTTAGCGATTACATATCAGAACAATTAAAAGTTAGCCTGTGATATCAATTAACTTTGCTCCTTTTTAAAAAATGTATTTCTCTCGTGCTTCAGAAGGAAGATTATTTGAACTCCTGGGAATGCAACATGTCAATAACATGCAAGAGACAACATGACATTTAGATGCCAAGGTGACAAATGTTTCGTGGTCCTCCCAAGTTGAATCATGCTTTCTCATTTCTTTTGATCAACTGAGCAACAGCAGAAGAAAAAGAAAAAGAACATCTCTCTCATACTATTAGAAACACTGACCTACACACCAATTGCGAGAGTCAAACTTCTTGCCAAATATAGAAAATTCCGGCACAATAGGGGAACAGGTGCTGAGGGCCCAAAGAAAGTGACGAAGCCAAAGAGCTGGGTTGCTGCTGAATGCCAAATAAGGCAGTGAGACACGTTGCAGCAAGGCACAAAACAACCTACTGTAATGCATTTTTCTGAGTACCCCACTTCGACACAATATTTCCCTGTATTCTGACAATATTCTGGATTTTTTTCTCTACTTAATAATAGCCGAACAAGAGAAAACAAGCAACAAATTTGATGCATTACTCATATCTCCACTCCTTTCAAAAGTATTTCTAATTGACAGCAGGGCTTTGGCACTCCTAAAATATGCACAAATGTTCTCAACCTAACCCTTAATCATTTAAATCGTCTGGTTTAACCTGTATTTGGGCATTTTACGACTCTGCCAACACCTGTCCCCCACCCTTGTGAAAAACAAACCAAATTGAATTCTTTCTTTGTTTGCTGTCATGTTCCTTGTATATACATTGTTTTTCTGGGGGCGGCCCTGGCGTGACTGAGGTTGGAGAGGGACGCAACAACTGATGGCAGGCAACGTGTCTCATGAGAGGGAGGGAAAAAGAGATGTCAGCCGACCAGGCCTCACACACTCTCACACACACACACACACACCCACACACACAGAAGCATAGGATACGCACTCTAACATCAAACATAAACCACTCACATGTCACAAGGAGCGCTCTCCCCTCCTCACCCCTGACTGAGGCAGGAGCCCGGAGAAACAAACTCTCATCATACATGCAGTGTGAAATCCCCAAAAGGGGATACAGAATGGACGGTAGAGAGAGAAGAAAAAGGCTGAGCTGCGGCTATGGGACTGCCAACTGTTCTGCTAACAGCCTCTTAACAGGTGTGGGCTCTAGAACCATGTAATCCTATCAAGTTACCAAGTTTTTTTAAAAAAAAGGAAAGAAAGTCAGCAAACTGCAAACTCCTGGGCTCTTCCCCTCTCTCCTCCTCTCTCCCTTCTCTTCTCTATCTTTCTCCCTCTCTTTCTGTCTCTGTTGGCAGTGACAGAAATGAACAGCTGGGCTTCAGATTTATCATGTACAGACAGTAATTATTGCTGGTGCTGCCTGCTACTGACCCAAGTGAATAGAATGTCACACGGCAGAAGGGGGACCCAGAGTTGAGGGGTGCCGGGCTGGGGACTGTGTGAAAGATGTGTGTGTGAGACACAGAAGAAAGAGGAGGGCAGCGTTTAAACGTCACTATGTTCCTGTTTACAGTCAATTACTACGAGGACAGGGGCATCGGCTCTGTAACTCGGCAGAGCACACGTTTTCTCACTCACAGTGAAGGTGACAGAAAAAAAAGGAGGTTTCATGTTCATTTGTGTTGATTTTTTTTCTTTCCTCCTTTCAAAATAAATCCAGAGTCAGTGCAGCAGGCACTGAATTCCTGTCAGAGAAAAAGGTGACAGAGAACTGAAACTAAGAAATGTGCTCAACACTAAGACAGTGGTTAAGTAAAGAGACAGATTTGTTTCTACACCTACTCTTCCCATCTTTTAGGTTTTTGTCTTACATGGATGAGTAACTAAACGCACCAATACTTATTCATTAATAAAAAACAAGGAAAAGCCACTGATGTTGGGCCGCACAAAGTTTTTTTTGTCAACCCCGTCTGACCCCACCTGCTGTATTTATTCCAGAGATAAGAGGGTCAGGAGATAAACTATCAATTTATTACCCGTGTCAATCACTGTCCTTGTCATTAAATAGTTAACCTTGCATCTGCTGCCTCTTTTGCACATGCAGTTGTATGAAAGTTGTGGTCTGTCACATTCCATGCCCACTAACCCACGTACGGGCTGGTTCACACCTTAAAGACCCCCTGCCACATTTAAAAGGATTAGTCACCACATTTTGTGCCGGCTTAATCTCTCTTTCAGCTGGCCTAATAAGTGTGCTTCGATAAGCGAAGCATGCAAATTCATTCATGGCCAGTGGAGACCATGCTTTCAGACAAACGCGCCAAAGTCTTCCACTCTGCTAATTACCTCTTCATTTTCCCCTTTTCCCCTCTTATATAGCATATCAACAACGAGAGATTATTCTTCTCCCTTACTTTGCATGAAATTATAATTTCATATGTAAGATTAGGAAATCGAGTCGGGAAAAAAAAAGTTACCGGAAGCTTCTCTCTTGACTCGGCACACAAGAATACATGACACCGCACATTCAGCTGTGAGATTAAAAGCAGGATTTCTTTTCAGCTGGTTACCGCTGAGACAAATGGCTAAGAAATATGGGGGGAAAAGTTTTTTTTCCCCCAGAAAATTATACATGAAAACTTTTTTCCCTAACTAATGATATAATCTATAATTCATTGCCCTTCTTTTTAAGATAGTATAATTAAAAAGAATATTTCACCATTTCCATTTCGCTTATTTTTAGTAGAGCAGTTTAACAAACATGCATTATCTGTGATAATAAAAACTTGGCCTGTTATATTTTAGATAATAAAGGCAATGAGGACCCATGGTGCAACCTGTTTATCATTCTGGAATATTTCTTCACCGAGTATTAATTAGGCCATTACTCCAGATTGGTGACGGGGAGCTTTGAGGTTTTAATTAGGTGCTGGCCACTGCATGAGTGCACAGGATTGAAGAAAGGGGGTGGTGATGCCACTTGCCTTGCTCCTGGCCCATATCAAGTAGCCCTGAACACTTTGGCTACGGCGGCAAGATGCATGGCAGCCCACGTGCATCTGGAGTTTATTTGATCGTTTGATCTCTAATGTCTCCTCTCTCTACTGGTTAAAAAAAAAAAAAAAAAAAAAGGCCAGTTGGTGTGATTTGGGTTTTAAAAGACGGGGGTTAAGGTAATTATGGTGTTGGGTGGCTTGTGTCTGATGACTGGGCACATGCTCAATCAGGACTCAGCTGTCCCTCTCTTTCTGTCTAACCCCCCCAACACACAACAAACACACACACGCACACACACACCCCTCCCTCCCCTTGTCTGCTGTCTATGTTCCCCCTTCTCTCTCCCTGCCACTCTAAAACCAGGCATAACACACACAGCCTCGCGTGACATCAATCAAATACTGAGAGCCGGACCATAAAACTACACAAACATATACGCTGCCATTAACTACTGTATTTGACACTTATTTAATAGTTCTTCACCTACTGAATTTAAAGATAGAAAAGGAATTAATTTGTACAGGAATATTAAAAGAAAGAATCCATTGGTAAGGTTGTGCTTTTGGATATAAATTTAAATGTTGCCATAAAATTTCTCTATTTCTGAATTTAGCAAAATAAAACATGAATACAAGCATTTTTTCTTTAAACACTTAATTTAAACTAACTCAGAGAGGGATGTAAATTGTGTCATTCATTGTGTATATTCAACTGCATATGTAAGTAAAAAGCACATATTTTAGTATGATTTCAGAAAGGTATTTAAAAAATAAATCTTTAGAATGTGAGTGTTTTTCCTCGGTTGACAAGACGATACTAATCACCGCGTTGCTGAGAAGCACTCTTCCCTGACAAGGCTCCTTAGAATACAAGCATCCCCCAGGAGAAATCGGCATGAAAGAGGTTAAAGACAATGACTAGCATTTTTTTTCCTCCAAATGTCTCCCTGTTAAATTTATTTCAAAACTCTGTTAATCTGCTGTACACAACATTCCCATTAGCATAGCCCAGCCCCCTAATAAAAATTCCGGCTAGTTTAATTAAAAAATGTAAATTTACTGTCATCCAAGGAGCAGCAGAAATAGGAGTGCAACAGCATATTTTATTGCTTAAGACATCAAATTGATTCAGGTTATTGCTAAATTGTGATAAAAGGTTATTGAGGGCCTTCAGAACTGGGCTTGTTTTTCTCCTTCATTTCGTCCTGGTTTTGTGGAAGGCCGTAAAAGATGGAGAGGGCCACAAAGGGTTAATGAGACAACTCAGTGAGGGAGAAGGCAATCAACATTATGACTCATAAGAGGGTACAAAAACAATTTCCAAGCTGACGAAAAGTTTGAAATTAGGGTGTGTCACAAACCTGTACTTGTTTGTTGTTATTTTAATAATAGGACACCTTAAATAACCAGACATAATAACCGAGCCCTCGTCTATGTCTTTCACATGTTTGTGAAACCCTGTGGTCATAGTGGTCTACTTTACAGTCTCCCAGTTTTATTTAATAAGAAACAGCATCTTTAGATTGTGTTTTATTTTTCAATCATACTGCCATATACTAAGTTGAAGAGCAGAAAAGCCTACATAGTGTCACAAGTGTTGAACGGCAAGATCAGACAGCAAAAAAAACTAAAACCAAAAAAAACTACTAATAATTGTTAAGAGGATTCAAATACGATACAGAGAGAGTACATATCTGACAATTACTGAATTAAAAATAGTAACCTGGACCAACAACTGCTTGAATGAAGTTTGACTTTCAGATTTTTTTTCCTAAAAATTAAAAAAAGACTAAATAAAATATTTCTTTTCCGAGCATCCCATCTGTAATTTAAAACACTCTGATACCATTTTTAAAAGCAACATCTTACTCAAAAATAACCCCACAACCTTTACTAAATATTTATATACTGTGTGAGTTTAAAATAAAGTGCAAAAACAGAGCAGATAAGATTTTTCAAAGTCAAAGGGAACCCATAATGTCTGTAAAAAGTTATAGTTTAGTTGCTGAGTAGTTTTACGTATCATCACAAATAATGACATACAGAGGCAACATTACTACACACACACACACACACACACACACACACACACACGGAAGACACCACTCAGTGCATGCAAACAGAACACACGCTTACTTACAGTAGACGCAAAACAGAAATAACGAAATGTGAACTACGACTTATTTTAAAACACACACAGAAAACCCTTCTTTCAAGTAAAGTGATGACGAGAGTGGTGCTTGAAGTTTACCCTCCCAAAAGTACGCACAGAATGCTGTCAACTTGACATTTAGAGGTCTGATATAAATTTAAATAATCTGCCCCACAGGTTCATTTGCACAACAATGCTGATCAATGAGAACAGCGTTATTAAATAACGGAAATACTGAATATTTTTTTAGTTATAATTTACCTAACATGTAATGCATCTGCATTATCAGAATGTTTCTATTTTATGTAACATGCACCAACGTACTGTATATACACTAATCAGAAGTACCTGGAAAGGTGTTGGCACCGCTCCTGTTCCCTTTACATGTGTGACAACATAAGCAACACAACAGTTTGTTTGCTTTGTCCCCTTGGCAACAACCCCTTAGGCCATTCAATGCACCCTAATGGCATTGCCAGTGCCGCTGTGGGTAACACCGATACCTGTATTTCTACAGTACCTAATGCTGGCTTATTCAAAAACATGTAATTAAATGAAGAACCTAAACGAGCAGGAAAACATGGATGAGGGGGGAAAAAAAGCCTGACAGGGAGTTGTGCTGGTCTCAGGTCCTAGAAGAGAAATAGAATCTAACAAGAGAAAATGAAACTGGCTTTGTGAACTTTGTCCACATGTGTACTGCATGTAACACACGGTGTCATGAGTGGTGAGCTGGAGAAATGGGCAATCATATTTGATATTGCAGTCACCTTTGGGCACTGTCAAAGAGCTATAAATAAGGGTGTCGCAACACTTGGCTATACGTACGCGCTGGCACATAGTTTAATCATGAACAACTTCCCCTCTCAGTTTATTTAGTCAGAGATAAAGGCACACCTTAGACTGTCAGCTAATAAAACATATCTAGCAAAGACAGAAAAGAAGAAGAGTACTCACCATATTCAGGGAAGTCGAAGTTAAATCCTCTCAGACATGTAACTTTCATAATATTACTCAACTCTGTTAGAAAGTCATTCGAATGTTGGTTGGTGGAGGGGGAAATAAAGCGGAAAAGTAACTAGATAAAAAAAGGCTTCCTTCAATCATGCACTAAACTCCTTGACATGTAATCTGTCAATAGTTTGTTGCTGAGATAATGCCGGGTGCCACGAGCGGATTTGATTGGCAGCTTAGGGTCTGGCCCCTCCTTCCTGTGGTTTGACGGGGGGTAGGTGAAAGAATATGTAGCCTCCCCCTTCCCTGCTCTCTCTCTCTCTCTCTGTAGCTCTCTGTGTCGCTCTCTCTCTCTGCCTCTGGTGCGCTGCCTCTCTCTCGCTCACTCTCTGCTTTGCCCCCATACACACACGCACAGACCAAGCTGTTGGTGATGTTGTCTGAATAGGCTGATAGGAAATTATGGCAGAGGAACCGGAGCAGTTTTTTTCTCCCTCCCTCAGTGGGCTGGCCTTTTCCATCTTTGTGGTCTTCTAGCCTTTCAACTCTCTTGGGGTGGAGCCTCCACTGCCTCTATTCAAATGAGGGGAGCAGAACACTTTCAAAAAAGATCTTTTTGGAGGAAGAGATTACACGTTTATTAAAATATATTATACTTTTACTGCGCACACGTATATAAGGCTTTTAGACCAACTATTTAAATGAAATAGTGTGACTACCTATAAATGCTGTGTTTAAAACATGAAATGTTTTATTTGAAATACACCTACAGTAAATCCATATTAGATTTGAACAATTTTGTAAGCAAGTCACTTAACTATTAAATCATTATTGAATGTCACACATTAAAAAGGAACACAATTATATCAAGTAGATTTCCAACTGTAAATGATAAACACGCTTGTCCTCATCTCACTTGCCAGAAGCATTAGGAGTTTTTTTAAATATTTGATAAAAATATTACTCCAACACTTTAGCTTCAAGCAAATAACTCTCTCACTTCTCTCACAAAAACAGCAATCCTATCTATTTCAGTGCCATGTAGTATACTTTCTTTGCCTCTCTCCCTCAGAGCACACTCTTTCTCCTTCCCTCCCTCTGATAAGCTATCAGTTTTCATTGTAATTTCAGGTGAAATGATAAACGACAGCCGTTACCAGGTGACAATGAATACTTTATAAGACAAACCCCTTATTTGCCTGGCAGTTTCTTCCGCACTGGCATGCAAAGTGCCTCTGGACCAATTTGTACATAATGTCCATATATTGTAAACATGGCTCTATGTCAAGAATGTGGAATTTACAAAGTGACACAAAATAACTAAAAAGTCTAAACTTTGAAAGGTCACTGGATATTCCAGTTTACAACAGTAGTTTTATTTTGAATAAAGGTGGTATATTACAAGCATTTACTGGTTGTAGAAAAGAGGAAATGAACAACTTTATGGCTGTGAACAATAATGCAATGATACATAGAGCTGGCTTCAGTTCCTGAGTGCTGTCAGCAAAGTCCAAAGTATGTACATAAAACAGGTTTAGGTTGATTTTGAAATTATGATGACTCATCCCGGTAAATAATGGGAAAAAAAAGCTTCATCTCCTCCTTCCTAACCCACATAAAAGAAAATGCCCTTAAAAGAGTTTCTATCAAAAGGTTCCACCCTTGATCTAACATTGTACTGTAAACACCATTACTTTTTGTTAGCCATGATAAAAAAAATCTAACTATTTTACATGACCTGACTTGGCAACCAGACTTTTTTTTTTCTCTTGCAAAGGCGACAAATGTCAGTCCTGTTCTTCATCAATCACATGTTGTACAAACAAACATATTGTGTTTGGTGGATAAATGAGACCTGGTAAGGTCTGACGCCTATGTGGATCACTACTGACCAAACGTTGGGCTAAATACTCCCTAACCACAGCTTAATACCAACCACTCTGTGATATGATTATGTAGATTATTTTAATTTTACGTTTAAAGAAAACCTTTTATGCCAGAAACTGAAATTTCCATCAGTTTTTAATAAAACTTTAAACAATAGTGGTATGAAAACATCTGCCTGGCTGTAACATTGTGATGTGTGACAGTATAGAAATGAAAAACAAAAACTACTATAGTATCTCAAAACTTGATATTGGGGACGTTTCAGTTTGGAGGGTGAATTCTATTCATGTCCACAGGAGGGAGGATTTGTCGTCCATGCATTACAGCCCTCTGGCCCTTGAGCTGCCATCTTTGGGGGCGAAACCATTACTTTTCTAAAGAAGCTGTGGGGCTTTTCGTTTGATGTGGTCTGAGCGTATTGTACGGTGCATGCGGGAGAATGTTGAGGGCAAGGTGGAGTGTGTATTCGTGTGAGAGTGTGTGTGTGCGCTGCCGTGCGTGTGACATGGCAGGGGTACATCAGTCAAAGGGCCGCCGGGCCAGACGTTTGGCTGCCCCTGACAGTGCACTCCAGGAGGGGCTGGTCTGGTGAAGGGCCCACTCCGAGTTCTCCATTCCCCAGGACAAAAGCAAGGGCCCAGTTGATAGATGTGAATTCAGTGGCTTTTGTGCCCAAAGCCCAGAGACATGCCGAGTGAGAAATCTGACCTTTGCCGAGAGTCAGATTGTGTTTTTGAACCCCTCTTGCTGTCTCTGGCAGTTCGGGGCAAAGAGTGAGTGAGCGAATGGGAGGAGATGGAGTGGGTGTGAGTTGGCGTGGGATGTAGGTCTGTCCTAACTGACGGAGTGTCCAGGTGGGGGGGGGGGTTACACAGGAGGAGCGGCACGAAACACTTCTACTGCATCTAACTTTAAACACAACAAATTAAAATAGTTTGTGTTTTTCAACAGACAATGGATGAAGTTTATTTTTGATATTCACTGTCATGTTGTTGTCAAATTGGCAGGAAATTGAACGTGTAAAAGCTTAATTCTGATGCAGGGGCTTTTAAAGTGGGATTCAACAAGAGTTCACCCCCCAGTGTTATTCGAGGTTGCCAGTGATGTGGGATATTATTCCCTCTCACGTCTGTTTATATTGCATTATATATTTATTTTTAAGCAGAGAAGGAGTTGAATATTAAACTTACACACAAATACAACCAGAACAATGATGATGGTAATACACCACTTCTTGATGATCATCATTTGCATTACTCATGACAATGATTCTTCAGAATCTCATTTGATTTTAATAATTGCTGTATAGGTGTATATACAGCTACATGCATACACTATGAAAATCGCATGGCAAAATCTATTATAGGTATACACTTGAAAGCAATTAACATGGAGTTTTATATGAGGTATAAGGTGTATTTGTATGTCAACATGCTGCAATCTCTTTCTTATATTTGTGCACTGTTTATGATATTAGGTAAATTATGATATAGCATGTTGCTTGGCGGCCGTGTGCTGAGAGCAGAGATTTTGTAGATAGAAGAGGCCTATGTTTTTGAGTCATACATTTTTCTTGACACTGCTTTCATCCCCCGGCCGTAATCATCATATCTCCCCCATTGCTCTCCCGGATGCAGACATCCATAATGCAATCTTCCTAATTTTGATCCCTCGCAATCTGGTTTTTAAAAGGGAGGGGAAAAAAGGGACATATTTCTGAAGGCTTGCTCCGTAATCATTTTAGACAGATAGCCTTTCCCATCGCAGATGAGCAAATATTTGTAAACCAGCTATCTAATGGAAAATTAGAGTGAAATTAGAGTGAAATTCATGACAGTGAAATCCGATTATCTGTAATTCTATTATGCCATCTTAGCCCACACAGCATATTTTTGTAGAGTTTTTTCCATAAATACCTATGCCAGGGGTCCTGCTAATCAAATAAAATTGAAATTCATCTTCCCATTAAATTCAATTAGCTGCAATTTCTAAAGCCTAACAAAGATTTTAATTACTAAATTATAAAATTCTCCCTAGCCAAATTGGGGAGAGAAAAAGTGCATACCCTGCATCTGAAAAACAAACCCATGAAAGGAAATTGTTGATCAAAAAAGATATCCAGGGGAAAATAACATTAGGGAGAGCACTGGGGCCTTTATTCGACGAGTCTGGGTGGGGAGTGACGTGTGCCAAGCGCTAGGCTCCTGGGCCGGAGGAAATGAACTTAGCTGAGGTTCTCTCTGTCTCTAAATGTCTGCCCTCAGAGTTATTATGCTGTAATTGACTAATTGACACCTTAATTTCATTTATGGGGCTCCTGTGTTCATAAAGCAACCTCTGGGTGGGGCAGTGGTCTTGAATGGAAACAAGGAAGTCAACATCCAGGACAACAGGTAGGGCCTTAGGCCGTCAGTTCTGTCCTCGGCAGATGACGATTATGCATTTGATAATGAAATGGTCAGGAAGAACATACTGACTTAGCAGAGGCTTAAGGAGCATCTTACTCATATGTTTAAATCCCTCTGATGCATGCTGATGGGTAATAATCATGCATGTCCAGTCTTACAATCTGGTGCTGCCGACACAAATGACCTCCCACACAAATGACCTCCTTCAGGGTCAAAGGAGTTTATTTTTGGGAAGTAGGGTTCTGACATTATCAAATGGGGATTCAAGTATTGTGTTGGGCTTTTTTAACTTCACAGGTGACCGTGGGTGAATAGTGTTCTCTTTTTCAGCCGAGATGTGAGTGAAGCCGTGAATTATTGCTGGAAACGTTTAGTGGAGAGCACACTGCTAATAGGACAGCTCTGGGGTCTCAGGTCAGCCACCAAGTCCATTTCCCAGCCACCCCCTACTCCTCACCAGTGGGCCACTAAAATAACAGCTCAGCACCCTCTGCAGACTACAAAGCTCCATCTGAAAAGGCACCTGCTGCTGTTATTCACTTTAGCCCCTTTGGCAGCTCGGTCTGTCTGTTTAAAGGACACGTAAGAGAGAAAGACTGACTGGGAAATGATGAATTATTTAAGTATGATGTCTAATTGTTTCAAGGCAGACATCTTGTTTCTGGAAGGTAAAGGATTGGGGGTGGGTGTGTGTACATGTGGGGGGAGGAATCTTTGTGAAGAGGTCTGTCTACTGTGTAATGCAGGCAGTCTCGTACTTGAAGTGGCTGGGTAAATATGACCAAACTGAAACTTTAATCTGCTTTTTCCACACCCAAGCTGGCTGGGTATTAAAGATAATCTTTTTTGTGTGTCATATGGTGGGAGATATAGATGGAGCTAATTTTTTAGAGACAAATCTGATATTTGTCAACTGGTTGAAAAAAACCAGGGGATTTTCTCCTAATCCTCCCTTGGAAGTGAAGGCGCGTTAACAGCAAAATGCAGATGGTGTTCTGTGCACGGAGGGTACCCAGCACTCAGCGCAGTGCATACGGAAAGGCGCAGCTAGCCTCGCTAGGGCTCAACACAACCTGCAGATAGCGAACTCCCCCCACATTCAATTAACAAGTCACTTGTGAAAGCAGAGGCATATTAGTTTATTCCAAAGCGCAAACTTTGCAAAATACATTTCTTGGTTGTTTCTCTTTACTTTTTGTTTCCTTGCTGACATAACATCCTTACTTCTAGGCTGTGTTCATCAAATATTCAGTTGCAACTCAATTCCAATAAGGAAAAGAAAACAAATTATAAATAAAATGGAGGCATAAATCTTTCAGGATCCTAATTCTAACTTTCCCTTGGAGTGTTTCTGTCTTTATTTTGTCACATTAAGCAGTTTTGCTTTCCGTTCCCACTGCTAGGCGTGGCTGATTTTACACTGGTGGAAAGAGCCCTTTATTCTTCTGCTCTCTTGTTTTGGAACACTGTGCATTTTGTGGTGTCACTTCTTTTATGCACAATTATCACTTGTGTAACTTCTGGTTTTGTTTTTATGAGAGACAGAACAATAAAACCTATGTGATGTTCTTTTTTTGGTTTCAGTGGGACTGTTGTAAGCCTGCACTTCACCCCGTCAAGTGTAGCTATAGTATGACTACAGCCAGCCGCCACACTGATGCAAACCTGTCCTGACTGCTTTATCTTATCCACTATTTTGAAGATATTTTCTCTGGTCATTTTAGCACCAGAATGCAACATGGCAGAGCTCTTTAGACGCATTCCTAAACTGCTTTGTGGCTCTGCATTACATTTGACATTGTATTAATAGTCATTGTGCGGCCTTTCGCAGATATTAGGTCAAATATATTTAGTACCACGTCCTAGTTTCAAAGACAATAAACAACTCAGAAAACATACCTGAGAGGAACATATGGGGTATATATTAAAAAACAGTAGATTATATTATTGTGCAGATGGGCTTAATAGTATGTACTTCTAAACCAGTTATTTATTATTTTGTTACTAAGGTTGACTGTACGGGACAGAGCAGACTGTTGTCAAGAGGACGCTGACAGCATAAAACTTGGTGCAGTGAAACAAACCACAAGACCTGCAAACTCAAGATAAACTTAACTTATTTGCCTTCACTGACACTCTCACAGTATTTATGACAATACACTTAATGTTAAGAACAATGGTTGTTTCTGTCAGTGCAATAGGTTCCATAACAAGGGACTACTTCTTATTTAAATTAAAGCAGGAAACTTTGTAACTAAATATGCATTTAATAAACATATAGAAACATCATTTTTGTGGATCTTGTTTTTTCTCGTTTTTCTCGTTTTTCAGTCCACTTTAAAAATAGTATCCCAAGAATCCTTCACTCACAGCTCCAACGTAACTGTTAAAGACTATTGGATTACAAATAATTTGATCAAGCTGCAGTGTGTGCTCTTCCAGATGCAAGTAGTAATAGCAGTAAGAAAGACTTAAAATTGAAACGCAACAGGCGAGGAAGCTTTATTAGTCTGCAGCGTGTGTATTTTTTCTGCATAAGATAGAGCTGACTTCTATTGATTAGTCCTGATATAGAAAAAAAAAGTTGACATTATATGCACTATGAAATTCAGCATTTTTTTAACCTTCAGCAGTGCTTGTCATTCGCTTGTAAAATAAATATATAAATATACACCAGTAGGAAGAGAAGGGGAGGGAGAAAAAAAAAATCGCTAAAGCTCTTTTGCTGTAATTGGCTGAATAGCAAGGGCAGCAGAAAATTTACAGGCAGACAACAGTGTGAAGGGGACTCGGTCACAGTGCAAAACTAAGCCCTCAGCACCAGCAAGGGAGTAAGCAAGCCAGAGCAGCAAGCAATCGTCTAGGTGCCTGTCCAGCATATCTTAACCAGCATGAGGCACTTGTCTCTCTCTAGCTTTGGCGGGTAAGCTGCAGATCACAGTCCATTTTCTGGACAAGTTAAGTAAATAACCCAAGCAAGCATGTATAAGACAGTGACAGGGAAAGAGAAATCCCCCAAAGTCACAGTGCTGACACTCTACTAAATCCAATCAAACTGAGGAGGGAGAGGGGGAGAGACAGAGTGAGGCAGAGAGAGGGGGAAGGAGGGAGGAAGATATCCTCTTTGCTGTCTGTGTGTGTCCAACAGCATTGATGCAATAACACCTCATTCAGTGTTTAGCCCTTCTCAAAGGACAGGCAGGGATAACACTTTAAACCCTGTGGCTTTATCTCCTGCAGATTTTCCATAAAATGCCAAGCCAGGGAACCGGGGCCATGTGACTACCATGTAGGTCAGAGCAGATGGGGGGTAGAAAGTGTGGGAGGTGAAGGGAAAGAGACAGAGTGGGGGAGGACAGGAGTTTTCTAATGGAACTGTTGAAAATAGCAAGCAGTAACCAGATTAGATGAATTAAGATTCTGTCTGTATCTGTTGCTGACTAGCAAGACTGAGAATTCAAACGCTAAGACAGAGACACAGCTCCTAAAATACAAAACAGAAGGAACTAAATGTTGTGTCCACAATGCCCAAGTTTTTGTGACTGAGCAAAGTTATAGTATGTCAATGTCCAGTTCTATTTCCAATTTTACACAGAAGTGCAACAGATGTGCAACATGGTGATTGCATTTATATTTCGGCTTGGTCAGCTAATGTCGACACATGGGATATCCAAGTGCAAGTTTAGTAAATCTCACCCCAAACAACTAGGCTGCATGCTCTCTGGATCAAAGACGCAGTCCTTGAGTAAGATATCTCTAACGTCGTTTCTGGTTGGCTACGTGTCTTGTGGATTCTACTACACACCACCAACACAGCTAGTATCTTTTTTGACAAGATTGTAAAGCAGATGTAAGAACTGTGAAATTCTTCCAATGGGGACACATTTTATTCTGGAGCAACTGAGCAGCTTAAAGTTGTTTTGTGGTCAGCCATGTTTCTGAGTTTGAAAAGTCTTAATTAACTCACAATGTATGGCAACTTTCTCCTCCTTACGATAGTCAATGATTAGACAGCGTCATCTGACCAGTGAACTGAGATATACATCTAAATTTACAATTTACAGTTACAATTTATTATATCTAAGGGTAAAGTTTATCTATGCGCAACCATGCAGTAATAATGGAAATTAATAGTGATCAGTGAACATAACTAGATCTATTTTGCAAAGTGTGAATACTACTTAACCCACCTTTCAAGACCTTGGCTATGAATAATCTTTGTGACCACCGTGTGTGGCCACGGGAGTGTGATAACCGTTGCCTTGGAGAAAGCAAAGGCTCTCGTGCATATCAAACCTACCTGTAAGCAGGTAAATCCTGACCTTATAGCTACAGTCCACAAAATTCAGTGAACTCCACATCTAGCCTCCAGATCTTGGTTTCTATGAAAGCATTTTCTGATGAACTGGTTGATCATTATCCATGACATTTTCAGGGTACCAAGATATGTCAATATTCTGAAGCTCAATTGGCTTGTATAATTGAACTAAGGGCCCTTAGTTTCCATATACTGAGGGCACAGGTTCCCAGTGGAATACCAGTGACGCTTGATGGAATACAAAAGATGGACAGGATTAGGCTTTGTGCTGTTGACTGACCTTGACCTACTTTTTGACCCACATCCTCACTCAATCACATGATTCTATTTTGATCAATAAAACTCAGGTGAATGTGCCAAACACCCAAAGAGTGCCTGTACCCCCTCGGAATATCTACATTTGTATATTAGTCCTGAGCACCACTGGCCAGCTTTGTATAACCTGGCCTCAATCATACTCAAAGGCACCATCCCTGTGAAAATAGTATTGATCAAAACTAGCATCTATCTCTGCATAAGAGCTTGTTTCAATTGATTTTTCCTCTTTGAGCTGAAAAATATAATAGAGTTGATATGAAATACAGGGTGTTTTGCTTCAATTCATCAACACAACCCAGATAATACTTGCTGTTGCCAGGGAAACATAATAACAGTTTTTGTCTGTTTTTCAACAATGAATTACTTTAATGCATTTATGCTAGTGTTTATAGAGAAAGACACAAAAGTCTGTCGAAGTCACCAATACTGTAACTAGGTGGTTTATAACAGAAACATATGGGGTTCTAAGTGGGCTGCAGATAATCAAAAACATTTCATTCCATTGCAACTATATTTTAGTTTTCCACTGCAGGGCTATCAACAGCTAGCATATTATGAGGCTACATGCTGCATAATATATGATGGTGTGTAAATGCAAGTTATCCCCACGGTATTACATTTGTTCTATGACAATGTATCATGTATGGTGGCCTTTTCTGATATAATATAATAAATAAATATAATACTACAACAAGCCATATAAAACATTGTTCAGGAAAGGTTGCAGCCTGCTTTTATCTCTTGAAACTATCCTAGTTGTCACGTTATGCTCAAAGATTTGCTGTCTCTAATTCCCAAGCTCAAGGCTGATCAGTGTTGTTCTAGTGACTCCTAAAGCCTCCTGACATTAAGCCTTTATAAGACAGATATGGGTGTTACATTGGTGTTGTAACATAAACTACTTTTTATGCCTTTACCATCATGTTTAAATAAAATAGCTACAGCAACAGATTAAACTCAATAGGACAATAGGCTACCTCCTGCCTTGTTAACAGGCTATTATTGTACTGTTATCCTTGGAGTGTCTTCTGTAGATTTTAGGCTTGGGACCGTAATATTATTGTTGTAGCAGAGGTGCAGTTTTATGAAAGTATATAGTAGTAATGCCAGTTTAAATTTATTTCACTGTCCCTGCCCAAATCTCCATTCATATCATTCTGGGCCAGTAAGACAGATGGTAATAAACCAATATGAGTGGACTTGCGCTAAACAATTCTCAGGCAAAGACTCTTAAGTAAACAGGGAAAATCAACTTACACTTCCCCCCAAACCAAAACAGGTAATTGTAAAGCGGGTAAAGAGATTAAAGTATGTGCCATGGTAAATCGAGAGCTTACCTTTCCACTAAAGCTTGTCTATCCTGACCACTCAACTTAAGAAGTTAAGAAATAAAATTACATTTAAGTTATATTCCACTTTAAAACAATATTCTCATTTTACTGCACCGTCACTTCACTCACACAAACCTCCTGAAAAGATATCATTATGAGCTTGAATGTGCACTCACTGTTACTCATGTTGTTTGCTTTAAAACTTAACTGCAATCCCAAAATTATTTGGTAAAAAACATGACAAGACATTCACAATAATAATAATACGTAAAATAACATATAAATACTAATCAGTGAGTTGGTGCAATTAAATTGTAATGTAAAACAAGACAGACTATATGAGAAACGTAGTGTAACAAACTATGAAACTCTTGTACTCTTCAGTTAATTAACTACAGAAGATATATATAGCTGACATTGACATCTTTACAACCATAAAAAATAATTATAATAATTATTATATAATTTTATATATATTAAAAAATTATATAATAATTTTTATAATATTTTTTCATTTTTTTTAGCCACACCAGCAGCATGGTTATAAAGATGTCAATGTCAGCTTGACCAGCGGCCCACCACTTTGGACCACCAGTAGCTCCATCATGACGTTGACATTTTTGGTTTTTAGTGAAATGTTTCAGCAACTATTGGACAGATTGCCATGATATTTTGGCACACATCTCATGGTCCCCAGAAGAGTAATCCTTATGATTTAGGTGATTTCTTCAATTTCCATCTCAAAGTTTTCACTTATCCCATGGTATATCTTAACATTTTCTAGATGAATTGGCACAAAGTTTGCACAGACAGCTACGGTTCCCAGAGAATGAATCCTAATGACTCCGATCTCCTGACTTTTCCTTAGCGCCACCCTGAGGTTGACTTGTGGTTTTAAGTGCAATGAACTTTTAGATGACATGAAATTGGTACAAACATTTATGGGTGAATTGTAATAACTATCGTGACCCCCTGACCTTTCATCTGGCGCCATCATCAGGTCAAAAACTGTATTTGTCCAATGCTTTGGTTTATGACCAAATCTCTTAAAATTCCCATCAGCCTCACCTGTACTTTGGGTTTACTGCTAATAAGCAAAAGTACGTATGGAAACACACTAAATTAGCTTCTCCTATTTTTAGGATAAGTAAAGTAACATTTATCCCAAGACTGACAGAATTAAAGAAGCTTATTACTTTCTAAATAGAAACTGCCTGGCAGTGGTGACTGCAGCTTGGCTAGTCAGTAGCTTGTCACTGCACTAATGACTTCTAGTGGTTGGCTTCAGAGTTGGAGGTGCTGATTCTCATTCCAACCACTTCACACTCTACTACAAATCTCACAATATATGCATTGGGTATCACAGGCTGATGAAGCAGTATAACATTATCGGCAATAAGCAGAGATGTAGTCTTGTCATTACCAAACACAACACTGATCTTCACCAAGAACACATTGGCAATATGTTCTTGGTGAAGAACAAGAAAACAGACAGATCTTACTTTGGTTGTACAAAGGCCAGATGGCATGTAGGATGGTACCCCAAGGGACACATTCACTCCATGAAACATGTGTGGACTTGATGGGCAAGAAGGGCAAGAATTGGTCCGCTTTTTTGACACTCAACTGGAGCCTCCTTTCCACCGCATTGGTATTTGCTTTCTCTGGATGGCTAAACACTGATACCAAATTTTTAGAACACACCTACCAGTTCCATTGTTTTATAAAAATCTCGTTCACCCCAGTTACATTGCCACTGCTGAGAATTTTGCCTACCTCAGAAAGATAGGCAAAGCATCCCCCAAGACATCCAGGTCTGCATCTTTCACAGAGGTTTTCACATCAGGAGTAGAATATGCCTAGTCGAGATTCATATTTCTTCAGAGAACAGCCTGTGCAAGGCCTTGCCTGAAAGTTTTTTCGAGAGCCTCTGTCAAGCCAACAGAAAGTCCTTCTCCATGACACCCCCAAAATCCTTCAACTTTCCTTCAACCTTTTGCTTCCACAAGCCCAGATGCTACAGTCCCTTTGGCCTCGCAATGCTGTCCTGCTGAAACAGGGATCCCCACAACATGCATTCATATAGAAGTAAGGCTCTCATTCTCTGAGAAAAGGAAACATAGGCTAGTATTGCCAGTATCCAGGATTTTGGTTCTAGAGCCAGTGCTGTGCATAAAGGTGAGCACAGGAAGGTGGTACTGCTAGCTCTGACTATATGACGATAACCCAAGGCATAGGTGGTTATGTAATAAAGTAACCGGGTGAGTCATAGTTCCAATCTATATCCCCTTATTAGGATATATTTTTCAGATTTTGTAATTTTATTTTATTATTGCTCACCTAACTTATGCAACTTTTCTGAAATACTGTGATGCAATTTGTGGCATTTTTAGTTACTTGAATATAATGCTATAATTAAAAAACTGCAAGGTCGTGAGAGTACTGCGACTGAACTGAATTCAATGAGTTATAATAATGTAATTAAGTGAAGCAAGAGTTCTTTTTACATTCTAATTATATACAAAAAAAAAAAGCTTTACATACTTTTTCTCCAAGAATTTGGGCTGGTAGATATTTAAGTGCTCATTATTAATCCAGTATTATGAAATCATATTTCATATAAAAATACATCTTATTTCAACATATAAGACAGTTCATGTTTGTATTTATCTTTAACCGTTCAGTCATTTTTATCAAGAAAAGACAATCACAGAAACTTTAACATTATTTCCTAACACAGCACAGATTAAAAGCAGCTCTCCTGACTAAAGAATAGATGGGGGGGGGATCATACTTTACTTATTGACAAAGTTTCTTAAAGCTCAACAGTCTTACCCTATCCAGGTCTTCGGACTGAAAATAATATGATGCTCCATCTTTCAAAGATGTACTTTTCCTAAAGCATTGTTGATTGCCCTGTGTCCATTACTTGGAAGGATTATGATAATATTCCACATTGTGCTCGGCGTGATGCACAGGAAATTCAATACTCAAAAGGTTAATGCAATCAATTAGGATGACAAAGGAGTAAAGTAAAACCCTCCTGCTCGTGGAAAAAGGAGACAGGAGAAGAGAGGGGGAGAAAAGGTATTGAAAGCTCGAATGGATCCACAGAGAGAAAAGAGGCACTTGAAACGACAGAAAAATGGCATTTATTTAACGTGTATCATCCAAGGCCAACTAAATGAAACACACACAAAGTGTACGCACAAAGAAAGAAAAAATTGCTCTTAGATAGCGAATTGCATCATTCAGCACTCAACCAGTTGTAATTGAACAATGCAGGAACAATATTTTTGTTTGAAGGTAATCAGATACCTCAGCCAAGGAAAAAGTGGCCAGTTCTAGAGGCTCAAACATCGATTCATAATTCTCATAATGTTCTATGGACTTTCCCCCTGTTCCGAGTCAAGTTTTGCCTCAGCACTCTATTCCCACGTGTACTGTTGCATGAGCTGAATATTAACAGCATGACAATTGTGTATGGGAGCGATATCTTTTGTTATTTAGATAGATGTTACAATGCTATATAACACAAAGGAGTCTCATCATTGCAGATAAATGGATAAACTTGGATGGCAGTATTGAGCTCTACAACCATTGTAATAATCCATATTACCTTTTCAGGCTCAGTCTGTCAAAATGGTGATGTATTAATCACATTTCAGCAATCCTCCGTGGCTAATGATAATGTTATGAGAGTCTGGGTGGCAATATTTCGCTAACGTCTGCAACGCCTATTTTCTGCCGATAAGTTGTGCAAGGAGAAAAGCCTAAAACCTTGTAATCCACTTAGGTAAGGCAGTAGACTTACCTACTTCTACAAACACACAACCTCATAAATCTACTGCACCTTCACATCCTTAAAGACAGCTGAGCTTGAAAAAATACGGCAGGTCCTTCATCCCACTTTGTTTGCACCAAATGAAGACATGTTTCAAACCATTGCACAAGTTAAAGACTTGTGCATGCACAAGCCCTAACTGATACCTTAAGTCTCATTCAAACTTGCAGGAGCAAATAACATAAAAATACAGAACCTCAGTAAAGACTCCAAATTAGCTATTTGACATGTTGTTTTTGAGTGTTATAAATAAAAAAAAGCATTTAAACACTGACTTTCTATCAAACTACAGCCCTTTTATTTTATTTCACAACTTCCATTTAGCTCTACTTTGAACAAATAAAGAGGTATGAGAACAAGCACAAAAGCAAGGGTTAGACGGTAACCAGGGCTTTACGTTTTGACCAGAAGAATTCCACTTTTTTCAGGGGCACAACTGCTGTAATTTGACCTACATCACATTTTTCTGTTTGGGCATTTTCGGGTCCAGCAGCCACGTCGCAAAAAACAATGGACCAAAATGGGCTTTGAAGTCAGCCCTGAATGAAAACGGAGGGGCTGACACATGAAATGCCCTCACAGCTGGGCTGCCCCCAGTCAAAAGAAAAACAAATACTTTGAATGAGAGGGGGACACGCCGCTCCTGTCTGAGCTTCCTAAGGCCCTGAGCCACCACCGGGAGGTGGGCTTTCACGATATGCCCGTAATGATGGATGGATTGGGAGGAAAGTCTATTCACATGGAGATGTTACATCATAAATATTTACACAGGGCTGCCGTTTCCATGTAGCCTTTGCTTGTTTTGACACACTGGAAAAATATAAAGGACAAAAAGTGTAGAAGAGAGAAAAGTGTGGAAAATGAAAATGTGGCTTCTCGCTTTGTTATTATGCTACACAATAATACTGAATTGAATTTCATGAGTACTTGCTCTTTTTTCTAAGTGAGACAAATTATCTTTCCTACGGCGAACTGTGGGCTTTATTTACCTTTATCCGTGACTGAATAAACCCCTGTTTATTAGAGATCATTCCCTCCTACACACAAACCCTGAAAGGCCAACAAAACACTTAACAAAATGAGTCGGAATTTCAATTACAAATCTTTACCAAACCCACTTCCTTGTTTTACATAAAGGCCTACATGTAGAAAATAACCTTAACAGAGCCCTAAAATACAAAACACTTACTATACACTTCTTTCTAGCAAAGCATCACCTTACTTAAAAATCTGCCTGATCTTTCACTGAGACCAAAGAGAAATAAAAGGGAGACACCACTGTTGTTGGTAAGCAGCCCTACAAATTTCTGCTCAGTGAGCTCAATTAAAAGCCTTGAAGCCCCCTGAGATTGTCCCTGGAACCAATGAAAACAAATTTGGCAGTTTAATTTTCTTCCCACTGTCTAAGAGAGGCACTCCGCTCTGGGAGTGTTCTCTAGCACAAGTCTGTAGGAGCCAAAAGGAGAGGGGGGATGTCATGCCAGCCCTGTGTTAGAGCCAGTTGGCCTTTATGATTAGTTGCATTAACATATATCAAAAGCCAATTAAACTAACTGTACTCAGTTATGTTGTTGTTATGTGGTTAGACAAGGGCAGACTTAAGTTACTCTGTGCAGTCTTCACTACAGTTGACTCATAGTTAACTTTGCTTCATGGGACTTCCAAAGGTGTCTTTGTGTATGTCCATCCGTGTATCCTGCTGTGAGGAGAACTTATGGGGGGGAATGTGGCCGTACCTGATCTACAGGTATCTATGTGGAAATCTGTGGATAGTGTCATCATCACTGGGCATGTATCTGGGGCTCTGATTGATGCAAGGAGTGTGTCTTCCCTCTGGTGTGTGAGTGACACCACCAGAAACAAAGGAGTGTGGTGTAGCCCTCCGCCTCAATTCACAGCCATGCCACCCCCCAGTGATAGTGAGGGTCTTTGGTTTGACATGAGACAGCCCACGGTGTCACTTCTGAATGTTTAGATCCCTCTTGACTAGGAGGCCAGGGGCAAGGGCTGTTGCATGCATCCTCATGACAGACTCCCACATCAGCATTGTGCTCATACCAGCTAACATCATTAGCACAGAAGGTTTCATCTCAGAGAGAGAGAGAGAGAGAGAAAAAAAAGCAACCCAGTTTCTTCAAGTCACAAGTCATTAGCGTCCTCTCGAGAGTCAAATTGTACAGAGGCAGATTTTTTATCAGCAACAAAAGGTTTTATACTCTTGTTAATTTGGTGGATGTCATCTGTACTTAGATGTCTGTGTCTAATGTCTGTTACAGTAATAAATGCCATATAGTGGAAAAATTATATTATTTTGTCAAGATGACAATGTGGGATGTTGCTGCTACAACATCTAGACATAAAGCAGGCATAAAAGAATATCAAATTATAATTAATGCAACAGCGTAACAAGATAGATAACAGAACATGGCACACATGCTGGCCCTTTTGTGAGAAACTATGGTGGTTAAAATACATTTATTTAATACTGCCAGTGAAAAGCTTATATCATTTAAAATTCTAGATGCTTATTTTGCAATGGGTTGGAACTGTGTTCATTAATGTATTTTGGTATTTTAAGTACTGCAAGTCAGCCAAACCACTGCTCAACAGCTGTTTATGTCAGGGAACTAATAAAATGGCAGTTCTTATATGTCAAAAGCATCTTATTGTTCTAGTTTTGAGTTGTTGCAGCCTGGCAGGGATTCTAATACACAGTGTTAAGGGTGTTTTTTATTCTGTATAGATCCCTCACAGTGAGAGAGAGAGAGAGAGAGAGGGACAGAGAGAGAGAGAGAGAAGCCCTCTCTGGAAAACAGATACATCAGTGTGCCTGTATAGTGTACGACATTGCTGTGAGTTAATCAGTTGGAAAATAAAACGGTGGGATTCTAATAAGTCATTTGTCAATTTTTACAACCCCCAGACACATTGATCCATGGGGATTAATGAAGATGCCCGATATTGTTGTAGATATGAACAGGGGAGATGGTGGGGACAGTAATCAGTCATGTTGGGGATTTGTCCTACCTCGTTTTCTCTTCCTGGGGAGTTACTCCATACAGGGACTCACTTCATCTGAGAAGGAGAGCAAAGGAGAAACATTAAAATATACATGTTCTCGAGAAAAACATACATTTACCCAACTCATCTAATCTACAGTCGTTGACATTATGTAGCAAGCTTCCAGATGATGCAAAAGGAAAATGTGCAATTCTGTTCATTCCTGTCCTTTCAATCTACACTATTAAAGTGCACAGATACCCAGGCCCCATACCACATCTGGAGGAAAGGGGTTGGCGACCGAGTGAGGGGCAACAGGGATGCTCTAGCTTGTAAAGCCCATTGAAGCTTTGCAAGCAGATGTAGAGTACAGTTAACTATGTCTGTGCACATTTCAGAAGTTTGCCAGTAATAATTTGCTTACAGGCAGCAATCCTAAAGTGAGATTTAGATGGAAATAAGTAAAAGCAGCTTCCTACTTCTTAGCTGATAGTGACTCAATGCGGTCTTGCAGAATAAAAAAGAAAACAAGTCACTATTCCATGAAGCCACAGTGGCAAAACTCACATGACAGACATAAAAAGATTTCTGGAGAGAACATAACTGAAGTGTTAAAGTGGGCAATGGGGGAGCAATACGTGATGTTTCCTTATTCATACCACTAAAATCCTATCCATGGCCAAAATATAAAGTATTGTCTTTCTCTTATATGCAGAAAAGTGCCAGTGTCTTATATGACATCCATTAACCCAGACACAGTGTTAAATCAGGACACAAACTGACTTTGGTAGAACCAGTTGAGTCACTCTTAAATCCTCTCAAAAGTTTCCTAACCTTGAGAGCCCATGCATCCCCGAAAAAGTAATAATAATTCTAACCTGATCTTCCTACTTATTTTATATCTCCCCTCAGCAACCTAACTTCTTCTCAGCAACAGTGCAGTTATTAATTCATGAGGCACTAATTAGTTCTTTGTTTAATTTTGTGTTAAACAGACTGACCGGAATGATAACGACTCGCGCTGTAGCGCTTCGGTCCCATGCCACTCCTGTTTGCTACAACAAGGGAGCATCGTGCGACTAGCATGATGAACCCAATTCCCTTCTAAGTTGCACTTCATTAAGTCAAAATGTGACAAGGAGCTTAGAGGAAGAACTGGCAGATCTGATCATACATAACAATGCAGGCCCAGTAAGTTTGAGGGGGGGTGGGTGCTGGTGCGGGAGGTGGTGTGGGGGGTGGGGTGTAGTGGATTCCAGCATGCATGTTGATAATTTTCTATTTTTAACCCTTGGGGGCCGTCTTTCATTTTCCTTTAATTGTTTTTGTTCAGAGCTGCAGTGTCCTCTTTTTAAATTGCAGCTCCTATCAACTCCCCTGATCAACCCCCTGTGCAACATTGCAGGCAGACAAGTAAACAACAGGGTTGCCCTTTTCCATGATGTAGTGCAGATGCTCCAGAAAAATCGGTGACACTTTTAGCATTGCACATTCACATATACAGTATATGCACCAACTCAAAAGGAATAGGTGCGTGACATGTCAGAGGTGCAGCAGGTGACAATCAAAATGAACTTGAAAAAATTATGTTTTTGGCCTTGTGAGTTGAAAAACCTGCTGAGTGAAAGCAAAGGTAAATGCGCATTCATAATGTAAGAATGCATCAAGGTGGTTCCATCTTCCCATATTTCACATACCTTCTTAAAAATGTTTTGTTGACTGTGTATTTGAAAAACGTATTCCATGAGAATCTCAAAGATCTACTGTTGTCTACAAAGCTGATGCCACGTTTTCTGTCTGGAGGCTTATAATAAAAAGTTCAGCGTTGTCTAAGTAACGCCTACCTTGCATACTCAGGTATGACATGACAAGCATATACTTTTCATTTGACACAATGCCTGAATCTTAAGAGAAGCGTAACACACAGTAGGTACACCCCTCAATAAACTACAATCATTGACTTTGTACATGTGGCAGATAGCACTTTCGTTTGCAAACTGGGTTTTCTTTCTTTTTTTCAGAGCAAATCATCAGCTGACAAGTTCCGCTAAGATGTTTAGCCTCTCCAAGTATCTTCCCACTGGCTGAAGATATGATAAAATCAAAAAGCAGACAAGTAATTACACTGTATAATAGGCAAGATTGGCATTTTCAAAATCATTTTCATGTGGATGGAAATGACATTGCATAGACTATTCTGTATTCACTGGTGCAGATAAATAAACAAGGCATGGAGAAGAGGGGGGGCATACCGAACGCACAGTACAATGGCAAGCAGGTCAGTAATTAGAAACTCTGTTTGCACAGTAATAATTTTAATATATTCATCAGGAAACAGAGCATGCCTAGCATGATAAAATCCCATCAAGGAACATATCCCGACTGCCTTAACCTTTTAAACAGGCTGGCAGCACATTGTTGAGAACCTGAGAGAACAAAATAAATAAATAAATACACACACAGAAGTCATGATAACCTGCAGCTACACTCATCCTTATATTTCAAAATTTCAACATTACCATCTGTCATTATAGCATGACAGAGGTATGCAAGCCTTTTCTTATGTTTAAATCCTTAAATATTGATCAGTACCTGCAGCTAAATGGGCTTCTGGAGCTTTTGACCTCCTATATTCAAGTGTGAACAGGCTAAAGCCCCCCAACACTGACACACGTTCGGCTCTCAATGTGTGAGTGTAAAGAGCAACACATGTGTGTAACCTTGTTTGTTATTGAGGGTGGCAGTGATGATGCTATGGAAATTATTGCAAATTGCTTAAAGGACTCCTGACACGCAAAAACCTTGACCTCACAATGCCATTTCCCAAAGACAGAAGAATACGTAATTGTTATAGGAATTCAAGGTGGAGCACAAAGGTAATCACTGTGAACAACATCTTTACAGAAGTGAAAATAGCTCAAAGCCATTCATTTGTGAAACTTATGGCTGCATGCATACATATTTGAATGTGATAAACATGCAAACCAGACAGGCACACAGTAAAGTTCTTTTAAACTTTACGTTAATGAACAAGTTAAGTTGATACATCACACCATAGCGACTTAATTATTACAAATTTAAATAACAGGAACACACCGACATGCACTCAACGGAACAGAACAGTTTAAAATAATAACCCTCTTTGCTGTAATGACTGCCAATCTATTGTCTTAGTTTCCTGGTTTCATTTCCCACACATAAACTCAGAAACTTACAAGTTTACGTGACCTCATTCTACATGAAACAACCTCTAATTACATGAAGTGGAAGCCGCAACAAGAATATACTTCTCACTGAATAGGTCTGTACTTTGTGTCTTAGTCTGTGTTCCGGTCTGACATTTTGAGCACACTGCAGAGTGAGAAACTGACCATTTACTCATGCATATTTGACAGCACCTAGTAGGCCCCTTTTTATGCTGTCACGTCTGGCTCCTATTCTCCCTTTCCCCTAGGAGAGGACAGACTCGGGGGCTTGAGGGCAGCCACCTCCACAGTCCCGCTGTCCCCTCCACGCCTAATTTTTGTTGTCCAGCCCTTTGAAACCTCCGTCTCATGCAGAACCAAAGAATGGTGATCCATGTGCAACAAGTGCCAGTGCCATGGAAACCCCCGTTTTCCCCCCAAAATATTCCTTTTTATCCCTTTTGAAGACCTGTCACCCGGCAGAGCAGGCATCACACGACCCCAGGCCAAGCCATGACAAAGCCTATTTTCTGCCTGCTCCTTGATTGATTAAAAAAGACTTTTTAGTAAAACCATGTTAAAGGACACAAAAAGTGACACACAGAAGAAAGGGCCCTTGGGGATGGCCCAATCAGACGCGTACCCCGGTAATATCGCACAGAAAAAGGAACAATATCATAATCGCCACAAAGGAAGGATCAGGCCAAGCATGAAACCTGACAACAATGGTGATTACAATAATGATAGCAAAAAGTTTGGGTATAATTCTATGCATTTACATTAAGTGTGTTATTTTCCCCAAACTGCAGTTTTTGTTCACACAGATCATCATCAAAATGGTTATCAGACAACTGGAAACTGGAAACAAGTCATTAAAAATTGTGTGAACCTACTGAGTCCCATTTTTGATTAACGATCCTCTGCCAGCTGGTTCAAATGACAGCATATTCACACTGTAGTGTACCTCTGGATTATTACTAATGCTTTTTACATTGGGTTCCTGCCCCACTTGAGAAAAACTATACATGTAGTGTTGTGCTTCATGTGTGAGATGGGATCAATATTCTATGCATTGGACATTTTACTCCTCTAGTTGACCTAAGTGACGGACCATTTGAAACAGAGGGAGACTGGCTCAGCTGCTCTGCACGGCAACAAAGGGAGACCACATTATTAATTTATCTCAAAAGCACAGATCGATAAGACAGGCCTATTGCTTACATGATTTCTTTTTGTTGGCAGTTTTTGTCGCGTATACAGTGGTTTCAAATATTTGGCCCTCTTTTTTGTCATTTGAAAGTTGAACACGGGCTGCCAAACAGGATAGAAACTAGTTGTGTGAAGTGAAAGTCATTGCTGTATCGTGAAATATGTTTTATTGTGGTAAAAACAGAGATACTTTCTGCAGCGTTAAAGACTGAAAGCTGCGCCTGTCCCTTTGTTTCTGTGTCGAGATGTGGAGGAGATATTTACCAAGACGATGGGGAGGGGAGGGGTGGGATGGGGATGGGGGGGGGGGGGGGGGGGGGGGGGGGCAGAGAGGAGGAGAGGCATTAGAAGCGTCCACACATGAGCAATTAGTATTCCAGATCCTGATGGTTCTAAACACAAAAAGGCCTCACCAAATCCCCACGGCAGAGGTGTCAGACGGAAAATGACGAAAATCTGCTCCTTGACAGGGAGTCATTTATATTTTAGCTTCGTTCCATTATCTTAACGAATCCATCATCAGCCAATGCAATATTAACAGCAGAAAATCAACTCATTAGATCCAGGGGGATTTAATCAAGATTGCAATCATGTATGCGGTTCCTGGAGAGTTGGCTTCTTCTTTTTTTTTTCTTTTTGGTCCTTTCCAAGTAATTGCCGCATCTCAGATCTTAATAAATTATTCTCGATCTGAGATTGATGCCTTTTTTTCCTTGCCTCTCACGCCATGCACTCACTGTCTCCAACTATAATATTTACCATAAACATTATTATGTCATGGGCACACAGTTTAAAATGGCCTTTAGCTAACTCACAGAAGTAATTGGCTTCTCCATTTCTCTCTCGTTTCCTTGCTAATTGCCCAGTGATATTGCTAACAGTTCCCTTGGAAAGAAAGAAAAAGCCTCTTTTGCCCAAGCTGGGATACGTTGCTAGGATTTTCCAACCTTTATATGTGAATGTAGAAAGAATTTCCTGTGTTTGATATTGCTTAACAAGACAAGCAAGCAGATGAAAGAACATTCCACTTTTGATATGTAAAACTTTATGTGAAACCCCGGCATCAGAGAGAAAACAGAAAGAGCTCAAATTTCAGGTGGAGATATTTTTGTCCTGTTTCTCAGAAAAATGTTTAGCAGAAAAGGAACTGCAAGAGATAGATAACCGCCACAAATACTTTTTCAAGTCAAGTCTGGATGTTTTACCAGGCAGGAGAACAAAGGATCTGCCCTACCCTATGACATAGTTAACTATGTTAACTATGTCTGCTTTACCACAGATACTAATACACTATTATTAGTATTATTAACACTTCATTTGCTATAACAAGATGTAACTAATCTCTAAAAACAAGACTTTGGGCATCATAACCACTTCATTGTTTCAAAGAGAAATACGTAGTGTATTGGACAGTCCATACAACATTTGTAAACATCGCCTCTCTTCAAATTCGAAGACGGATAACAATATCTATATCACATGACATGGCTGAGGGGGAAAACAAGTCATCAGCTTGCACGCTGCTCCTCAACATGTTCTTTCCCAATCATACACTTTAGATTTTAGATTGAAGCAAAAAGCTAGTTATATATATTTCTTTCATGATATGATAAATACTGAATCATATTTGACTCTTTCTACACCTATGCTAAGAATGATTATGCTGAAATACATTAGAGGTAAAAAGGAACAAGTTACTAGTCATTAGCTGAGCTGTATCCCTCAAGGACCACAACAGGTTGTGAGCAGCTAACTGTCCTTAGATCAGGTATAAACTTTTGATTCAAACAGACCGAGCAGGTAATTCATCCTTCAACACAACCATCCAGCTAGCAAATTAAAAAAAATTAACAAATCTGTTAAAACTGTTCCTTGTTTTCTTTCATGAAATGGATATTAAATCAATGTTTGTGAATATGAACGACTTGCCTTGAAACCAACACTCTTATCATAACATCTCAGCAAACAGCTCAGAGCCGCTCCATTATCAGTGAATAAGAGACATCCTGCAAGTCCTGTCCTTAAATTATCGGTTTCATTTCTGATTTGGAGATTCTGCACGTGAATATGTGTCCTTCAGTTGGACTGTCTTCACATTACACAGTGGTGTGATCATGTTTTGTGTCTGGCCTCGGGAGACAATAACCAAATATAGCAGAGGATAGACAATTAACATATTTCATAGCTGATTTTATGTTCATCTTTGAAACCTCTTGAAGTCTGAAGCTCATTTTAACCCCCAGTAACACTCACTAGCATCCACAGTACTTTGTAGGAAACTCTTTAAACAATGTGATATGGCATGTTTCTATCCACTAACTCAACAATTGGGGGGGGGTGGACAATGGTGAAAACCGGAAAACCCAATGACCAACTAGCTTGTTTTTAATAGAAACACTAAAACATATGTAATCATTGTAAATTATGTGAGACTTGTTTGTTTATTTTGTGTGCAACTCTTTTTATTGAACATAGCATGCTCGCCATTCTCTGCACCTATCTCTCATTTGTGTGGTTACCGGGCTTCTTCCCCTCACAGACAGGATTAACTCCTAACATGTTCAACATGATCCAAAAGTGTGAAAACTGTCAAAGAGACCTTTAATCTGCCTACGGAACAAAGCCTTTTGAACAAGGACTAACCTGACCTTGTCACAGCGAGTTTAACTTGCTGTCTGTTAGGCAATATAAAGCCCTAGCCAGCCGTTCTCCTCCACTCCCTCCCTCTATGTCTTCTTCCCTCCCTCACTGCCTCAGCCTGTCTTTCTCCCTATGCACAGAATTGGGGGTGCGTGGCTACAGCACCAAATGCTGTGTTAATCCCTGTTTCTCTGAGATGGCCAATAGTAAATCCGAGTCCTCTGTAAACAAATCTCAGAGTTTTTTATCTTGATTTATTAGATTACGAGTCCCGGGTCCCTGAGCCCATGCTACACATACTAATCCTAATCGGAATAGACTAGTATTAGTACCAGTTCAAGGGGAGCTAAACAGCAGTGGTGGCCAACTTTCAGTAAGAGGGAAACTACAAGCTTATAGGCTTGATGGGGCTTTTTATCCGTTTTCTTTTTTTCTCCACTTACATTAGTAGAATGAGTGTGTAATTAAATACATAAATCCTGACACACAAACCCTCGAAAGGCCTGAAACCACTGAACCCCGTCCAGTTTGGCTTTCTTTTCCCTGCACAATGAAGTTACTGAGGCAAGCACAATCATTTGTATTTTTCTCAGATTTTTAACTGTGAGCAAGGCAAACATGAAAGTCCCATTGAAGACAACTGCAAGAATTAATTTTACATCTCAGTGAATTCAAGGCAGTGTTGTCAAATTATAAGCAACAGGGCTACGTAACTAATTTCCCTTTGGTCCAGAGACAGTTCAAAAAAAGTAATAAATCACTTTTCCTCAGTGATAATAAATCGCATCTAATTATAACGGTGTCTCAACTCTGTTTGCCTTTTGTGGACAAACAGAGGCCACCAAAACGTCAGAACTGGTCACATTATTGTTACTAACCTTAAACCAAAATGAAAGGATAGTCTCCTGCATATTGTAAATTGCTGGTCTCACACTGCTTTCAACCAATACAGCCAATGCGGATGGCAACTGGGTCAGGCTGGATGGAGTCCATGTGACACATGAGGCCAGGGCTGGGGAACATTAAGAAGTGTCTGCTTGTACACTAATGCTGGTGGCAGCTGTTAGTCTGCCAAAAACTGCAGCAGCAGCAGCAAGGATATCCTGAAATACTATTGAAAACCGCTAAACCGCCTCGCTGATGTAAAGCTATACAGCTGCTCGGCGCCAGCACAGTCACTGATCAATCTGGGAAAGTTAAAAATGGAGCCAGGTTTGTGGACTAAATCTGCTGCTTTTCAGCCTGGAAGGTCAAACCGTTGATCTCAAGAGGGATGTTACAACACAGAGTATTTTTGCAGTGCTCGATAAAGTTTGCACAGCAGCCTTGACAGACGCAGCAGATGCTTGCGCGGTTGTGTCTGTGTACTGTAAATGTGTGTCTGTCTGGTCATGTATTTCTGTCCCGGCGTGAGTACATAGCTTCTCGTGGCATCACCACAGCGCAGAGGTTGCCCCTGCCCACTGCCCTCGGGGGTGACAGGGGAGCTAAGGGAGATGTGACAGCCATGTCTGCTCCCTGTATGTGTTTGTTTGCCCCTGAAAATGAGACACCGGTTTCACTCCAGCCCCCTGGGCATGTTTAGCTCTGCCTCCGCCACATTGCCTTTATCTGATACAAAGTGGAAGCCCACGCGATAATAATATGTATCTCCGCTGGTGGGGTGAAAGTGGATACATATACACTTCAGAGCATGAAAAAAGTAGATTGATTAATCCCTGTACTTCTCAGTTTCAAACATACACTGAAGATTGAAGGCATTACGGAATAATTTCAATACATTTGTTACTTGGTACTACAAATCATAATACAATAAATGGTGTCAGAACAACACAGCATCTTTTGTTGTAATGTCTCCATAAAAAGCCTAATATAGCGTGTAAGGTATTACGTGATGAAAAATAAAAAACATGATCTAGTGCTATTGTATGCCAAATAAAAGTGAGAAATGGATTTCCTTTGCTCTTGTGTTTTGTCCTTACACCTAAGTGTCACCAAGTGTACTTTGCAAGGAATATTCATTTCCTTAGGAAGGCCTCGTCAGCCTTGTGACCCAATCCATATCCATTCTGTCCTGTCTGCCCTCCCTAGTCCCTGCCTCTTTTCTGTAAGTGGCAGATATTTCACCTGCCTATCAGTTTCCCTTTAAACGTGCTGGTATATGCAGGAAAGGCGCCCATATAGGGTCACTGACTGTCCTCTACGAGGCCCTCTTTGAAGCTAGTATCTTGCTGGCACTACACCCCCCTCTTCTTCTATCACTCAAATTACAGTGTGTAGAGGTCGCTGGTAGAAATGGGTTCAACAGAGATGATTAACTTTGATCTAGTTTTACATATTATTGGGCTGGAAAAAATACAACTCTTGGGTGGCTCATGACTTAAAAAGCGAATCATAAATTTAGGACTCCCTAATTTATATTTACAACAGGTAAACAGTAGCCATCTTTAATTTTTCTTCAGTGTCTGGAACAGAGCCTGGAAGATGTTCGTCAATGTAGTATATGCTTGACTACAGAGCAAACTGTATCTGTAAGGGTACGTTTGTGTATGCAGCCCACAGCAAAATCCAGTTTACTAGCAAACAGTGGGAATCAGATCATTTCCATGCAGAAATGTGCAGTGGGAAGGAAAGCAGCTGCTTCACTGTGAGAAATATAGAAGGAGGTTAAAAGGAGTCAATGGAGGCTAAAGAGACAGCAGGTCTACCGATGACAGAAAGAGTGGCCAGGGACTGCAGTTCAGGACTTCTGGAAACCACATCAAACAGACTATGGAGCGCTGCCAAGACGAACACACACCAACTGTTGCAACAAAAAAAAAGGAGGGGAGAGAGGAAGAGAGGGAGGTGGGGAGCAAATGGAAAAATTGAAGGTTTAGCAACAAAATAGAAATGTATGTTAGAGGAACAGAAGTATAAGGATAGAAACTAAGGGGCATTTCAGTTTACCGAAATGAGAGAAAAGACAAGAGAAATAGGGAAACTAGTGATGTGTGTCATTAATCATCATCATAATACTATTAGATACAGTATCATCAATATTTTCTGAAAATTGTAACAAAGTTCCTTGTTGAATGTACGTTCTCTCACCTTTTATTTCCTCACCTTTCCATTGTTTCCCAGAGTGCTATTTAACAACCCCCTAAGAACAGGTGTACTTCAAGTCAGATAAACACAGACATCTTGTGGGAATGTAATAAAAGTTTATAATGTAAAGCTCCACAAAAATAAAACCCAATGTGATTTTGATTCACGATTTCAGCTGCTTTCCTATATCTAGGTTTAGCGTTTAGGCCATTTGTCCATATTGTGATGGACCAGGTCAAACTTACCCGGCTCTGATTCCAGTACACCCCTCCACAAATGCAGAGGCCCAGGTGCAACTGGCAGTGGGAGGCCTGCTGGGGATCATGTCCTCGTCACTGTACTAGCGACTCCTACTGGTTGGTTGGTCTACCAAAGCGGTAGTTTCTTGTCTAATGCTAATGAGCCGTCTTTCATTTAGCTTACTGCTTGCGACGCAACCTGAGATTGTAACTGTGATTGTAACATGTGTATACTGTATTAATTAGAACTACAATGAACTAGCTTAGCAATTGTCTTATATAAATAAATAAATATAAATAATATGGAATTAGTCAAGTCTGGGCAAAAACAGCAGTTTCTCTCACAGGCTAAAGTAACAGAAAGTCAGAAGGTCTGTTTGTTTTTGACAAACCACTTACAGCTGAAATGATAAGTTGATTAATCAATTAGTCAATCGACGGAACATTTTTTAAATAACAATGTTGATACTAAAGGCTAATTTAGCTTCTCAGATGTGCATTGACATTAAAACAGTAATTTTATCTAACAGAGCAAGGGAGCTGCTAGTCTACTGCTGCCTCGTCGGTTAGTTTGTTTGTGTTATTGCATGACTTTGTTGCTGTTGTTTGGTTTCGTTGTTGTCAAAGTCACACAATACCACAAACTAACCAATCGGGGCAGCGGACAGACCAGAAACTTTAGAGAGCACTTTAGAGGACGTTTTTTGAAGAGGCACAATTGCCTGCAAGTATTACATGGGCAGCCCTGTTTCACTGCTGCCGACTGCAGCGCACTCGCTCAATACTAGACCCATTTCAAAAAATGTCATCCCAATTAGTTACATAGACACAAAAACATAGAAACAATAGGGTTCAGGTTGAAAAATACCAAAGTTACACTTTAAGCGAGAAAAGATTCCACAGGTTAATCGTAAATAAAAAAAACGATCGTTACTTGCAGCCCTGAGTCAAACAGTGAATAATAATAATAATAATAATAATAATAATCCTTATTTGTAGAGCACTTTTCAAAAACAAGTTACAAAGTGCTTTAACAAGTGTAAAGTATAATACAAAAAAACAAACAAGATAAGAGCATGAAAAATTAATATAAAATTAGTAAAATACAATAAAATAAAAGGAATAAAATAAAGTCAAATAAGATCGGGAAAGGCTGTCCTATAAAAGTATGTTTTAAGAAGGGACTTAAAAGAGTTCACTGACTCAGCCGACCTGGTTTCCTCAGGCAGGCGGTTCCAGAGCCTCGGGGCCCTGACAGCAAAGGCTCTGTCCCCTTTAGTTTTCAGTCGAGACTCTGGAACAGACAACAGACCTCTGCCCGAGGATCTCAAGGTACGTGCTGGTATAATGATGATTATCCTTGTTACTCCATGACTGTGGTAACACCAACCACAGCATTTGTGCTGCTCGTATGCCCGTTTCTGCATGAACAACAATAGAGAAATCCAGTGCGAGTCCTCTTTCTGTTTTCGCTCAGGCTCCTACACATTTCTGCCAACTCATACAAATTGAATAATGACACAGAAAGCAAAACAAAGAATTAACCAATTTACAGTGCAGTGGCCTCATTTCTGACACAATGCAATCAAAGCTAATTGAGACTGATCTTGATATACCAAGGTACTATGAATATTATACATGAAGGTTGTTTCTTTAAAAAGAGAAAAACTTGCATTACTACTATTAGTTTCTCCAGCAGTGTGTTGAGAAACCTGGCCACACAGCCTGCAGTCAGGCCCTATTCTCAGGCCTATCAGGAACCAGCCACTTGTTCAGAGGAGCACCTGACTAATACCCACTATAATGTCACTTCTATATTTGTATCCTGCTAATCTGCTCTCAGGCTCCAATCTTTTCCACTTTCTTGCAAATTTATCACTAGACTGAAAGGCCGGTGCCAGATCCTAAGTGCCTCACCCTTTTAAATTAAATAGTGGCATTTGTGATAAAGCCACTAAATTCCTTATCTAACTGCCCCTAAGAGTCTTTCAAAGCAAAGTGTCACTTTTCCTAAACTGGAGCACTTGTGAGGCCATACACCCAACCCTATTCGACTGCCACACAAACACACACATGCAGAAAAATAGAGACTTTTTTGTCCTTTTCGGGTCAAAAATAGAATGAAAGTGAAGCGTGTAGTGGAACAGACAGGTGCTTTTACAAAGTGGATCCATAAAAAGACTAGACAGAATAGTTTGCGTGGTTTTCATTCACAATTTAAATGTAGTTAACTTGTTGGAATTAATTTGTTTTCAAATAATATTTCACTGCAATAGCAGTTCTGTAGCTCGCCTTTCATATGAGTAGAGAGCAATTTCAAACCATAATATCCTAATATAAGAGAGAATTGTGGGGGAAAAACTTCAATACTCTGCTTCACTACCAATTACGTGGGAAGTTATTCAATTACTTAGACAGGTGATGTGCTTCGATAAGCCTGAGGCAATGACATAAGATGTCTGTGTGTTCGCCTAGTACACTGTGAGTCCCACATCATTTTACTAATACAACTAAACCCAGCTAAAAGTGTGAAAAACCTTTCTTAATTGTTCTCAAAGTAAAGCCAACAACTCTATCTTAGGTTATGCTGTCCTGTGCCTGGATTTAAAGGAACACCGGCCTATCAATAAATTTTTGTTGACTTCCTTCTCATTGTGGATTCGTGACCTAATTAGGCACTGGGGTTCTGGGGTTATTTTGAGTTTGTGTGATAATGCTCACTCTAACTTTGTCCCTCTTTAGAGAATCTAACAGGAGGTAAGCCAGGAACTAAAAGAGAATGGCAGTTTGATCAGATAAAAGAGAGCTGAAGGACTGTGAAATACTACTACCACTGCTATTTCCACTACTACAACCACTGCCATTACTATCAGTACTACTACTGCCACTACTGCCACTACTAATAACTATGTTCATTTTATGCAGTGTATACATATTACAATGCACACTGTGCTTTTGTACAAATAAATAAATGACAGAATAGTTGGTAGAAGAGATATTTAACAAAGAAAATCAAATAAAAGTCAGTCTTTATTAGCATATACTGTACATGCACATTAGCACATATAGTAAGAAGCAAAACTAGTACTAAAACAAACCATCATGAACAAAAAAAATTGGTGGGTTTGGATTTTTTTCATTGCCGCTGCTTTTGTTTTCATGCATTCTCTTCAGTTTGTAATCTGTTTTTGATATGGTGAGATGTGACTTCCTACCCGAGCCTGTTCCATTGTTGTCCTGCATTTTTAGAGGAATGAGGTTAAAACAAACTGTTCCTATGTAGAAGGTCAAACAACATTGTTATGAAACTGAGAAAATGAGACTAAAGGTAATGGTGTGACGGCCAACAGGGTATTCCTGTTCCTGAGCAAGGCCCTGTAAACACCACTCTGTTGATCTATAATTAAGAGGAAAAATCTTCACTTTGGCACTGTGGGCTCCTTGCACTGATACTTCCTCTTAATCTCAGTCTCTTGTGTTTATTTATCAGTTTTCAGATTTGTACGCTGAAGGACTCCTTGATTATTTAGACAAGACACAGGAGTATTTCCTGGGCCAACAGTGTGAAATCTCTGATGCAGGGATCCAAGCAGGCAGTTTGCTTAATGCTTGACCCTTGACCTCTCCTGGGTAATAATGCCTCCATATCTATCCTCACACACGTAGCGGCACAGAACAATCACATATTCAGATGCCTTGAGAGGTTTCACAAAGCCAGGAGAAACGCTGTCGAATAACCAAGGCGTGTTAAGAGAAAGTTTCTACTTCTAGTGATCCAACATGTCTAATCTACTAAAATATTTCATTTATTTCATGAAAATATGAATGTGGTGAATCCAACTTGGGTTACACTGGAAAACATTTAAAACGTCTCCCACATCCCAGTCCCTGACCTTTATAAAATGTTTGCCCTCCCTTCCCTTCTCTTCTAACAGAGCCAAAGGAAATCAGCTTTTAGCACTTTAAGCAGCACTTCCAGAAATCCAGATTGCACTCCAGTTAACATCTCCGGCATTTTCCATTTTCTTCACTTTTTTTCCACACATTCACCCTCTCAGCTGTTCCTCCCTTTAGTCACACTCGTTTCACACAATTCATAAAATCTGCCACAAAGTCATGAAAGCAGCAACTGCAAGCTGAGAACTGCTTGCAAAAATAAAGGGCTCTCAGAATAGATAAATAAAATCTCTGTTATCCAGCTGCCCTCCCTAAATCACTCCCAACCCCTTCAACAAGTGGTCACAAGCCGGGGCAAAGCAGACTCTTTCAATAGCACATGACAACCACAAAAGAGGATTCTTTTGGATTCCAAAACTGATTGCTCAAGTTTTACAAGTAAAAACTGGGCTGAATCTGTATCTTTGAACATAATTACAGTATGTCCTTGTATCATCCTTCCTGTTGGTGAAGTAACCGCTTACTGCCTTGCATACATTCCTGAGAATAAAAAAACAAAAAAAAAAAGCATTCTCAAAGAGGGGAAGTGGGAGGTTTTTTCAAGCTTCTTTTCAGTCAGTATTTCAGGACTTCAGCTTTTCTAAGAGAGGAAATACTGAGAGCACACATGAGCACCAAGTCAGACATTCACCATATTTCACATTTCCATCACAGCATGGGGGGTTCACATGTGGAAGGAAGTTTCAATAAACCAAGGGGTTAAGTGCTGTAAAAAAAAAATTTGCTTGGTTTTTTTTTTCATGTTTTGTTGAGTGAGACTGAATCCCACAACTACACGGCCTGCCAAAGTGATTAAGTTTTTACTGTGCTGGCACTACTGCCTCAGTTTCTGCAGAGCAGTCCCAAACACTTCATCTCTGAAGGCCCGAACATACAATGGCAGCCACAGTGCACGAGCGAGCATAAGTTGCCAGAGTTACTTAACATGTGTTGCCATGAGCCTGCCAGATTTTCAACCAGCTGCTAATATTAGAGCATTTGAGTGTTTTTGGGAGATTGATCAAATAAGCTCAGCCTCCCCCCCCCCCCAACACAGCACAACGTAATAGTGTCACTGTGAGTGGAATTCAAATGCTTTTCAAATGAGATATCAATTATGGTACAGTTGAAGTGATAACATTGTTACACTCTGTCAGTTCTTTTAACAAACATTTTTACAGACATTCCAACAAGGCTTCCCGAATGCAACTTGTATGGTTTAAAAAGAAAAGAAAAGCTAAGACTTCACAGAAACATTTTCCATCAATGGAACAGCAAAACAGTTTGTTTCAACATAACAACTGCTCAATATCCACTTGTCCACTTTTGATAAGGTGTTTGTGACCCAGCACACAGTTTATACAGAAGCCACTGTACAAGCTGTGGTCCCTCTGCTTTCATACAACCAAGAGCGTAGTGGTCAGACTCACCGAGACAATAAATCCACAGCCAGCCCAGGGATGGTCTCTGAAATCCCTACAATCAGGCTGCAGATAAATAGTATTTTGCGCTGACTGCATTGTCTCCTGCCTCTATTCTGGTAATCTAATGTGTGCAACATGCTCTTGGTCACCTTGACTTTGGTTGCCATAGTGCTCAACACAAACATATCCCCACCCAGAAATACACCAAATAAGGCTTGGGGGAAAAATCTCATAATCAGGCGGCACAGAGGGAGAGGCAGATATAACCTTAAATATATTGTAAACAGGTCAAAGCTATTCCAGTGTGTACATACACAGTGCGTGCGAGAGGTTACTGGTGACACACACGCACACAGTCTGGCTAATTAGTATACAACAATAATTGTCCTAAGCTCAGCTATTGTTGACTCAAAGAAAATGATAATGGCACAGCATCAACAAAAAATAAATTGAAGTTCTTTAGAATAGAGAGGTCTTTCAGGACAAGTCTGTTTGTACTGAAAATGACCTTTAAACACCTTCCTCCAACACAGAGGAATCAGGCTACAAGAAGGCAGCCGTCCTGTCTAGCTGTCGACCCCGGCAGATGTGAGTTCTGAAGAGTTCAAAAGAATTGTGCATGGGGGCACCGCCATTTACATAATCCTCCAGATATATTCCCCTGCAACCTAATCAAATTATTCACAAGTCTAGCCCCTAACTATGTAGACCCCGCGATACACAGCCTTTCCATTACCAGCCTGTGAGTCTTAATTGTATCGAACCAACCAATGTCACTTTTCCCTTTAGAATGGCCAACAGACACAGCAAACAAAGCATAGTTGTGTCTGACACACAAAGATTTCAGACAAACAACATCACACACACCCCCCCGTCCACTTTGTTTGTTTGGCATTTCTTGTTGTCCTGGGATTTTATTTACTTTTAAAGAACAGAGCGCACTAAGAGAAAGAGAATTTTATCACTGGAAGTACACAATCTGAAGACAATAGGACATTATGTTCAAATGATGCTTTCAAGGGAAGTTGGTTGTCATAGTAATTAGCAGAGCAGAGTTGGAGCTATTGAGAATAACTTTGAAAGACGACTGCAGATGACACAAGGGATTTCGATAATCATGGGGTTGGGTTCCCTCAGGGCCTAATCCGAAAAGAAGATAAACAAAACTGCTGATTCAAATACAAGTATGATTTATGCAATAACAGAATTTCCAAACTTGAAAATATGGCATGTTTTTCTTTTCTTTGTGAAATTGTGGATCATTAATATGAATAATTTGTGGTACATTCATACAATTTCCATGTTGCAGCATGCAGAGGTTGCCTGGTTTATTCCAAGCTTAATTCAGTTAGATAATGCAAAACAGCAACACTACTATTTTTACATTCCAAATGTCATTGATTTTAAAAGGGCCACAATGTTACAAACTGTTCACAAAACAGGAAATAATAATCTTTTTATAAGCTTTTGATCTCACTGCCGCTTTATTTTCTGCATCAGACTTCGCATTGTTTGAGTGTGAAAAACATCCCATTGTTAATCAGACTGTTGTTGCTTTTTTGTTCAATCTGCTGTTGAGGGGGGAGGGAGGGAGGTAAAGGGTTAATGGATCAGCTAAAGTTTACATCCCATATGCGGTCAATTTTCAATGACTTCTTTTCCCCACATTGAAATAAACTATTTTATGTCTCCAAATATGCAGATCATTTTGCTTAATGAAAGATGCTTGACGTCTCAGATCCAATTAATATGCAAATGCAAGTGAGGATTTATTTGTGACATTCTGTATGGGTGAGAGAAAACAAAAAGGCTTCTTAACAGTAACACTAATTGCTGTGACTGATTGTCACATATCATCATTCACTCTAAATCTTCCAAATACCAAAATTCAGATAAAAATTCTCACATGCGCATGGTTAGATGTGTTTATTTTTGTTTGCTTATGAGCTTGTTTTGTCACCGTACACAGCATCATGTTTTGTTTTGGCGTGATGAGATCAGTGCCACCCTACACTCTACTAAAAAGGTGGATTAATAATTCCATAGAATATCTTTGCTGTAGTTTAATTTAACATAAAGTAAATCAAATAATTATATAAGAGTATATAAGACATGCACACACTGACGACAGTTCATGTGCTTCACCAGATATTTTGGGCGCACTTTACTTTAAATAACGTACATTGGATAACATTAAAATGTGTGAAGACTCAGGCTACATATAGTTCCTGATTACTCATTACGGCTTTTTAAAACAACACTGTGAAAGGGCTGTACTAGCACGGTTGTAATGCCCACATTAAGTGTCACACGTACAGATTTTATTGCTTTCGCACGTCCCATCTGTATTTCAACTCATCAAAAAGCAAGACTAATGCAATTCTTCTTTGACGTGAAAAACCTTCAATCAGTGATGTATTTATCACTGTAAAATAAAATCAATAATGTAACTCAACTATTAAAACCTTTAATGGATGAAGCAATATACTTAGCTGTTTGCATCATCCTCAAGCTTTAATGCCCAAGGCACTATACAAAATAGGGCTTACATTTCAAAAACAGTAAAGTGTGACTGACACCTATTGTGACATATCACTTCGACAGAATACAGAATATATTAAACTGACCTATTTGTCTTCATAATGCGTAATATGAGAAAATAAGTTCCTCAAAAATGTTGGGTTTGTATTTAACCTTCAATAACCAGAACAGTCAGTACTGCGCAGCCAAACTTGAGTAGCTGCTTTTGTCTGCTCAGTAAAGCACACGTACTACATGTTCACCATTGGACAACCTTTAGCCATTTTATATAGCATTGAGCAGAACGATGATTTAGTGCACCCCAATCGAGAAACACTTCCGGGGCTGTAAAAACAACAATCAGCCTCTTTGGATTAAAAGGCCATATGTCCTTTAACAACAACCACAAAAAAAAGAAAAGATGCTGACTAGCAGTAGGGTTGGCAAAATAAAATGATCCACTGACATCGCCTCTAATGCTTTTAATCTATCTTTATAGCTTTTAACCTTGCTTTGTAAGGCAGGCAAATCTCCCAGCTTGGCTCAATGTTAGTTCAAAGAACAGCATTTGGATTCAGATTTGGAAGTGTCGGAGATGTTATACTGTCATGGCTCTGATCATATAAAGCGTAATTTTAGTATATTTACATTACGCATCGCCAATGACAGTTTTAGACCTGATGGAAACTGCGAGCAAATGCAGCTTAGTTTTTCCATGAATTTACAGTTCTTCAGAGATATACTGGCTCCAGGGTAAGGCGTGCTTAAGTCTCCCTTCTTGCTTGAACTCATAAAACAAGCAGTACAGTTAGTAATTGGTGTTTTTGCTGCCCTGATGGCTCACAATAGTAATTTATACTAAATGTTTTGAGAGCGTTTGCAGAGTTTTCATGTTGACATCTGCAAATGTTGTTGGTCAATTCATAAGTTTCATTTTAGTACAGCTATAGTTTGAAAATGATCTAATTCATCCACAAAGACAGACAACTGAATGTATATAATATTATGGCATTGTATTTGACAATTTCAAATAATTAATTTAGTATGTTTGAGATTCACCATATTAACAGCTAGTGTAAAAGCCTTAGTGCAGCTAATGTTGAAAGCTGATCACCCCTATTTGACCCTTTTCAGGTTTGGGTACAGTAAGGCATGAAACACTTGACTCACATCTGGTCAAATGAAGAAGGAAACTTGTCACGCTGCCAGTGTTTTAGTATCAAATGACAAAGCTTATTTATGGAGTCTGTCTTTTAATCAAAACATTGTTTTTCTGCTTTTTAATCCACAATGATCTGAAACATCTGAGTGTGCGACATGAAAAATATCTGGTGACAAGTTTTGTTACATTTCAGCTATCAGGATTCGGGTTTCTTATGCTGCTTCTGCATCAGGGAAGGTAAAATTAGATACTCATACCTACATGTCAGCAAAATGACTGTACTGCACAGTACATGTGCAACACTAGATAGGCCAAACATATTCATACCCAAAGCTTAACAAGACTCTGCAAAGTCTTGAGCAAACGTATTGCTTGTGTCTGAATCTGTCAGTGTTTGTGTGTGTACTTGATGTCTGTTTGCATGCCGACCTAGCCTCAGATTGCTGTTTGAGGATGTAATTGCTCTGCTCCTCTCCTCCTCGGAGTGGCCCAGGATGGATCTGCGCGGGCTGTTTAGCAGTCAATGGCCGGTGCAGATTGTAAACAGATCTCCCATGAATTGCGGGTTTAGCGGTTTTGTGAGTCTCCAAACAAGGTTCTACCGATAACGCCATTCTCTCCCTGACAAAATCAGCCACTTTGCTGCAAGGGTGTGATTTGAGAGGTGCCAGTCAATGTGATTGACAGTATTAATCCCCCACAGGAGCAAATAGGAGGAGAAAACAAACCATGCCCTTATAGAAAACATGTCCCTGTTTAAATCCTACTTTGGGTAAATATTTCACCTATCTAACTGCACAGCCAAGAACAGTGGAGGTTATTAAAAATTAAGCTGCATAATTGGCCAAATTAATGTTTAAAAACACACACACACAATCACTGTCTTGGCATTAAGACACAAATCTAGGACACAATGCTGTGTGAGAACAAAATTATTTCTTTTCCATTATATACAACCCCATGCAGAGCTGTCAGACAAACTGTACACAACTGATAATGACAATGATATCTATGCATATACGTTGTGGCAATCTGCCATTAACAATATTTTGCATTCACTATAAACATTAAATTCAGTCGTTGTCACACAAGGCTCCGGCTGGCACCCCTAAAACATATAGGCAATCCACTACAATGTAGTTTTTATCTCATATAAACATGGCTGGCACCACTAATTTCTAGTTTCCATTTGCTTTCTAAATTCATCCTTGATTTGTGTGCTGCCATCCTGATTAAGACCTGAGACAGTTGCACAGCTCTGACATACAAAGCACACTGTGACTTTTAAATTAAACATCAAGCTTTGCTGGCCAGTAAGAAAGCAAGTCATCAAGCATTAAGCACACATATTAATTTTCAAAGAACAGTGATGGGAACATCTTGGAGACAGCACCTCACCTGAAGCTGACAGGACACCCATTAAATCTAACACTTCACCACGGTAAGCCAAAAACCCTGTTTTGTAGGCAGATTTTAAACATGCATACACCCTTTATACTAAATGTACAGTATCACTGAATGAAAACATTTGACATGATGTCACGCACCAATCCATGTCTAAAGACAAAAACACTGACAGAGTATTTCAATTTCATGGGGAACACTGTGGTAGCCGCGATAAGGCAGATGTCACGACCAAGACAAACGCTGCAGATGTGTGGAAACCCTACGGTGCGATTTGCAAAGCTTTCAGTTCCTCCACAGTCAGTTTGACAACAGAAAAGCACAAAAGTTCCATTATGAATATATAGAAAATTAGAATTACACACCAAAATCTCTCCCCTTTGATACTAGACTATTTGATAATATTTGGATTGTTTCCAATTGCATAATTATATTTCAGCATTTTTACAAAAGCCAAAATGGCATCTTATCACATTCACAGCTACCTTAACAAACTACAGTGGTTCTGTCAGTGATGAGGACCTGACAGCCAGAATGTGTTATGAGGGTTATAATGCTTAAAACTAATGCTAAGGCTGACAATTAACAGACACAATCTATTCATTTTCCTATTGTAAATAATTGTTAGCAATGGTTTGTAACAACAAACTACTATAGATTTTATACTTAGCACTTTATGCTAGAGAAAACTGACAATAAATCTCAAGTTATACTTTCTTCGTCACATGACGTAAAACCGCATGTCCATAGACTATCCACATATACAGTATATAAGCACTGACCATTACTATAAAGACACCCAATGGAGCATAAACAGAACCGCATGCGTTTTTGCTATCCACATCTGTTTCAGAGTATATCAGATCCTTATCAAAATGGACCTACAAGCAAAATGTTACTGTAAGAGCTTGCTCATGCAGATCATGTCCAAGTCACTTGCCACCTAATGATGGAGGTATTCTATATTAGTAGCACAATTCCAGTGATCAGTGGGAACACAGCTGGTACAGAAGCACATGCTCTATCATTTTTTCCTTACAAATGATGTGAAAATAGCCCATTATGGCAAGGAACAAAGAGGATAGGCCCCATGTTAGAGCCAACCCCTCATTGATGCCCTGGTGACTCGGCCAGCCACTCTCCCAAGGCCTACTCCTTGATTAAATGCATAATCCACTACTCCCCATCCCCAATGATTTAGTGTGCCTTTAAATCAGCTTGCGCACACATAAAAACCTCAAATAAAAATCACCAAGAAAAACCATTGCACTCTAACTGTTCTATTAAAATGATACCCAGCCCAGCCTTTCTTCTCGGCAATACCGTTTATTCCACATGAATGCATATCTTCATTTTTTCATAGGTATGCGTATAAAATATTTAAAGTTTAAAATGTCACCGTTGAAACATCAAATGCGGGAGTCTCTCATTAATCAGCAAGGATGGAGGTTCTCTTTTAAGGTTATAACCCTTTGAAAGAGCAAAAATTACATTTTTGACCTTGAAGATGAGACAAACTCATAAACGTAAAATAATTTGCAGTTTAAAGGGGAAAGAGATATCGGTTACCTCAGCCAGCAGTGCTCTGGGTTGTCAGGGGGAGACCAAACAAGTCTCATTTTCATATTTACATCCAAGCTGTTGAGATTAATTTGAAATCACATAGAGAAAAAAATTAAACAAAACTCAGAGAAAACATCAAAAGGGGCAACTGTCAAACTTTCAAATCCATGGGGCCTTAGCTATCTCCAACGTGTGAAACGCAGACTTTTTTCTTGCAGTTTTATTAAATGGTGCATGACATTTTCATTACTCAAGGAAATTAAATTGACTAATTTTCTTACAAGCCCTGTACGTCTGCTATTTTAGGGAGGTGCACAGAAGAGAGCAATTGTTTCAACACCTACACAAAAGAAATGCAAACATGGATGTGCTCTCAGAAGAAAATTGATTTCAAAGCCTTATAGGATATTTGTTCTTTAATGAGAGAATTTAGCATTTAGATCTTTTTTCTTGACTGTTTTTTGATCCTGTGACTAAGTGGTGATTCCTGTTCATTTATGTCAATAGAACACACACAGTCATACACAGCATTTACAATAAAAATTAAAGCCTTCAATAGTTTGCTACGTCTGAAGCTGATTATGTCAACATGATTATATCTCTCCGTCTCTCTCTCTCTCTCTCTCATATATATATACACACACACATACACACACATACATATGTTATATTGAATTTAATGAGTTTGAAAGAAGAAAAAGACAACTGCTCCAATGTCCCAGTGACCCATGGACTCAAAGTGAATTTAGTTTACCCTTGAATTTAGTTCAAGCTCATAATCCAAAAAAGAAAACAAACATTTATTAAATGACACACTTCAAAGACCTATCTTCAGGCTTTTTAGATTCAGCTTTAGTTGTGTCATTAATCTCAGATGACAGTCCAACATTTCTTTTCCATATGCTCTCTGAGTAGTAAGAGTCCTAACACACACACACACACACATTTATTCAGAAAAGCATTTAAAGAGAAATCATTAATCACATCTTGATATACTAAAGCACTGTTAGAGAGATGGTCCACATAAGTAAAACAATATTTTGCTCAGACACTGTGAAGATGGTTGAGGAAAATATGGAGTCTGCCAGGACCTCGACATTGCCCCTCCTCTGGAGATGAAAAGGCTGATTACCTTCACCTCTCAGGGGTGTAAGCCACATGGCTGACAACATCATTGGAAAATAGACTACTGAGCTCCTTTGGGCTCTATAACAGCTTACATGTAATGTGGGGGGGGGGGGGGGTTCACACTAAAAAGGAGGTGACACCGCAGCCATACTCTCATATTGTTGAATACATTATGAGGGAAACCGCTTATATTTTGTTGTTTGTTGTGAAACAGTAAAACAGGATTTAAAAAAAATACCGTGTAGGAAATTAACTGGCTGGTGTGTTGCAGGAGTTAAAAAAGACAGTTTAAATAACTCAGATGGTTCTCAGTTAATAATGAGAAGCTGCATTCCTGTTTAAAATGTTCAGCACTTTATCGGATGAGTTCTCCCTGTGGAAACAAAATAATGTATCACAACCTAGAGGATTTCTGTAATATTTTTGTGTAGTTGCTGTGGTTGGCTCACAATTCAATTTACAACTCCTGCCGTGCACTGGAATTACCTGCATAATGTACCTCTGAAAGCTTCTATAAAGTCTTTTATAAAGAACTGAAGAAGCCTCTTGGAGGAGAGGCTAAACGAGTATCTTCATCCAAGTCCAGTTGCCCTTGATTTTAACCCACCTTGGATAACTACGACCTGGATGATTGAGAACCTTCACAGACATCTTCTATAGAGACTTAATTATGAAAGCAACAGTTGCTGTTACAGTTCAGAAATGGTATGAGTAAATGCAAAAAAGTTGAAGCTATAAAAAATGATAAACCAAATTAATAATTGTTTTTTAATTCCTCCATTGTGTATCAGTGACACATTTTGAGTGCCACTGGATAAAAAAATAGCAATTCCAAAATGATATCCCACTAATCCTTTGATGAATAAGCTGGAACCCTCTGTATGACCTCTGTGTTCGTCAACAGCAACCACAATTTAGTGGCTGCCTGAACTCTATTTCAAAGGTTACTGAATTAACTTAAAATTACTTACAATGCTATTCAAATGCTGAGCTCTTTTGTTGTGGCTGTAAATTAATTTGAAACCTCAGCGATTTGAAATATTCTGAGACATGTCGGGTGGGGGGGCAAAAAGAATGGCAGTAGTGGGCCTTTCTCAATGCTTTTGGCTTGGCAAATGCTCGTCTTGAATGATGAGAACAAGAAATTGGGTTTAAGTAGAAACATATGGTATTCCACTGGAGAGGAAGCCTTCGTAAGAGGATCATGGCTGTGTAATAAATGGAGACAGGAAAAGGGCACGTGTGGCGGTTTGGGTGGATGAGGAGTTTTTCTAAGGCAAGATGGAGCCAGTTTTTTGAAAGAAGTAGGGGTGGCTCACTCAGCCTCTCTTGATCGCGGCACCGGACGCCCGAAGTAGGAACAGCACACTCCAGTATAGACAGATGCATGAACACACACATGCAAGTCATCCATAGATGAACTGTGGAGTGACAGAACTGAGCTTCTCACAATGCCACGTTTCTTATTTGCCCTTTATGTCTGTAATTATCACTATCAGACTGGGTGCCCTCATTGTACCCTGTGTAATTTTGTAATTATAATTAAGATTTTTTTGATCTTGTCTCAATGCTATTCTTGATATGATTGCTGAAAGGAAATGTGTCCAAGTTTAATCATTGTAACTCCCAATCATCACACTGTGCCTTTCTGTACGATATGCTGAGAAGCTTCAATTCTACAAAAGTGCTTCAGTAAATGTGTTTGACAGTTTAGTTTTTCCATTATAATTTAATGTCAAAACAACACAACCAGAGATACACATTTGAAACACTACATACAGTATATCAACATGATATTTAGAACAATCTTCCAAAAGGTAAGGCAGTAACATGGGCTCTTTGTTGTCTCTTTTGGGCTTTTAGCGTGCTTGTATCTAGTTTGTATGTACTCTGCACTAGGGCATATGTCTGTGCTGTAATCACAACAACAATCTTTTACAGATTGCCCATAATTAGAAAAGCTCCTCTCCAAACCAGCTCCATGTTAAGAGCATGATTGCAGCCAAATTGAGCAGTAATTTGTACGATGTGGACGTGGATGCTGTGTGAGGGGAGAAGTCTGATGGTTTAATGCCACTTTTATCAGGTCTGGTTAGGCTGCCTCACTCAAACTAAACACATGGACCTTTGGTTCAGACTGGGAAAAGAGTCTCTGTATTGCATCATGGTGAAACAGACATTGAGCTGATTAAAAAAAGCAGGGGGAAAAGGCAGAACCAGTATACAGGTTTTCTGTCCTCAATAACCCCAGGAGACCCATCATGGATGCTAATGGAATCACTTGCCCTACTATTATACAAAAACCTAACCATCACCTGGCTGTCTGTGTGTGAAGAACAGATGCACTCATTATTATTCCACAAAGCTTATCAAGGCCATGCTACCGAGAGGTCCAATAAAGACCGTCCCTTTTACAGTACCACAGACACAGCATTTATTCTCTGCTGTGATGTTTATAATTAGTAATGTCTTTTTGAACCTGGATAAGAACTGTGCAACTTTATTGTGACCTCTGATACAGTTAGATTCCACCTTTTCGCAGTAGCTTATTAGAAAGAACACTGCATCAGATTCCTTCAAGCATTTCCCTTTCCTTTTTCTGCACAATTTACAACAAAATAAGAAACACAACACTCTTGCTCAGAGTTAAGACTAATTTGTATGTCACACCTCTTAGGAAAACCATTTTATTAATAAAACTATTGTTATGCTTCTCTAAACTCCTTGTGTATGTGAGGTTGTAATGTATTACAATACAGTGTATAAAGAAATTATTAAGGATTTCCTGGTAGTTCCTGTGGCTTGAAAGCTTTCTCATACCATATTTTGTGACACATGGTTTTATAAATTTGAGATGCTAAACATTGTTCGCAGGTTGTGATCTTTTGTCTGTAGCAAAATCAGAGATATCTTTTTTATTGAATGCTTTCTTCATCCTTGTCAAAACCTGACACCTACATTACACACAATGCAGCAGGACCACCGACAGTTCAGTCAGAGATACGAGTGCGTTATGCTAGCAATTTATCAGGTTTTGCACGGCTCCCTCTGGAGAACAAAATGCTCTGTACATCATTTTTTTCCAAATGTAGTAATACTCACAAAGACCTGTAACCAGACTTCCCTTTAAGAGTGCTTGGTCACCTTAGTAATGTGCAAACAAAGGAGGAACTTTGTCTGAAAAATTAGATTGCATTGTATAAATGAGCTATAAATCAAAATTGCATTTGTATTATTAATTGTGCAGCACTAGTTTTTGTATGAATGACTAATAGATTAGTCAACAGAGCACATAAGTTAAACAAAGGACGCCCCTGTTAAACAAAAGAACAAAATGTCATGAATTTACACAGGAAAATAAATATAAAAAGACACATACAGAACAGGAAGAAAGAAAAAAAACAAGTTCGGGATCATGTCAAGTATAATATGATGGGGAGAGGGGAGTCTCCCTCCAAAATCAAAACATCCTGTCCAAAATCAAACTGGCTAGAACAACTACTGAAAGACCATGGCAGAAGGCAGTGTTCCTGTAGATATGGGAGAAAACCATTTTACTAGTGTAATGCTGGAATCAGGCATTTGGGGCCACTTTTGTGAGCCAGAATACAGTGTGCAGGACTCGCGTAGGCTTAGGGAGGAGGAAGAGGCCGCCACAGCAGAGACTCAAGCACTGCCAGCCAGTAAGGATAGACCTACACCAGAGCTTAATTTGGTGCAGACTACCAAAACTTTTGAGAGGCATTTCAACTCCAGTTTTTATACGTCACACCCGTGGATGACAGGATCAATCAAGGAGCAAAAGCTTTACTGCTGGGATTGTTTGCAGTCTGGTTGAGGGTGGGTTCTGGGCCAAAGATAGATTTTCTGATTTAGGAATTTATACAAGCCTCCTAATCCAGATTGCCAACCACTTTAGTGACCACAAAAAGCTGGCGTGCCTGGCCCTCCTGGATCTACAACAGTTCAGGCAATACAATGACCATTTTTCCAATGCTGCTTTATCAGCTATACTTATAGCTATGCTGCTATGCTGCATATTTTGACTGGTACCGCCTCTGCACCGAACTCACCGTTGTGTCCGGCATGTCTGATTTTGCAGTTAAGAGCCCAGCCAACATTCATCTGTTTCTAATCAAAAATTAACTGATAGAAAGCATGGCACACATGTACACACGTGGAAGCCAAACTCGTTATTAAGATTAAAATTCGATTAATTGCACAGCCCTAGCTTTAAATAGACCCAGTGATCGGTGATCAGCCCCAAAAATCCTGATTGGAGAACCACTACGACAACTGGACAGGGGGGCGCTTGAGGAATACTCAACAATGTAAAAACATAAAATATACCTTTTATAAGCACATACACTGTCCCAGTTTGTCTAACATTAGTAGCTCTGACTGGCTGTTTGTAGTAGTTAGTGAAGTATGGGTGGTTTGGTTTTCAAAATTATTTGCATCTTTCTACTGCATAGACAGCCCGGTTTTATGGAAATACTTTTTGAATCTTTTCAGCTGTGAAATATCCCGTTGAGTTACGCTACATCATACTATACATTTTGTGTTTAAAGTAACAATATTGAATATGTTCATTAAAATAAATGTCTCTTAAGTCATTATCAATCACCGAATGAGGTAACACAACGGTGACTGAGCCGTTGATGAAAGGATTGCAATATTTATATATTCGATGTATAACAAACTCATAAAAGTGTCTACAAAACAAGACAATGGTCATTTTTGACTTTTTGTGACAGTAGATCGGTTTGAAATATTGCACTGAGTAATGTTACAAAAAGGGGCAGCCACAGTGAGCTGTTAGATGAAGAGCTGCAGACGACAAGGTGCACACCTCCAACTTCTCAGTGAGGTAACCAACTGCTTGCACTATGTCCTGCTGTTCACAGACTCATACCATGTGCAGCATAAAATCAGATCAGGGTTGCTCACAGAATGATGGAAAAAAGCCAATTACTGCCTGACTTCTTTAGTAAAACAACAAAAGTCTGTTTAGCTGCCCCCAGAATTCTGTGATCTATAGTTTTAAACCGCACTTGTTGTTACCATTAGTAACTACAGGTCCGGCAAAATCAACAAGTACTGAAATCTTAAGGATTACAAACTTTAAAGACACAGATTAAAACATTTTTCAATCATTCAAAACTAAAAAACCCTACAACACCCAGCATATAAAACCAGGAAACCCTTTCACAGAGTTGATGCTGTATCAGCAAAGGTATGAGAGCATGTCTCTTTCACCCACCTAATTACTGCTGCCAATCCAGAGTGATTTTATAATTCCAAAAACCTGACACTTCACAAAGACTCTATAATTGCATTAGGATGGCCCTTCACACTTCACATGTCTATTAATTATTTTTTCCTAGGACCTGTCCTGAAATATATCTCCTTTTTTTTCCCGAAAGCCACCTCATATGAAGATGTGGAATTTTTCATGAAAACACGAAAAACATCCACTTGAGATGGACACTTACTCTACTCCCCTTTCTGCCGTCAAAAACATCCCAGAATAGAGCAATGATGCAGTGCTAAATACACAGTGAAGCTTAAAGAATTTCAGAAATGGATTGAGAGAGGACAGCTTCAAGTTCAAGAGGCAGATTTAATAGCAGTAAAGGTCAAAACAATAACTTTCAACTGTAGCATGAAACCTCATGTGCAGGAGAGAAAACAGAATTGCTTGGCATCAGCGATTACCACCTTTCACAGACAATAATCTGAAATTTAAACCTACTCAAAAGGGACACTTTTAAAATATATTAAAGGATGGCAGGTTTACATTCTCTCACAAAACTTGCCAAAGTTCTCTGCGTTACTCTAACCAGCTGTAGTAGTCGCATTACAGTCAGTGAATGGAGAGCAAACTACTGAGTCTTCTCTCCAACGTGGAGCATCACTACAGATCAGAACCACATTTCAGACAACCAAACAAGGTACACACTCATTGGATATTTATTACTTCACATTTCATAACAATGTTGCTGCAGACAGTGCTGCTTTTTGGTTAGCGACTCCCAGCCAGCTAGTACCTTAGCTGTACAACTGGCAAGTGGCTAGACACCAGTGGTAACACCGATTGCCTCTTCAACAAAAACAACAGCTGCTGGAAAGTATAAAATATAGCACACTAGTAACACCTGTGCTTTAATTTCCTACCCATCCCAACTGAATCACTACGCTGCAAAGTTTCACTGGATTGTTTTTGGATCTTATCAAGCTTAATATGAGTCCAATATATATCAAATGTTGATGTGAATGCAATGAACTGGCTCAACAAGATAGATTCCAGTGAACCATGTCATGCAACGTTTGAGATGTAATATGAAAAACTTCTTGTTTAACTGAGGAGGGTGCAGCAGGCATGAATCCCTCTCTTTAAATCATCAGATCAAATACACTCTCGCAGTTCTTTACAAAGTAAGCCCCGCTGTTTATCTCTTGAGTGAATCTGTATGCTTACTGCTCGTCTTCATAAAGGCTCTCGTTTCATGACTTGACCATTTTAGCTCTTGTGGCAATAAAACAAAGGTCACATCACTGCTGCTATATAATAATAATTAATTGAATTAAATCTGAAATATTGTTTTAACTTTGTTTTAACTTTGTTGAACTGAGGGTTGTTGAGTTATATTCATAACTGTTAAATTTGTTATTTTGCGCATTCTACACATGTGGTTGTACCCCTCAACAACAAAATGCAAATCCTCTTTTTTGGATGGATTTACCCTGAAGGGTAAACAAAGATGTACAGCATAACATCCATTCACAGAACTGAAAATCTAATGACATCATTCTGAAATAAAGTTCTTTAGCATATTGCTTTCCAGCCAAGTGACAGCTTCAGATCTGCTCACTTAAGAAAATTTATGAGATCCATTGCCAAAATGGTGCCCTTGACAGACACTGAAATGATGGCAAGCGTTAAGTTTTATGTGATGTAGTTGACTCCAACATAACCATACTACAAGCTCTGATCAACTAGTCAACCCATATGGCATCCGCAAAAACTGCTGACATCTTTTTCTCTCTCATACACAAAGACACATTCAGTTTTAAATGCAGCCTGTCTTTAATTTAAAAGCAAGACTACTGCGCTAAAAGTTGGTTGTCTATATACTTTGAGAAGTATCACAATTAGGGCTACAAAAAGAAATCTAACAGAGAAAACACCCACTTATTTGGTTCAAAACTTCAGCTTGCCTGATTGTCTGAGATACACAAGTGCCACACATGTGGGACTCAAGAGAAGGAGGGAGCGGCAAAATAAGTATTTAAACAAACAGACAAACATAAAATATTTCTGGAAGATGCTAAAATCCCTGCAGACCCCAAAAGCATGGGGCTTAAAGATTTACTGCAGTCCTCTTATCTGTCATTACTGACGAGTGTGAAAGAGAGGCAAACATATTCTACTTTTTGCATTTGTGTTCTGATCCCTGTCCAACTCTATTAAACATTTGTGTTTCAGAGGATGCGTCAACTTCATTCTCACAGCACTGCTTGGATTTGGAAAAAAAAGAAAGAAAGAAAGAAAGAAAGAAAGAAAGAGGAAAACTCTCAGAAATTAAGTTCTTTAAGACCATCTTTCCCCTCTTCTGTTCTTAATAAGAGATCTGTTTCTTTTGTTGTTTTCTTCTCATAAAGCTGTGCAATGTATGAAAGTCCTGGAATGAAAGCCAGTACAATAGCCTTATGGAACAAAGGCAGGAAGGAGATTGAGGGGGAAAACAGGGGGAAAATGGCATCATCTCTAAACTTAATGAAACAGCATCCTTTCATTTTTTCTAGTAATTATAATAAAGATGGAAAAACATAATAAACGTCTCCCTGCCCCCACCTGCTAACAGTAATTATAATAGACTCAACAATAAATGGTAAAGCAGCACAGAGCTGCATCTTGGGAATTCTCAGGAGTCTGTGGATTAGCTTGAAAAGCCTGAATGATTAAAATACACTAATTAAAATTTTGTGTTCCTTGGTAACTCGTCTTCCAGGGCCCCTTGTGCTGGCAAAATGGGAATAAATGTGACAAAAGCAAATACTCTTTTGGACCTGAACAAATAAACAAGTCTAATCAACTTAGTGTTTTTAAAGAACGAGTTACATAAAAACTTCCTTGATGACCTTTCCTCACACTCGTACTTTGCATCCACCAGGACAATAGCAAGACTATTCTGTCTATGTTGTTCTAATCAAGCAAGACTTGCCAGACATACCAGACAGGTTAGATCGCCTATTACACTGCTTTTGATTAGGCCGTTCAGCCTCATTGTGACTAAATTGTTATTTAGGCAAAGTTTGACATCAGTGGACAAACGACTCTTGTTTGTTGCTTTCTGCAGACATTTAAGCTGCTAACGTCGATGCTGCTAAGAAGAAGAAAAGCCTCTACATAATGCAGAATATGTTACACATTACTGTTCTGGTGATGATGAAAGACATTATAGATTTTAGGAGTTTCTACACAATGCCTGGTGTTTACCATAGGTGTGATCAACAAGGCATGTACAAGCTTGTTTTAAACTCTGAGGTGGAGTTAATCTATAGTTAAAAGATCAGACAGGGTGGGATCAAAGCTTTGCAGGTTGCAGTTACAATAAAGTAGCTTCCATGTAATCAACAGAGGAACCAATATCACTCATTTTGTATTTATTAGGTAATGCTCTAAAACAGGCAGAATGATAATGGGAAAGATGTTGGGGTTTTTTTATCGAATAGCAGTGCTTCTGGTTAAGCTTTCCCCATGCCCCCCACCCCCACAGAGAGCGTATACTGAATCCTCTTATATTATGCTTTCTTTGAAATAATGTCGAAACTGAAGTTTAAAGTCAGCAGGGACAATATTGTGGTATGAAAAACAAATACCAGACAGTGGTGTCCTTCTCTTCTGTACCACAAATGAGGCAAATCAGTGCCATGGTAGCACCACTGAAAATCAAAAAGACACAAGGAAAATTAATGTATAGACCCCCTCAGGCTACTGATTTTCACAGTGCCAGAAGGGATCAAATAAAAAACAAACTTATTGTGAATATTTTAGAAAACCAAATTACACACACACACACACACACACACACACACACAGGCCTGATCTTTGTAATAACTAACAATTTTCCTAACATACCCTGTGTATAGCCACAGTAAAGCCAGAGTAAAGACATCACGGCTCTGAATGTGTCAGTCAGTTACGGCTTTGACTGTTGTGAACCCTGTCTGGTCACTGGGACTTGGCCCCTGTATGCCCGGGCGTGAAAATAGAGCTGTGCTTCAAAAACGCTGTAATCCCTGCTGGTATTACCGAAGAGGCTAAAAAGATTCAAAAAGCCTGCTTACAAATTTAATTACCTTTGCAGTTAACCAGAGCTTAGCAGCCAATGACCTGATATTTCCACTGAAGACTAGCTAAGGGGGGATGGACTGGAGATGGACGCACCGAGTGGGCCACAGAGACTGGCAAGCGTGGCAATCCAGGGCGGCTCAGAGGCATCCGGTGGGCATACTCACTGCCAGCCAGGGCAGCAACAGCACACATGTGGCCTTATCTTCTGCTGGAGTGCAAATTAGATACAGTTGATTAAAATATTGAGTCATTTCACAGTCGCTGTTGGGGGAATAAAAGGAGTGCGAGTAACGAAAATGCGCTGTGGTGTGCGCATGCGAACGTGTTTGTATGTATGAGACAGAAAGTGAGAGAGAGGAAAGGGGGAATGTGGGAGGGAGAAAGAGGAAGCTCTCTTAAATCTGAACAATGAACACTTTCTCATTTATATAGATTCCCTTTGACATATATGCCCTTTCCCAAAGGACAACTTTGGAAAAACCTCTACTTGCAACACCAGAGATTCTCAGCAATCAGTCAGTTCACAACAGTATAACAAGTGTTGGGAAAAGCAGCATGCAGCGTTGTATGCTTGTATTTTACGAGCAGCATGTTCCACAGGCACCGTTTAACACCCATGTGCCCCCTTTTTATTTTTTAGAAGGAAAAAAAAAGTTCTTTGTTCACCCAAAAAAAAAAGTGAATATGACTTCTGGTATAAAAACTTCTGCCTCGCTGCAGTATAACAAAAGAAAATTAACACTTTGGGGTTGCCCTGGTAACCTAATTGCATCACAACACTGCACACAGGAGCCAAAGTAACTGAATTTTGATGAAAAGGCGGTGATAATTTACGGCATTGAGAAATTAGTTGCCGTGGCGACGCGTTAATTACATCTCAAATTAACAATGCAAGTGTAGTGAAATTAAATATAAATCATATTTTCTGCATAAATTACAGGGGTTGATTAGTGCGGGCGCCAGGAGAGAGAGGTTGAGATTCCAAGGGCCTGTCACATCCCCCTCCTCCTCCCTCTCGCTCGCTCTCTCCCTCTCTCTCCGTCTTTCCCTCCTCCTATTCCTCAATGCCACCCCCCTCATCCTGACTGGTTCCTTTAAAGACAGGGACTGGATTACACCAGAAGACACAACTCAACCTGAGCATGTTTCCATCTTCACAATAAATGTATCAAAGCAGGCAGACAACATATTACTGGATTTTCATGCTTGTTTTGTTACGTGTTTGGCCGCAAACACGCTTTTGTCAGAACATGTGTTGTGTTGCAGGCACATGTGCTCATTTGGTCTGTAGCTGGATGTATGTGTGCAATTGGAATGGTGAGAAGTTTAGTGTACATGGGATCATTGTATTGTGCATGTGTCAGCATGTGTTTTTGCTGGGAGGTGGCGGTGGGGGGGGGGGATGTAAGTTAGGCAATTCAGCACTTTGAATACATTTTAAAACTCTTTACACTCATAAGAGGAACTTTCACCAACTCTGATGCTTCTCTGTTAAGTGCTGCATAATGCATTCATAAGTGCCACGTAAAAATAAAAATCTATTATCGGTCACACCCAGTCTTATTAACACAATGCTCAGTGCACAGTAATGATCAGATTTTAATTATTGAAATAAAAGCCATTCAAACTTAAAAGGTGTGCAAGGTGTACTGTATGTTTAGAACAGAGTACGTCTATAGTTTCTCCAGATGCAATGCGCCAGTGTGTGTGTGTGTGTGTGTGTGTGTGTGTGTGTGTAAGTAAAGGTCTAGGAAAGAGAAGAAGAAGAAGAAGAAGGGAGAAAGCACAGCAGAGAGAGAAAGTGAGTCTCTCCTCCCCACGATTCCTCATGTGGCCCAACTTCCCTTTAAGCATCACAAACAAGCCTCGGGAGTGATGTCAAGGAGGGAGGGAGGGTGGCGGGTGGGGGTGCTGAACTGAGAGAGAAAGCTGAGCGCAAACACAACAGCAACAGGAACCAACTTGAGCCATCTAAATTATTCATACACCAGATGGATACGTTTCCCAAGGATTTCACACTAAAACACAGCTATTCAGCTTTCCTATGCGTTACTGTGTCTATTCAACGGACGGCGCCAGCAATCAAGATAACTATCACTTTATCTAAAACGTTTCATGTCTGATTCATATCAACTTTGAAGAGTGGAAGCCCCTCGACACTGTGATCTCACGTTTGTTCTATTCCACAGACACAATGAAGGGGGAACATGTTCTCTTTCCTCTATCTTCAAAGACGTAGGCAGTGCTATGACCTTGTCTGAAGGATATTATACAAATCAGAGTGTCCTTAGAGACGCATGTCATGTATATCACTGACTACACCTCACCCGCATGATGTGTGTTTGTAGGCTGCCCAAAGGTGCTGAGATTGAAAAATAAATTAGTGTTATATAGTAAATGTACAGTGGTATTTTTTATCACTGTGCCAGCACTACTCCTCATTTACTGTCAAAGCTCACATGATCCTTTCGCAGCGTATTAAGCTAACTTATTGATTTTATAGGTTGTCCTATGTCACAGAAAAATCAACAAACAGAAAAACTTTCACTTTTTCTATTTATTAATTAAATCAAACCATCAACGCGGATATTCATTTGTTCAATAGGACAGAGTTTTTGTAAAAGTGATTCACTGGAGTCGGATAAGAGGGAATTGTACCTTTTACAAAAGGTGACAGCTTAGTCCTTTGGTCTTTTATCTTGGTGTGGGGATACACTTCCATGCCTTAAGAGATACTGAAGTTAAGACTGTTAACTTTATGCCCAAATATCCTTATAAATCTATTTATAGAATAAATAAATAAATATAAGTAAAATAAAGTATCGTGTAAAGTGTAATATTTCTATAATTGTTGGGGACAATAATGCATGACTGTTTTACTTAATATGTTTGATTTTTTGTGTTGTTTTACAACAAAATGCAGGTCCCAATGGATTTATCACTAATGAGCTTTAGCAATCAAAATCTGTCCAAAATCCCAATTCAGCGACAATTATTCTTGCAACCATGACACAAACCAGAATAAATGGATGATGATAGTTTAATGACTTAGTTTGCCAATGGACAGATTATCTTTTTGTACACTCCCATGAGAAAAATTCCTAACTTCTTTCACAATGCGTGCTTGAATTCAAATACACTATCTATAACAAGCTGATGAAGCTAACAGTGCCAAGTTTTAATAAATGAAAACCCATCAATGCAGTCAATAATAAAGAAGATCTCTGGCCTCTGTCAGTAAAGGACTCAGCTTTGACATGTAACTCACTCATTCAAAAACAAAAATATTGTGTTTACAGTGTTTCTCCTGCCACAGCTATTAGTGGGCAGGAAACTAATCACAAATACCTGCCAACTAATCCACCCCCACAATAATTGCTATGTGGTATGTGGCATTGCACTCCCCCACCCCCTGTCAACAAATTCAACTTTTAATGTGGACTGTCCTGCCTCATTTCCTAGAGAGTAACTTCCTGTGCTGGGACAAGAAGGTTGGGATGACCTCAGTCCCTGGGGTGCTCCTCTGCCGTACTCATCCATTTGTGAATAAAGATGACGACTTTTAAAAGGACAAGACATCATTAAGAGAATAAGTAGCGTTTCCAGTGGTCTTTTTGCACCACCACCCCCCCCCTGGAAGTAATTCCGATGCATTTATACAGAACTGAAAGTGCTTGAGAGTGGGAGAGGCAGCGGTTTAATGGTCCAATAATGTCTCAGCCAAAGCATAGTTGTCCTCCCAAGATGGTACAAAAAGTAACACACTGAGACTGACCAGTTTGACGATTTAAGAGGCAGTGATTTAAAAAAGAATGCAATGTATGTGCCCATATTCAGGAAAATGCAGCTCCATATACAGTAAGGTAACAGCCAGAATAGATTCACTATCCACACGAATGAATAAATTCAATCAAAATACCACATGTCAGTGTGTGACACTGAAACCAAAGATGGTCAAATGACATTTATTTAAGTGGCATATCTTATGCTGTAGATAGATATGGGAAAGAGAAGCAAAAAGGTCAATAAAAACAAGTCAGGGACCTCAGTATCAAGCTGTAAAGGATGCCTTTGTCATCTCTCCTCATTTGTCTTCCTACTTCCTACCCTCTCACCTCCTCTCACCTTTCAGGTTAGTGTCACTCGTAAAGTGCTAAAAGTCTGGCAAACACAACAAGCCTCCCAGGCATCTCAGCATCCATCATCCTTTGCTATGCCAGAGGCAGATGAGCTGCAGGTGTGGCCCACCCAGTACAGTGCAGGCCAGATCAAAAAGCTGCCACTATTTCCTTGCCACAGGAAACTGGCTGCTACAGTCTTGAAATTTGGATCGATGAGCCAAATAAAATCAGTTTCATGTGTAGTGACGTTCTCCTAAATGTCACATAGCCTACTGAAAAAAGGCAAGACCTTCCCAACAAGTTTAAATAAACCCTGCAGGATAATGCTGGCTCTCCTGGGGGAACCAAAAGCTGATGGCTTTGAAACAGGAGGGAGGGTATTTCCAGCGGGGCTGCCCAGCATGAGAGATCCTGTATGTCTCACAGCTGAGCTTGTTTTATTGAAAGGTTGTTTGAAAGGCCCTGAACCCAAGACATCAGTGGTCATGTTTGTTTGGCTTAAAGAGGAGCAACATTGAAAAGCTTCACTAAAAAGAACAGTTCAAATAGGCTGAGCACAGGAAAGAAAATGAGATAGGTTAGTGCCCGAAGCTACTTGGACACATATGCAGGGAAGATTTGTAGAAATTAAGAAAATGGCTTCAATATAGCTTCAATTACAACCTCCAACAAATGTGCACAGCACAAGTGTAGCTTAACTGCACTGTGCAAATAAGTGCCAAAACCAGTGCTGTTATCAGGTAATGGAGAGGAAGCGAGAGGCCCTTTGTGAACTTGACACTCCCATTAGGCCCCTATTGGAAAGTGCAGTATTTGATCAGGAGAATGGAATTGAGCAAAAATGAACTGAAACAAGATCCCACATGACTTATTTTCCTGTTCGCTCTCAGCTTTAGGTGTCACTCAGACTTAATAAAGCTCTCCCATTTTCATTTTATCACAGAAAATAGACTGAGCAAAAATAAAATCAGTCGGTTTTGGCTTAATGGAGCAAAGTAATGGCGAGGTGAAACTGACACAACACATTCTGTCCATAGTAATACTATCAAAATGAAAGCATATTCACTTCTGGAGTTTTCCAGGAATCAATTCAAAGTGAATATTGGCCTTTTTCACAGACTTTATTTCATAATGGTTCCAACAAATACAGCACTTTGGCAATAGCCTGTCACCTCGGGTGATACCAACACAGCTATTTCACCCTATTCAGTTACAGTATTCTCTAGCCCACACTGAACCTCCTCCACCGACCTATAACTCTTATTTTATTTCCGCACTTTATACATTAGAGGTACATTACACCCATCCCAGTAGATAGGATGAGTCCACTTTTACACCCAGGTGTTACATTGCAAGGTTAGGTCATTTGGATGGCTATGACCTTTGATGGCTCCATCTTCAATGAAAATGATCTGGTGATCTCTGCATTGATATGCACACAGATGCCCTTGTGCTGTACATTCACACTATGGTGATAAGGCCAGAGCAATTCACTTGGGAGACATTATGTAAATATTCATTTGGGAATAACGAATTATAATTATAATATAACACATTTCCCTGTCTTAGGTATGGTGGGTTGTGCATGGTTTCCCAAAGATAGGGATAAAAAGCAATCTTTACACGAACACGATTTCCCTGCATCTTTCCTGGATTTTTGGAGCGTATGTTTATGATTCCAGTCTTCTTTAAGGAATGCTTTGCTTTTAAAGAAGTAATTAGATCAAGTAAAGTGAGAGGAAAAAATCCAACACTGAGTCCCAAGTGTTCTGGTATGCGATTAATTATTCTGAGGAAGACAGATGTTAAATTGTGTATGCCCATCAGCGCTAAGACTTTCTGAAGATTTATCATTCATGTAAATCATGAATAAAATATTTCCTTGTTGAGAGAAAATGCTACATCTGTTTGGAGCATCATTTATTCCTGACAGCAAAAAAATAAGCAAACAAATCTGACCTATTAAAGCCTGTTTTCGACACAGAGTGGACATACAATGTGAATTTTACAAGTAGGGTGATTTGTATTTAACTGCATACAATCACTTCACAGAGATTAAAAAAAAATCACAAATATATGTTGCTTCACACACACAACTTCATAAACTTGATAACTGCTCTTCAACCACAGAGTATCAATGATGCTGTATAAGCTAAAAAATAACTCCTCCCTTCATAAAGCAACTAATTTATCTATATTTCATGCATATGAAGCACACAGGTGCTTCTACTTTCCCCAGATGTATGAATAAACAAGTAAAAACCGTCGAGTATGAGAGTGTCACGGGTATCACGGACGAGGCAATAGTGGTGGCGGAGGTTGAGCCACAAGCCACCGGGACGGTAGCGTCTCCAATCGCCCCTGGCGACCATCACGTTGCCATGCTCCGGAACAGACAGGCCTGCCTGCACAACAGATGGAACTAATGATGCGAAACAAAAGAGATCATTTCACCGTGGTCCTCTAGGAAGCCACAAAGAGAGGCTTGGAAGTTTGAATGATGGGACCAGGGGACTTGCATAGGGTTAGATATGGGTAGACTTTTTTTTTTCCTGGAGGTGCTCGGATGAATAGGAAAAAAAGGCCTTTGATGTTTCTTACAGAAAGCGGCACATTAAAAAGGCAAGAATAAAAAAATAGGAGAAATGGTAATCAACCTTCAAGTTCTTCTGAGGATCCCCAGTAGAGATGGGTTTTGTTTCTGATTATATGGACTAAGGGGTTCCTGATAAATATCCAGTCACATATGGGTCATCAGACCTCTGATGTAAAATTCTCATGGATGAAAAGTGAAAGTGTCATTGCCAACTGACAGCTCAAGCTTTGACAATAGCCCCATGTTCACATCGTAACATGTTTATTATTTAATCAACCTATTGTACAAATAACCTCAACAATAACTAAATACAGTAATTACGGTAAATTATTGACAGTAGTCGGATCATCTCATCTGACCTGTTTCAGTTCGATAACTAAACCTTGCTATATATTTTCTATCTCGTACAATCATGATAAGCCAAGAAAAAAAAGAATTTCAACTCCAAAATTTAAGACAAATTTATACATAACCTTAATATCAAAAAACAGTCTGGTTAGCAGGTTTGTAAAACATCTTATAAAAGTAGAGCTACACATGTGCACCAATCCGTTTTTTTACACTGTGTTGGTTAACAGTTGTAAACAAACTGCTATGTCCTGAACTGACAAAAACAAATCAAATTTGAGCTGAGGACATTTGCATATCCTGAGGGACAGGATTAGATTTAGAGGTCATCTCTTACGAGCCAGTCCTCAGCAGACACCAATGTAATGTTTCTATGTCAAGTACATTCAATTGCAGCCCATGTGAGCCCAGTCTATTTTTCAAGTCAGACAGTCAAAGAGAGGGAGCACAGCTCTTTAAATACAGTGTGTGAACTGAGAGAAGCCAAACACCTTGGGATGGGATTTAACCAGGATGGAGCGAAGTGGAGCCCAATCCATGCCCATCCACACATGGAAGGGATCACTGGGAAAAGTTCAGCTCCGACACTGACACAAACAGCGGAGCAAGGCCTGTATTAGAGTCAGGTTAGCAAAGATAACACTATCAGCCCGATCCCCATGGGTACCAAATGCCGGGCCTTGCTGGCAAATAAAGCTACAGTGTCTTGACTCCTTGGCACATTAGCTCTGATTACAATGACCTTCATTATATCAGCTACCCTTATTACAACACGTAGAAGGCGTCTCTCCCCTGGGCAAAGCACAGTGGGGGAAAGAGTAAAGGAAAGCAGCGAGATTCACTAGTGAGGCTTTGGCTGTGAAAACCAGTCCTAATACCTGTGCTGTAATGGACAATTAGCACCTGTGAAAACACTCATAATATTCACAATTGCTGACTAGTCACTTTACTTGAAGAGAGTTTGTGGACATACTGTTAGATTCAGATTTAAATAAACCTTTTTAAACCTTTACCGTGTTCTGGGAACAGTCAGAGGTAACAGTACTTGAAATATGAGCATTTTTTTGGAACCATTTTGATATTTGGTGAGTTTTAAGAAATGCGGACAGATTAAAAACCCAACACTGTATGTACTGCAGCTTTCCAAAACAAATATAACCTCACTATAACTTAAAAGATTGTTTTATCCTTAGTTCCTTAAAATAGCATATCCAGGAAGAACCACAAATATTTGGATTTAATAAATTCTTTTACAAATTTCATTACTAAATAACATGCTTGACTATTCAAGGATTTAGCATTCCATATCCTATGAGCACAGACGAGCCCCTGTTTAATATGTAACAATGTTGTTAACCTCAATTTCCTTCTCAGTCTGCTCCTCCACAGGCCACATTGTTAGCTTGAGCGAGCTCTTGGCAAACGTTACCGCCATGGTGGTGACTCTCATTCAGTCTGACCACCCTGCAGGCAGGGGGATTCTCTCCCACAGCCCTGCTCATCCCTCCTTCAGGCCCCTGCTGTGCATCTTACCCTCCCTCTTTGCTGGCAGGTGACTCAAAATAACAGACGTTGCCCTGAGAGAGCCGCTTCATCGCACGGACTTAGCGCTGCCAACACACCCCAACACGGGATGAGCTGAACTGTGGGGGTTCTGAGGACCATCCCTTCAGCCAGCAGGAGGGCGCAATGTTTGTTTTTGTGCTACGACTCAGAGGGCTGGAGGAGGAGGGGGGATGTGCAAATAAGCTTGTTTTGGATTAAGAACAAATCAAGAGATTTTATGAATTAAGAGGTGCAAGTTGAAAACAAGAACACCTGTAGGAGGCACAGTAAAACAACCAGCGAGTGACACGCACAGTATCACTCTCAGCCCCTCATTCACGTTTGTCAAAGTAGAATTCCTGAGGAAGGATACAATTGCAAAATAGCCACAAGGGCACTTAACAGAATCAGAGTTTAAGCCATGTTGATCCCCTATGACAGTATGTTAAAAAAAGCAAATAAAATTGTAACTTAATTATAGATTTATAATGAGCCATTGCACCAGTGCCAAAAACAAGTCCCATACCAAGGCAAACAGGCACCTGTCAAATGCTCTCTGCTCATAGGTTTCCATAGCTTAATTAATCTAGGCCTTGGGGTATCATGACTCGTGCGTGCTGCTTGTGCGCCTGTTTGAGACAATTAAGTTGTTCATCGAAACAGAGGAGCGACTTCATCATGGAGCAGAGACACCAATACTGCATATTACAAGCCACATTTTGTGTTTCATGAAAGTAAAGTCAATGATCCAATAATTTGTTTCCCACTGACGGAAACAGAAAATGATTGACAACTGTGTGAAATGCTTTTTCATACAACTGCATTACAAATCACTGGGAGTTTGTGAATCAGTTTGATCGGCAAACCAATCCAGCTCCAGTTTATACTTGAAATGGGTTTTTTACCTATCATTGTCTTAGCTATTGGACACATTTGTTATTAATATTAGCAAATATTGGTATACCATGTGCAACTTGACACAAATACAAATTTATGACTCACCTTCCCGTTGAACAATCTGTCCTGAAACTGAAGCTACTGAAGAGTTATCGCCTCTGGCTGATGCTCACTCTACCGCCATCTGATTTCTGTAGATAAAGATAAAACAGCTGTTTACCATCACATGTAGTTTCTTTGAAATAAGAGATTTCAATCACTTGATCTTGTGAGAAAAATGATTCTATGTTAAAAAACAACCTATCTTGGGTGCAAACGGATTGATGTAAGAAGGTTAAAGTCTGACAGGGGAAAGCCAAAAATCCTGACACAGTTTTTTATCCAGGTGTGACAGAGGGAGCAGCTCACATTTTTTTGGCCACTGCTGGTTAAAGCAGAAGAAGAAAGGGGGGCTTGTTCAAAGAAGGTCCACTAAATGAAGCATGTCATCTATGAAGGTGATGTAATATTACGTGTTACTCAAAGTTAATAACAATCATCAATTTTTTGAGGGGGGGGGGCAATTTGCCTTTATTGTCAATAGGACAGCCGAAGACAGACAGGAAATGGGGGAGAGAGAGAGGGGAAGACATGCGGTCAACAAGCCGCGAGTCCCGTTTGAACCCTGGGTGCTGCGTTAAGGACTCATAACATTTGTATATGGTGCACATGCTCTACTAGATGAGCTAACCCACGCAATGTGTTTCTTAAAATTAAGACAACATCTCCCATAAAGCCATGTTTCTAGTTGATAAGTGAAGTTAAGAAAAAGCTGAAACAATGCAGATAGAACTGTAATTTGGTATTGTAAAAAATGTAAACAGTAGTTGTTTTTCTATTCTAAAAAGTGGGCAAGCACAGTGTTTGTATGTTTACTGAAAAATCTACATGTATGCAGTAATGATTTATTGATGTAAAATACAACAGAAATAATTGGTGACCAAAATGAATTACAACAAAAGTATGAAGTTCTCATGGCTGCTAATTACTAGTTTGAATGAGCCTGATAACTAAAGAGAAAAGGTATTAAATGCAATAACTATTACTATTGCTAATTACGTTTCCAATTATGTCACTAATGAGAACGGCTTAATTATCAGCACATTGGATAAATAAGAGTTTTGCTTTCTTCCATTTGTGATGGAGGTGGTGATGTGGTTACGACACCAAGGGTGAGACCTCTGACCGAAAACACACAAGACAAAGCTGTAAACTCTCACAGTAGCACAGTCCCCTAAATGGTAAAACTAATAATGTCGAATATGTGCACAATAATTTATAGATTTGACCATGGCCCTGTGTGAAGCTTAAGCTGTAAACAAGGTTATCACAGGACAGTAACCTCTTAAGAATTCCCTTTATTGTTCGGTACGGAAAAAAAAAAACTCACCATTTTATTTGACAGATTTTTACTTATTTCCTTCACAACATAAAGAATTCTGAACTTTATTTGACATTTCATTAACATAACTTTATTTTTTTTAAATCCAAGAGAAAGAGACACTGTCAGACAGCAGGCAGCCACACAGACAGAAATATACTCTAAATGAGGAAGCTTATTGTGTTCAACTTGTTTACTTCATTAAGTGTTGGGGTACACCAATATACCAAAGATTATGTACCTACAGGTAAGTTATCAGGGCAAGACTTCCTTGTGACAAGGTATGGGTTCTCCATAGCCTGACATTAAACCTCTCGGTTTATTTTTGATTTCCAAGTGGTTATCAGCAGGCACAGACCAAAATGCCTCTGGACACAACTGGATAGATCTACAACCTATCAGAGCAACACAATGTCTGATGTAGCATAGTTGGTCATTTAAACGAACCAAATTCTTTCTTATCAACAAAAGCTTCAAGTGCTGTTGTTTGTTCTTCTTTTAGAAAATAATATATCTTCCAGTTGGTTTAATACTGACGTGATAGTGAATTAAACTGAAACAGTTCCACATCAGCAGCTGTGGTTATTTAGGAAAATGTCTCCACGCCATTGTAAAAACCCACCACATTTTAGATAAACAGTTGTGACTGGATCTAGGACAGGTGAAAATCTGTCTGAATGGGAGCGGACTCAGACTTACAAATGAAACATGAGCTTGCAGATTTGTCTGGGTCCCAAGCTAGGGTCTCCATGCAATGGCTAGTCAATTAAAAACGTGTAAGCTAACAAACATATGAATGGATGTACTTTTTGTCGGAAACACAAAGGGTTCTTAAAAAATTCCAGAGACCTAAAGCATAGTTTATGTAGCAGTGTAGGTCGCAAGACAGTTTAATAATCGAAAAGTTATGAAATGGAAAAGCAATATAAGAGTATGTTTGGCAGAGGCTAGGTACAAATCTAGTGCTTATTTATTTCCTGCTTTGGACAGTCTGAATCTATCAACTGGTTGAAGACTGCTGGGGGAACACTATAAGACACTATCATAACACCCCTTCTCTCAGCCCACCTGCGACCCTCCTCCGCAAGCTTACTGTCAAAATATTGCTATATCACACTAGTCACAAAAGGCTGTTGATATTTCTATTATTCCTTAAGGGCGTTGCTCTACCTTTAAGCGAGCGGAAGTGTTGCACAGGACCGTGTCTGAGTGCCAAGTAAAGGCACGATGGATTAGAATCATCTCTTCCACATGGCTGCTTCCTAATCCTACCATCTGAGGTAAACACAGCACCAGGTGAGGCAACACGCCTGTCTGAGACACCTCTGGAACACAGAGGGATCTCCTCCTCAATATGGGACTGCTACTTCCAACTAGCATGGAACTTGTTCACAGTGGGTTCCAGTAATAAGTGGGACATATTTGTTTTCCCGTCTATTGCTGATTTACACAGCACAATACTAATTCAGTGTATTCTTGCTTTTGACATTGATTTTACATTATCAGAAGGAGCCATAAAGTTTGGAAATCCAGTGTTTCCCATTAATTAACAAGACCATGGCGGCCCGCTACAGTCTAATTTGCTCCGCCATAGTTTCAAACTGAACTGAAAATATTTTTACACATCTCATAATAACATTTCAGACCTCTAACGTTGTGTTTTGTGGGCACTGCTCAGCGCTTCTGAGAAGGTGATTAAGCTAGCAAAAATAGTCAAGCCTTTATGGTAAATCCATTGAAACGGACCAGTGTGAGAAAAAAAAATTTCTTGACTTTGTTGCGGTTTCATCACCATTTATAGCTATACAATGGGTTCATTATTAAATAGATAACTATAGCACAAAAATGTTTACAAAAATGCAAAGTTCTTCATAGATAGCCTCTTAATTTTGCACCAAATTAATGCATTTAACTTTGAAATGTACAAAATTATCTTCTGGAGGGGGCAAGCCCCTGGACCCCTCGAGAGGGTCCGAGGCCCACCCACCATAGTCTCTTAAAATCCTGTGGGAAACACTGAAATTTGTAATCAACAGATGAGCTGTGTTGTTCCTGTGAGTGGCGATCGACACAATGACTCAACACACTCCACTTTGACGTCCAATATTATGCCTCATTTTCAGATTTATATTTTTATTTTTGGTTTACATGCTTTAATGTTCAGAAAAGTGATAATTTTTGACATAATCTCTTGTGCTAACACTCTGTTTTAGCTGCTGTCTCTTTAAGGCCCTCCTCCATAAAAGCCCACTCTATTCTGATTGGACAACTTCCTGGAAGCCTCCCGAGGGGCAGGAACTAGCTGGTATAGTGCTTACACGAGGAGATATGTCAGGTTATGCAAGACTAGTCCTCATTTATTTATTCACTGACATTGGTTAAAATGGATCAAATTTTATGGAAAGCAACCTGTCCATCAGGAGACTCCGTAAATCGCAGAGAGTTGAAAAACAGAAAATATTTTACTTTCCTTCAGAACCATAAATGCACTTTCTGCAGACACAACTGAAAAACCTCCAGTTCAGCAACTGAATGACCGTTTGGTGCTGTGTTGGACGGTGAGGCTGAGGGCGTTGTATTCAGTATGTGTTCAGTGGGCAGGGCCATCTACTACAATGGAGGAGGTCCACAATTTCAGACAGGAAGAAAACTCAGTTTGGGGATCTTATGGCACACTACTTTTCATCAAATATTTATGATGAAAAATTGCATTTTGCATAATAATATGGGACCTTTAAAGATCAAGTCAACAGAATATCGGATATCCATTGTTTAAGTTACATACTATGTACAGCAATGCTTGGCACTAAGACAGAATTGTATTTTTTAAATTTGACAAAAAGTTGCTAAAACATTGATTCAAGTAATATATGCTTTCACTTTTCTTGCTATACATGCAGTCCGTTTTCAGATCAAAACCTGCACATCTGGTTCAGCTCTTTTTGTTTTTCATGTGTTCAAAAAGTGAGCAATAAGGTGATACGTCTGTGTCTCACTGCCAAGGAATGTTGCCAACTTTAGTTTCATAGTCTCTCCCTCTCACCTCAGAAGCAGGACAAGGCGAGGACCAAAAAAAAACAAACAAACAAAACAAGAGGAAGGAACATTTAACGCCCGCTCTAAGATGGGGCTGATATTTTTTTCTAAATATCTTGATCATTACATAAAAACAGGTTTTGATATGTTATGGCATGTTTTTCAATACATTTTTCACACATGACCTCGCAACAAAGAAGTGTACACACCCATGGAACAGGTACTTGAGGTAAAAAAAACAACAAAACAACAAAGTTTCAGGAATATCGTTATTTCACAAGTAAATAGGGTATGTACTGTCTGGTATTTGCATCAAACTGGTATTTTCCATTACAATGACCACTCTTTTTGGAACAGGAAAGCACAAGTTAGTAAGCAATGCAATAAAGTTTTTGGGGAAAATGACATTCAAAGACTATGCCAATAATTCATGAAGAAAAAAGTGTGGTTCTAAACATATATATATATATAATTACATTACATTTGTACATCTGCACAAAAGTAATATTTAAAAGACCCATTAATGTAGTAAATTAAGTAAAGTGGAGGGAACCTGTTATATAAAAACACATTTTTATTTGCAAATCAGTTTCACGTGTATTATCTTTCTCTGTAAGTTTAACAAATGTTTTTACAAGGTGACATTTTTCCACAATCCCCTTAAAAAACACAGTACACTTAAGCACACAGTAATACTATAAACACAACCTAGAGCCAAGCCACTTGTGGAAGCCTTGTTAGAACATGTGAATGAGGGAAGGTTATGAAAAAGTGCATATTTTGATTTTGGTGATAAAACAGCAATCACGGGAGCTGAAATGTATTAACTGTTCAGTGACTTCAGTGAATGTTGAGCCCCTGTGAAGCCGTTTGTTCAGGTGATGTTTCATTAACATCATTAGTTGAAAACAAAAAAAGTTTCATTAAACTTTACTTAAAACAAAGGGCATTTAAAAAAAAGCTGACATTGGTCATTGGTCAAATGCTATAAGCTTAGAGCATTAGGATACTTGGAATACTAGTAATAATAGTAATAAAATAATAAAAAATAATAATTAAACTGAGCTTGAGTTTATCCCCCCAAAAAACTGTGCAAAACTGCTCATAGCGTAAATCAAGTGCATGGAAAAAAGAAAATCTGAACCTGAATGGTGAGATTTTCTGAGGTTATGTTACCGGTTATGTTAACAGTTGTCCTTAGGCATAATTATGAGACAAATATACTTTACAATATACACACACCTTTGTCACGCAATATGACTTGAACAAAAAGGCATCCTGGATCATCGTAACCCTTCCTATAAATGCAATGTGCAGCTGGCCCACCTTAATTTTTTCTGATTTTCTGTTATTACTTTAAAGTCTTTGCTGACAGCAAAATTGCCAGCTTTAAAGAATCTTGCTCAATGAATAGTGGCCTGAATCACTATTTACATCAGTATTAAGGTAAATGTATAGGTTTCTTTGAAGAACACGTGATCTAAATAGAATTATTTTATGAGTGCATGTGCTCTCAGGGTTATTTCAGTACATTGTGGATACAGATATATCCTGTGACTACACCACCTCACACTCATTCATGCTTTTATCAATGATTTCAAAGTCATCCAACCAGTGTTGGTTTGAAATAAAATCCAGTTGCCTAGTTTCAGGGTGTGTGTGTGTGTGTGTGTGTGTGTGTGTGTGTGTGTGTGTGTCTTGATGTATCTGTATGAGATGATAGAGGAAAAGAAGAATCTGGGCAAGCCTATTTTTTCTCTACTCTCAGGGCATAATAGTACAAATAATAATAATAAGGTTCAATGGATTCCAATAGTGACGCGTTTTTAAGGTGAAAACAAAACACTGTGCTGCTCATATCTTAACACTGAAGGAAGCCATATTTAGGGAAAATCAATGTCTCTCAACATATTGAGCACACAGACAGTAGACAAATAGGCTATGCTGAAGTACTGGTTTCCAGTTACATGGGTGTTTTAATACTTTTTTGCTCCTGTGAAAACTTTTCTCCATTAGGATTTATTACAACGTATATGACTACAAACTGACCCCCCCCGCTTTCTCAATGAGGATAAAAACTTTTGTGACCTTTCAAGCCTACACAGTGTGGTTAGTTGATACTCCAAAGATAGATTTTGGGTGTATCACTTTTACTGCATCTCGGTACTCAGCCAATTTTAAAATGCTATTTTAAACTGTGATTATTGACTATATAACAGGGGTAGCATTTTTTTATTGTGCATGGCTCCACCTGTTTCATCTTCCGGTTGAGGGTCTCACAGTGGCTACATCGCCCAGGACAACTATGTTCATTTTACCAGGCTTAGATTTGGTCAATGGCCTTCATTAGGTGAAATATCAAGCATCCATGTCATCAAAATCATAGCAGTCATTGACATCACACTTGCCATCAGAATGACTCCAGATGAACCTCCTTCTCTCATTACTGTAGCAGTGACAGTGTCTCACATGTCTGGACAAACCAGGATTTTGGGGGAAATCATTCCAGAGTTCATATTAACTGGTCAAAATGAACTAGAGCAAACTCCACTTTCATCTTAATACAACATTGAAATATATATAGCGATGTTTGTTTGTCTCTGGAAGATATCTTCTGGAGGCGAAAGCACTGGGTATGATTAGTAGTGGTAAAGCATATAGAAACAGTTTAGAAATGTCATCAAGCACAATCTGTTGATTGGGTGTGCTTGAATTGGTGTGACTGTTGAGTCCTACCAATTTAAAGAGATTGTGCGAGTCTAGAGTGAGTACCAAGTGCAGACATGTTGATTATGTATGCTAGGAGTGGTTCAGTCTTTTATTGGAAAATTTACACCCGTGCAGTGATTTATATAAATCAGTAGTGCCCACAAAGCAGTAAAACTCTAATTGTTTCTTCCATTTTGAAAGTCTAGCGTCCATTAAGGATGCAGTGAGTAATAAAAAGGACTTTTAATCAATCCTCTCTTGTTGATGAGTTGATGTGTGAACGGGCTATCCTACCTGACGGTGCAACCATATGTTGATTTCTTTTTCTAATAGGCAACAAAGAGACAGAGGGGGCTTATTTCATTGTAGGTGACTGCATTTATATATAACTTAATCAAAATATTCTGAATTGAGAGGTTAATTTATCGGAATTATTTCTGGACAGATACGTTTTCTTATGTGACTAAACAATTGCTTTATAAGCAAATTGGCCTCTTTTTGCTAAAGTCCAAGCATCCATGTCATCACAATTCAATGAAAAGTGCTGTACTCAAGGATTCTGATGTTCGAAACGATCCACACCACAATAAATCAGCCAAATGAATACAACTCCTCTCATCTTTTCAATACTGGTCGCGCTCATAGTATTATAAAGCAGTTTAAAGTGCAGTAGCATGCCACCTTACTCCCTTTTGCCCACACTGCAGTCTCTGTAGTGACCCTTTCATTGTCAGATTAGACTGGCCGACCCCTCCTCGACCGGCTGGCATGGCCACAGTAAATCCTAGAGACTGCTCATGCTAGGGACCTTGGGTAATTAATAAAATCCCCATTACATGCCTTGTGCCCGTTGTTTGCTATTTCAACACCCCATTTGTGCCACGATTACAGTCATTATCAGTCACCGCCATTAATTCTCTACCCGATGCCAGAACTGCATACTAATAAATTGGGCTCTAAAATTTTTTTTTTACCTTTCAAGGAGTTGGTGTTGGAGCCGGGCCAGGAAGTGCCACTCCAGATTAGGAGTCATCTGGTGACTCGGAAAGAGCCCTTTCAATAGAACGCTGCTGCATCTTTGGAGATAGTTCAAATTTCCCCTTTGATTATTTTCCTTTCCCCTCCAAAGTGAATCTTTATTAAGCTTAAATCCTGAATAAAATGAAATTAGCAGACTGCAAAATATTGCTTTCTTTTCTGACTCTATTCCCTTGTGCACACATGCAAATTATAATGCTTATTTATGTAAATGAGGTGTCGTCTTTAATTAGTTTTGCTTGAGGGCATTAAAATACATGTATTCTTTCCCCAAAAATGATTTGTTTTGTTGCTCTGTTCAGTTTAAGTTCAAAATGAATGATTATGCCGACTAAAAAGGTTTATTAATTCTTTAGTTTCATTTTTTTTCTTCCTCTTTTGGAGAATTATCTTCTCCACCCACTTCCTTGGAAGAGTGTATTCTCTGTGAAATCGAAAAGCCTCTTCAGGCAGTACTCTCAGCACTACTCTGACAAGCACTTGTAAAGGTCCCAGGTTGAAACCACAGGGTAGAAATGCACTTCCACTTATCAAATCTGAAAGCTGTGCTCTTCAGCAATTCTCTCTATATGTATATGCTTGGCTACGTGATCGTGTTTGTACAATGACACATTACTGAACAGAAGATTTTGCTTAACTGTTGTACTTTTACATTCATATGTATCCTAATGTGCTGTTTAACCATTGGAAAGAACATTGTGCTCCAATCATGTGTTGATTCTATTTGCATTTTGTTCATACATCACACACATATACACTTAGAACATAACCGGTCTTGAAAGAGTGAGAGCTGCGTTATTAATCAAATGCTAATATCGATGTAAATTCCCGACAGCCTGTCAGCTACCCAGGCCCAGCTCGAAACTGAAGTGAGCATGACCTGTTAAATGACGTCCCGGCTGATTTGGGTCTTATTTGAATATTTGTTTAAAATGATTTGTAGTGTTGCAATACATCTTCCACTATGCACTGTTTTTATGCATTTACTGTTGATTTACAGTCCCTTGTTGAGTGGCTATCGAACAAAAAACTGCTTTATGTCATTGTAGAAGGTGTGGGGTCAACTTCTGTTAGAAGCTGCGACTGACTGTGTCACGCAGTATTTCAAACCACTTCAGGTTGAAAGTGACCAACTGCGGCTCCGGTTATTGTTCAATATCATATCAGTATTCAGCATCCCTTCAACTGCTCAGATGAGCTGAAGTGGCAAGTTAAGATGCCCCCTCCCCAGCCTCCATGTATGATTTATGGAAAGGAAGCTAAAACCATTATAGCATTTTTATTATTATTGTTCTTTCAAGGCTAATGCAACAATAGATTTTTGCATGATTGATGCGTTACACTAAACATTAGAGGATTACATTAACTTTGCATAGAACAGCTAAATGACACAAGATTACTTATTGTTATTTTTCCTCCACATGATCGTACTGTAAACACGGTACATATAGTATTTCTTGGCATGTATTGATTACAGTATACATACAGTACCAACCGAGTAAATAGTGTACATTAATGCAGACTGATACAGCTTCAGTTGCCTGCTTTCAGCACTGCATTTTAGTGAAAACTGCTTGTTTTTGTTCTGGAAACATTAGCGACTGGCAGTGTTTCAGAGATTAAACAAATGTAAGTGACTTTGATAACCTCTCATCTGCCCCCTTCATTCTGCAAATTATTAAAACTCTGCTCTTGTGGAAGGGAATATGGCAGCAATATGTTGATACTTCAATCAGCTGGGAGGAATTTCCAAATGTAATAAGGAGCTATAGCTGCTCTCTGTCCTGCAGTTCCTACTTCAGCTGTCAGAGCATACAGTACAGCGGTAAGTTCTCTTTCATGGCATCTGTGATAGAAAAACTCTTCAGACCACATCAAACCTTTCATATGATTCCTCGCACATCAAGCACATGCACAGACGAGGTCTAAAGACTCTGCCTTTCATAAGATTTCCTCTCACTTCATCATTTACTGTAATAATGTTTTTTTCAGTACATCCCCTTAAAACCAGGCAATATAGTCATTAATAATATCAATCCTTTGACATTATCTGTTTCAAGTTCATCCACGATAATGTTTCTGCTCAGTCCTGTCTCACATCTAGTTTCTCTGGCTAAGACCTCCTCATTAATGCCCCATTTTGAAAAATAACTCTCTCATGAAAGCACATTACCCAATTTTATTCTAGAATATCAGAAGAGATAATGGTACAGTACCATCTTAGTTTCCAGGAAAAACCTGTTCTTTAACAGTGCTAAAAGACAGTAAGTTTTTGATTCAGTCTTGAATCAAAGTCACGCAGAGCTGAGGCACATCCTCCATTAAAATGTTGGCACTTTGGGTGCGTTTTACAGGCATTTGTGCTTGTGTGTTTATCATGTCCAGGCCATACAGGAAATGATGGGCATCCAGCCAACTGATTCTTCCTCCAAAGTGCTAATTTGTGCCACTCTAGTGTGCACAACGCTATAATTACCTGAAAACGTAAACTGGAAGCTATGCCTGACAAAGACAAGAAACTGTAATAAAATTGAGCTTTTGGTGCTCAGTTGCAGTGAGTCTTATAAGACATATTAATGGGATGGTTAAAGGAATGGCACTTTTCCATTTGTCTTGTGGAAAAATCTTGGGCAAAACACCTGGTGCCACTAAGTGTCTGCAGTCTGAACACTGAAGAGCAGCTAGCAGTCATGGTGTTCTTTTATAAACCACTGTCACATCTAAAACATTTTCTATTAACTATGCGCTGCAGCTTTATACCAGACTTGTCATTTCTTGATTGTCATTATGTGGCAACTTAGTGATTTACCAAAGTCAGATTTCAAAGCCTTTCAGCTTGTGAATTACCTAAAACAATAAAATAGCCATCTGCTTAAAAACATCATTCAAATCAGTGAGCTCTTACTCTACCGTTCTGCAATGCAGTGATGTTTAATGCATGAAAGATGTGTTCTGTGACTGAGGACAAAGCTTCAGGTGTCTTGATAACAGCTGAAAGAAGGGTTTCTGAGTGCACCTCATTTTTTCATTTAACCTACCTAAGACCGATATTTTGTACCAAGTATATTTAAATTTGTCCATTTTCATGCCTAAAATGTTTTAATATGAAGCGATCTTGTACAGTTGATGGATCAGTACCTCACTGACAGAAGGTGAGACAGGTTTCATTGCAGGCTTTACATATCACCACCTTTAAAGCTGTTTAAGTGCAGGGCCTTATTGGAATTACTCCACTGTCCAGCCATCAGAAATTAAATTAATAATGATTTTTTTAACATATTCACTCATCAGTGAAAAAGCAAATAATTCCAAAATATATTTGGTCTTTCTAACTGGAACTAAACTACTTGTATGCAGCCTTAAAGAAATCTACTCAGTTCATACCTATTTCATGTTTATTCCCCTTGAGGAACTAGTTTAAGCACTTTACAAAAGAAACAGTGTTATGCTTTTGATGGTATTTTTGACATCCATCTCTCCGTATGCAACAATAGTAAGAGAACATACTGTGCATAAAAGCTCATAAAACATGTGCAGTAATGATGTGTAGGTGTGGCTGCATTTCTCTAAAAACACATTGTATTTTTTTAGATGTTGCAAATGCCAGGGACATACTTTCATGTGTCTTCTGAAACCAAGCATGCAGTATGCATGGTATGTTCATTCTGAGACATGCCTCTAAAAAATTACCCTACTTTACTTAGTTAGATGCAACGATTTTTCTAAGCTGATTCTGACTTCCAATTTTTATTATTGTCTGATCTGCTGATTCGGATTTTGGCCAATTTCAGATTACCATTTGCACGAGTACAAGAATTTTCTATTCTTCCTGGGGTCCATCCAGTTGTATGATCATAATAAAACACTGACTATTAAATAACTTAACATTGTCTTCAAAACTGCACCAGGTAACAGGACCTGCTCTCACTCTCATTCAAACAAATTTCAAAATTTGTTCCTTTCAAAAAGAGTGTTCCAGGCTGGGCTCCAGGACATAGTTTTTTTGTACATATACAATACAACTGAAAATAAATTGCATTATAACACGGCTCAATTTTTCCCACAGAATGACAGTCTAACTGCGATGGTACGGGGGGTATTTTTGCATATTTTATTTGAAAATATTTGAAAGAATATATTACCCTATTTTTAGTAGGTTATTTCGTATCTCACCATTTTAATTCTAACTATATCCACCTCATTTTAGTGTTTACTCACAAACTACTTTAATCTGTTCACCTTTCTTTTCCCTTCAGACACACACAGTCACACAGCTCCACCTGTCTCTCTTCTATCTTCTCTCTCCATGTCTCCGTCTGCTGTGTAGACTTTATTTGTCAGCACTATGTTTTATAAAGTCCTCAAAAAACAAGATTTTTTCATCTGCGATTCCGTTTTTAACAACAGCAGGTGAGCCACGTGTGGAGGATGATTGTTATTACAAATTGCGAGCTTTGTGTTTTTCTCACTCATGGAGAAGATTGTGGCTTAGTAGAACTGCCTTAATTCTTCGTGGCATACTTTCATCAAGGTGCTAGAAAGAATCCTCAGAGACTTTGGTCCATATTGACATGATAGCATCACGCAGTTGCTGCAGATTTTTCGGCAGCACATCCATGATACGAATCTCCCGTTCCACCACTTCCCAAAGGTGCTCTATTGGAGATCTGGTGACTGTGGAGGCCAGTGGAGTACAGAGAACTCATTGTCATTTTCAAGAAAGCAGTTTGAGATGATTTGAGCTTTGTGACTGTTACGACCCTAAGGGTCATGTGTTTGGGTTGGGATGTGTCTTCCTTCTCTCACACTCTCAGGTAGTGGCCCTTCCCCCCCAATGCCTCGGCTGCATGAGTGAATGGCAGCAGGTGTACCTGATCACCACTCAGTGCTGGAGGATAAGAAGGCTTGGTTTATTTTCACCGCATGGTCTGTTTTCCCTTTCTACCTGTTGCACCACACGGCAGATCACCACCTGTCAGCCCTGCGGACAGGGGCAGCCCATGCACCCAGTGGGTTGAACACCAGCCTAGAGCGTCTGTGAGTCCAGAACAGTGTCTGGTTACCTCCTCAGTGGAGAGAGAACTTTAGTGAGTTTATTTAGTGTTAGACATTGCTCCCTCAGCTACTTACCCTGTGCTTACTGTTGTCTTACCTTGTTGGCTCGCACTCTCCTTTTGAGTAGTTTTGAGTTAGTTTTCCTTTGTCAGTATCGAATAAATATACTTTAGTTTGTACACAATCCTGACTTCCTGTCCCCTTTTGCCCTGGTTTTTATTTAAATTATTGTTGCTCCTCTTCCCCCTGGACTTACCATCTGGAGGAACGTAACAGTGACATGGTGCACTATCCTGCTGGAAGTAGCCATCAGAAGATGAGTGCACTGTGGATGGACCCATGCTTACGCCAAATTCTGACCCTACCATCTGAATGTCGCAGCTCAAATCGAGACTCATCAGACTTGGCAATGTTTTTCCAATCTTTTGTCCAATTTTGGTGAGCCTGTGTGAATTGTATCCTCAGTTTCCTGTTCTTAGCTGACTGGAGTGGCACCTGGTGTTGTCTTCTGCTGCTGTAGCCCATCTGCTTCAAGGTTCAAAGTTACTTTTGCCTTTGTCATTTCAAACCAGTCTGCCCATTCTCCTCTGACATCAACCAAGCACTATTGAACACACAACTGCTGCTTACTGGATATTTTCTCTCTTTCAGACTATTCTCTGTAAACTCTAGGAGATGTTTGTGCGTGAAAACCCAGTAGATCAGCAGTTTCTGAAATACTTTGACCAGCCCATCAGGCATGAACAACCATGCCATGTTTAAAGTCACTTAAATCCCCTTTCTTCCCTATTCTGATGCTCAGTTTGAACCTCAGCAAGTTGTCCTGACCACATCTACGTTCCTAAATGCATTGAGTTGATGCCATGTGATTGGTTGATTAGCTATCTGTTAACAAGCAATTGAACAGGTGTACCTGATTAAATGGCCAGTGAGTGTATATTCACAACAATGGAAATATTATTTGTCCAAAAAATTGCCACTCAATAGATTAGCCATCACTACACTGTCACAACTTAGATAGGATAAAACATGACAGAAGACAAAAAGATGTTTTCAGTTCAGAGAACTGGCCTTGCAACTTCTCCTAGTTAAGGAAACAGACAAAATGTGTTTCAGAACACAAAACAGGACAGACAGGTTGAACTATTATTTACTGTAGAGTGATGTAATTATTCTAATAAAAATGTTCAACACAGTCAGTACATTCCAGTGACACAGTAAAGTTGAAACTTGTGTACGCTGAGGGAATATGAATGCTGCTGTATGCCCATTTACTCCCTCAAAGAGAAACACCCCCTCTGCCCAACTCCAATATAAATGGCAGATGACGTATACAGAAATACATGGGAAAAAAAGTGACGTGAAACAAAATTTACAAATGGAACTCGGGTTCTATTCCATTCTTCTTGGCCACCAGAGGCAGTGCCTCAGCACTGGAGAGAAGCAGAAGCTGTTTATAAGATAGCTGGGGCCACAGAATGGGGGTGCAGCAACATTTATGAAGTTGTACAGTAAGATGAAGACTCAGGTAACAGCAGCACAAATTTGTAATAAAAGACTATAAAGATTCTCAGTCTTTGAGATACCTATAAGCACTAAATCAATGGACAAGTTTTTGACTTGTTTTTTCGCTCATTCAAGTGGCTTTATCAGAACTAACACCAAAAATTGAAAACCAGTCCAATTACCTCGGACTTTATATTGAAAGTAATCATACAAGGAATTTATTTTTAAGGTAATCAAAATAGACTTATGCTTCATACTAGCACCTCACGATTCAATTATGATTCAGAGGGCTGCAATGCAATTATAAAACGATTATCTATATATCTTTTTCTATACAGACATTTCTGAATCATTACCAAGCATTTTATTAAAATCCAAAACAAACGTCTTCTCATTATCTTAACAGTAGTTAGCATCTCAAAGTTGCTTTACTAACCTGTTAAAATTTGATAGCGGCGTTCATTCATTCAGCAGAGTCAACATTACGTTATCAGTTCACATTTAGAAAATCGATTTTGACATTTGTGAATCGATTCAGAATCGTCCACGTTCAACTCATGATGCATCTAAGAATCGACTGTCTGCAGTATACATATGTTGGGACCTCACGTTACTTTTGTCATTCCTGACACTGTGTGTGAAGCCAATAACGGCACTTTATCAAGACCAAACATAAATTTGCTGCTAGTTCCTTTGTGATAAACTGGTAATTATTGTGTTTTACCATTGTAATAAGAAGTTTTTTTCAGATTTTCGCTTGTGTTAGTTCCTGCCAATGCATGCAGATCCAATAACTACACTTTATCAAGACCAAAGTTCAGTACCACGGGCCGCTGAATGAGCTTTTGCGAATACTGTGGGTTAAGTGGTGGTTACACTGTATCTAGTCGTGGCAACCAGGATCTTTTATAGCATATTCTGCGTCTAAGGGCTGGGCGATATGGACCAAAAAGTCATATCCCGGTAATGTTAGGCAGAATTACGGTATAAAATATATATCAATATTTTCTGCTTAGTAGGCTGGGGGGGGGGTGTCTGATTTAGCTGTCATGTTTTTACTATTTGTAGTAACTTGGCTTGTATCTTATTTCACCATTTTTATTATACTTGATTTTAAGTGTCACTCACTTGAATCTGCCTCCTTCAGTTCTCTTCACACTCACAGACCTATCATTGTCTGCTGCAAACACGTCAGTGTGCCCCGCTTCTTTCCGTCTCTCCCTGTATGTCTGATCCGGTGGCATTTTCCATCAGAAGTAGGCTACATTGTATAAAGTCGCCGACTTTCTTCCACCCGCAGTGGCGCCGCATGTTTAGGAGGCATGTTGACGACGTAGCCTATCAAAACAAAACCAACGTAGTAGCTAACGAATGACATCTGACTGGTGTGTTCACTGTCACTTTACCTGGTCCGTTCTTGTCAAATATCCACCGTGTTGCTACTTGTAACGTAATCACTCTGTGTTTAAATACTAAATGCTACAATGTGTCGCCTAACCTGAGCGGCCCGCAGACATAAAGTGAATGTTTGGGAAACACTGACTGAACCGTTGTTTTTTTTCTTTTTACAAGCTTCAGCACTCTCTCTCCCTCCATGTTGTTGAGAGTTTGTTAGTAGACGGCTGCATGCAGATGCGGAGGGAGGGGCGGGGCTGCACAGTGAGGGAGAGAGACGGGCAAACGCTGGCAGGACTTTACGGAAACATATTAATTAACTCAACATCAAACTATATCAAACAAACTGTATTGTCTAATTTTATATCTTGTTTGAAATTATATCGGTATACCTCATTATACCGATATACCGCACAGCTCTTCTGTGTGTCTTATTTGGTAGTGCCCCGTATTTATTAATCTTAATTAATAATATTTGTAATATTAATAACTTTATCACTATTTCTAAATATCTTTGATATTTGCTAATGACAAATCTGCCCCTAACAGATCCCAACACTGAGCATACAAAAGGAGAGCAGCAACCTGGATTAAGCTGCAAGATGGGTTTGAGAAGTTTCTATGGACATTTTGGCATTTTAAAACTGGTCATTACAGGGGGAAGTTTCTGAAAATCTTAATTATTCTTTCAAAGGTTAAGATTTAGAAAGATACATTCTTGAATTTTTTAAACCCTTATTGCAGTGTATTCCTAATTGTTTTACACATATCTAAAATGGGAATGGTAATCAAAGTGAATTTTTTTTTTTACTTAGTCTAGGTCTCACAAAAGCCACAAGAATTCAAGAGAAAACAAAATGCCTGTCAGGGCGAGCATACAGGAGGCAAAGGGGGAATCTGGCATGGCCTAAGCAAAGTCATAAAAATATTTTCCCTTTTATTTAATGTTGTCCATAATTCATTGCCAGGAAAAGCTAATCAATAGCACCTTAATGAAAACTTGAGCCATATTTTACTTTGCCGCAGAGAAGTCCCGGATCAGCATTTGTTGCCTTGTTATGTGCTGGTTTTCACCCTTGGGCTGTTTGACAGATGTGCATCACATTTGCAGATACCTTAAATATTTGCTCCCTTCAACCACATTTGCCTTATCAAAACACCACATAGTAGGAGGGAAATTTCTGATGATGACAGCAATGAAAACTCAAAAGAAGAAAAGTGATCCAAAACTGTTACATATATCAAGGTTTTGGCCTAGCTATGACCTCAGCTGAATATGGCAACATACATTGCCAAACTAAAGATATACATAAATATTGACTAACACATTTTGATGCTTTCCACAAGTGTCATAAATATACTGCATTCCCCTAAGACCTAGGTTCATATTAATGTCAAACTGAGACGAGCGTGCACATACACACACATTAAAAATGTAATCTCTTTAAATGTAATTGATTACCTTAACCAAGTACATTACACATCTCAGAAGTAATATGCAAGCTGTAAATTTATAATGGAGTGAATAAACCCAAAATGTACGTAAAACTAATCTAAACATTGTACTTATGGTGCAAAAAGGTCATGGTTAAACTGGTGATTATAAAATGTCTCTCAAAAACCTAGCGTTGCCATTAAGCCGTAGAACATTACACATTAGTGCAATAAATATGAATTCCCAATAACACAAAGATCCAGTAATTACTGTCAATTCGATAGGCCCAATCTGTAATTTGGCTACATAAATTGCAGGTATTGCAGGTGTTAGGTATATTATCATAACTGGAGAATTCATCTGATTATAATTCAAAATCATGAGTGTATATGTATATATATATGTACATACGTATATATATGTATGTGTGTATATATATATACACTGCTCAAAAAAATAAAGGGAACACTAAAATAACACATCCTAGATCTGAATGAATGAAATAATCTCATTAAATACTCCTTTCTTTACATAGTTTAATGTGCTGACAACAAAATCACACAAAAATTATCAATCAAATCAAATTTATCAACCCATGGAGGTCTGGATTTGGAGTCACACTCAAAATCAAAGTGGAAAACCACACTACAGGCCGATCCAACTTTGATGTAATGTCCTTAAAACAAGTCAAAATGAGGCTCAGTAGTGTGTGTGGCCTCCACGTGCCTTATGACCTCCCTACAACGCCTGGGCATGCTCCTGATGAGGTGGCGGAGGGTCTCCTGAGGAATCTCCTCCCAGACCTGGACTAAAGCATCTGCTAATCCTGGACAGTCTGTGGTGCAACGTGGCGTTGGTGGATGGACATGATGTCCCAAATGTGCTCAATTGGATTCAGTTCTGGGGAACGGGCCAGTCCATAGCATCAATGCCCTCCTCTTGCAGGAACTGCTGACACACTCCAGCCACATGAGGTCTAGCATTGTCTTGCATTAGCAGGAACCCAGGGCCAACCGCACCAGCATATGGTCGCACAAGGGGTCTGAGGATCTCATCACGGTACCTAATGGCAGTCAGGCTACCTCTGGCGAGCACATGGAGGGCTGTGCGGCCCCCCATTACTGACCCACCGCCAAACCGGTCATGCTGGAGGATGTTGCAGGCAGCAGAACGTTCTTCACGGCGTCTCCAGACTCACGTCTGTTACATGTGCTCAGTGTAAACCTGCTTTTGCCAATCTTGGTGTTCTCTGGCAAATGCCAAACGTCCTGCACGTTGTTGGGCTGTAAGCACAATATCCACCTGTGGACGTCGGGCCCTCATACCACCTTCATGGAGCCTGTTTCTGACCGTTTGAGCAGACACATGCATATTTGTGGCCTGCTGGAGGTCATTTTGCAGGGCTCTGGCAGTGCTCCTCCTGCTCCTCCATGCACAAAGGCGGAGGTAGCGGTCCTGCTGCTGGGTTGCTGCTCCTACAGCCTCCTCCACGTCTCCTGATGTACTGGCCTGTCTCCTGGTAGCACCTCCGTGCTCTGGACACTACGCCGACAGACACAGCAAACCTTCTTGCCACAGCTCGCATTGATGTGCCATCCTGGATGAGCTGCAAAGGAACCCTGCTCAGCAGCCTGCCAGTCAACGCTGCCAGATTGGGGCTGAGGCTAGCTGGTTAGCATGCTAACTTCAGTAAATATCTCTGCAACACAATAAATAGACGTAGAGCTCCTCGATTATGACAAAAATCATAATCGATTATTTTGGTCAATACTGAAATCATGACTATTTAACTGATTACTCATTGACTTAAGAACCATCCTGCATTTATTGAACTCCAATTATTATATATGAGTAGAGGAAAAGTCTGTTAGCCGCTAGGCAAATTTATCCAGTATTAAATGCTGTATGCTTAAGCCTAATGGTGGCTAGTGAAGTTTGGACTTTTAGGGAATGGCAAGAGCGCACCGTTGAAAAGAGTTGCGCTGAGTTTATAAGACAAGACAAAGCATCATTGCGAAACTGAAATGTGGCACAATAATCATTTTATCTCAATTTTCTTGCTTCCACGATTATTGGAAGCCAAAATCATATTTGAAAATCGCCCAGCGCTCCATAGATGTCTTTGACATAATGTCCGAACTGTTAATACTTCACAAGCTGTTAATAAAGTTCATTTTTAAATGTAGACTCTTTTTTTTCCCCCAAGCTATCAGACTTTTAAGTTCATATTCATCCCAAGCACTGTTCTATTGAATATAGTTTATTTCTGTTTAGCATTTTTATAATTGCTTCTATATTAATGTATATTTTCTGCTACATAGCAGAAGGGAGTTACAAACTCAATTTCACTTGATAACCTCTTATATTGTGACAAAATAAATCTACCAACCTACCTCCCTAAAATCTCTTAAATTCTTACATATTGCACCTTTAATTGCTTTGTTATACTTTGGACAGACCTTTTTAAGACAAACTATTGTACAAAAGTATTAGTAAAAGTTCAATGCACCCAATAAATTAAATAATGTATTTTTCTTGTTTGTCTAATGTACCCGTCATATATAATCAAATCAGAGTGGCATTTAAGCAAGAAGGTGTAAAACCGGTAACATAGAGCTGCTTGAAGACTGAACTGTGAGATGCAACGCTAATTGATTCCAGTGATCCTTGTCAACATACAGTATGCTCCGGTTCCAGTCAACTATCTGTGAAGTCAGACTACAATTACACAGAAAAGGGTCATTTTTCATGCTCGGAAAGGCATCCTAATGAACTGGTTGCCACCTATTTAACACAACTCTCCAGTCCACTAAAACAGACTTTCCATATTCACTGACAGCTCGCTTCACTTCGCCGGTGAACAGGGTGAGATGTTTTTGTTTTGCTATTTGTGTCAGGGGCAATCACTGCAAACCTTAGGGAAACTTGTTTAATGCCCGCATTCAGAGTAAACAGTTATTCATCAAAAAAATAATAATGTCTCAAAGGTCAGGCCATAAAAAACAATATCTGCCCTCTTTCCATTGCCTGGTGCATTAGTTACTGTTAATGCCATGCAGACGCTTTTGATGGCAGGGAGCTGGGTTTAAAAAAAAACTGCCTATAAATTACTGGCAAGAACTTGAGAGTATGGACTAGTTCAAAATAAAGAACTGATTCCACTATCAAAGCAGCAAACTATCATAGTGAAAAGTACACCAGACTCAAGTTTTTTTATCCATATGGAATTTCATGAGTGTACATAGAGCTGTCCAGTGGCTTCACATCGTTTGTCTGTACTTGCATTGTCAGCCGGAGGTAAGAGGGTGGAGACCTGCCAAGTGTAAGGCTCTGGGCCAATGCCATGACAGCTGACAATTCGGTCAGGCCATGTGTGCAGCGTTGCATTTCTAACAGCCAAGATCCCAGATCAAGTAAATCCTAATCAGAGAGTTAGTATGCCTCTAATGTGAAAATTCATATTTCTGCTGTGAGTGTTTCATGTTCAAAAGGGAGCACATGTCATTTGGCATGCCTTCATAAAACACTAGGGCTTCCATCAGTCACTGATTATTGCAATGAGAAATTAAAATCCCTAAACACAAAGGAACCAGCTCCACATTGCTTTGGCTGTCAGAATTAACTAGCGAAAGTGACCTCAGCTTATACATGCTGAAGGAGGAGGAATCAAATTTGATTAGTTTAAATAGAAATATTCCATCAGACATGCATTCATTGTTGATTAATAAAGATACAGATGAGCAATTTCCAACCCCAACCCTGTCCTTACATTCTCCATATATATGTCTGCTAAATTATAGTCAACATTTTTGAATACCTGACGTAACTGACATTGATAACCACACCACACTGCTCTGGTAAACTACAGCCAAGATGCAGAGGGGCTGTCTAGTTTGTCAGTGAAGACTGGCTGAGGGAGGCGGTGCTGAACTGTTAGTCTTCTCCCCCTTATGGCACGCTGTGTTTACGCCGATCCCTCAGGCCATTTGTTTGCAGCACTTCCTTGCCCCACAGCACCATGCATAATGCAAGAATGAAAATGTTAACAGTGGCAAATAAAATCGGCAAGGTGCCCCCACAAATCAGGGCAGTTTAGGAGCACATTTAATCATCCATGCATTGGGGACAACGCATAGCAATTAATTGTGGCATTTCAAAGAAGATCAGGACCCCATTTTTCCAGGGCTCGTCAAGCTTCTTGTTCAGCTGCCCCATCATATGCAGACCGACGGCAGCAGTTTCTGTGTATCTCTTTGAAACATCTCCGCATTTTGGCCCGATTATGTTGATTATCTCTTTTCTCTGAAGTAGATGAGAAGAGAACTCTTGTAGAGAGTTGCACAGAATTGCATCAACAAAGCCCACCCAGCAAAAGAAATAACAAAAAACAGGCATTGTTTGAAGAGGGTCTCCCATGTATACACACAAGAAGTAATCCAGTCTAGTTCTTGCATTTCTCCAGTATGCTCCAAGACAAACAAGCTACAGCACCATATGGTGGTGTCAGGAAAATAAATAATTTAGAGAAAGTCATGTGCGATGCGCAGATGAGCAACCGCAGAAATACCAACACATCCATCCTCATGCTTAACCCTTCTAATAAGAACCCTCAGCAGGAGGGCCACAAAGAGACAACCACAATATTGGGTCTTAACTGGATTGAAAACTACTTTGGAATTTCAAAGACCAGGACTGGCAACTGTCTCTGGACGTAAGGACAGCATTTCATGCAGATACAATCTGCAGTGCCTTTCAGCACTTCCTGAACACGAGACAGCCTAATCTAATGAACTAGGGGGGCAGAATCTACTCAGGCTTTTAGCCCAGTGCCAGCGTGCCTCCTCTCACATCTGACTGCAGTCAAAAATCCACTTGTTATTTTTATTTCCACTGTATTTTCCCTGAGGTCTACTCTGCGTGGCTTGAGTCATCATTGTTCAAGTCTTTAGAGTTAGAAAAAACACACATCCACACACACAAGCTGGTGGCAAGGTTATAGCCAGTCAGACAAGGGGCACTCGCATTCTGCCCACCCCAGGGAAAACTCCAGAGAGGGAGAACAGAGATGTGCCATGTTGCTGACATGGCAGCCGTCACATCATACTAACCGTAAAGAGTGATGTGCAGAGACAGCACTGAGATTTGTAGAATACTTTAGTGGCTTCTAGCCAAAACAGTGAGGGGTTTGTGGATTACATGACCCATGATTGCCTCGTTTATACCCAAATACCTAAAGGAGCATTAAGAAGGAAAGACAGCAAGGTGCAATATAATAATGAGCTATAAACAAACAAAACACTGAAAGATCAAGATGTCTGGAGCAGATTGCATAGCTAAAATATTGCACCGTAAATAAAGCACAACATTAAGTAGGTCATAGTATGTCCATCTTCTAAAATACATTTCATATCCTTTGATTGGAGACAAGGCCCAGCAGTGCAGAGTTTTTTTTATCCTGGTGCTTGCTGTGCATCTCTGGCACACTGAGGACAAGAAGCAGCTTAGAACACGTGTAAGGTAACAGGTGCCAGTCAGGTCTGCAGAGAATGTGTTAACTACGCAGATGAGTGATAAAATAAAGCAGATAATGAGCAAACATCCATGCTCTGAAGGCATTACTGGAGCAGATGCATATTATAAAAATATGCACCAGGCCTTCATCTCAGGGACTGTGAAACTACACAATAAAACCACTGAGGTAACTGCACAGTCAGCACTTTTGAATATGACAATGTTTTCATTAAATGTTTTTGTGTCCTGTAATTTTGTTTCAAGTCATTATCATCTGTTTTTCTTTCTTTCTTTTTTCTCTCTTTGTGGGTGCTGGCCGACATCATTTAAGAGTCAATAAAGAACATAAAGTTGAACTTAATCGTAATTGAAGTGCAATAAATTAAGAAACCACTTTAAGTCACAAAATGATAGGCTGGTCAGGGAAAAAAGTTGACTTCTGAATTTAAAGCCTGGAATTGCCAATGTAAAACATAAATCCTCTGGAAAACAGTCATGTTACTCTGAATGACCCTGATTTGATGCTCAATTCCCAGCACTAACCAATGGAAAGGTGCACCACAAACCACTAGACTGTGTCACATCTCTAACTATTTTTAGACAGTTCAGCTTCTCTTTGTAATTAAAAAGAGTTGAGTCTTCACATTCAAACTGTAGCATTGCCAACGAAAAATATTGATTATTAAACATGTAGAAGTAACACAACAGACAGAATTTTATTCTGGTTCACATCAAACCATCTGCTGATCTGTGTCACTTGAGAGAGGCATTACAATGTGAAAGGCAGTGACAGATAACATTTCTTTCTACAGAAATCTGAAGAAATTTTCCTCCTTAAAGATTTTACCTTGAACCTGGGAAACCAGGTCACTTAAATGTGGCAGAAAATAAAACAATAAATCAACTGGATTTATTGATAAACACACTGTGTTACAGCCAGTGATATCACAAAATGTAAAACTGTAAATGGGTACGAGAAGCTTTAAAACTTTAAAATGCTGTTGCAATATATCGCTCTGTCTTTCAAGAACCACAGGTACAACAATATCTGCTGCTAACATTTTCATGACTTGTGAAATTGCAGGCTTTTAACATGATGCGTATCTCTTTAATGTGCACATCAGGACAAAGCAAGCCAACAGAATAAGCAAAACAAAAAAAGATGGCCTGAGTTGCTTCACATCCATGATAAATCACTGCCACTTTTATAGCCTCTAATAAGTTGATGCAAAGCCATTTTTCTTCCTGCCCATCGTTCAAACATTTAAGGCATATTTACAAGGAACTTGTTAAAATATTTAATAATATTTAGTGGCAATTTCAGAGCAGCCTGTCATGGTGGAATTTATTGCCTTTAAGTGTTTAAAAAGGCGATGACATGAATAACAAACTGTCAAAATTTCCTAATTTACATAGACAGGCCATAACTCCTGATACCTTGCATTAAAAAAAGAGGTTTTTAACAAAACGAGTCATAAAAGAAGCATTCAAAGTGAGTGATGGCAAAGACTCTTCCACAAAGTCGCACCACAGAGACAGCTTCCCCCCACTACAGATGCTTCGGAGATCAAGTCAGCCAATAAACGGACATATATCCTGCTGCTTTGACTTATTTATCCTGTGTGGATGAGCTCAAGATGGAACATCTCCTATAGGCGAGCTTAATTAATTGTGATAAAAGGGCTAATTCAGAGGCTGCACAAGAAAAGTGATCCAAACAATAATATTCCCCACAAATCATCTCTGCCCGTCAAATATTTCCTCCATAACTTTCTAATTCAAAGTCCTTCGGACGTGAGGCTTTTGTTAAGGAACCTCATGGAGCCAAACAACCTCCCACACATCTCTGCCATTCTGTCCACACCTCCTGACTAAAATCATCAAATGAAATTGCAGCTGCGCGACATTAAACTCTCTCGTCCTTGTTTGACTCAACAAGATGGTGGCCATGTTTGATGCTACTTCTACCATCAGATTCAGAGGTTTTCATGATAACACTCACTGACCTGGGCCTGCCCTGGCTGTCCTAGTCAGAAAAGGGCCCCCGTTGACACTGATTGCGAGGCTATGAGTAGTCTCTCCCCTGTGCCCTCTCAGTGCAACTCTAATTAATAGCCAATTCATCTTCTCTGATCTGAGCCAGCACATGGAGTAATATATCGTTAGTTTGGCAAGCGAGCTATTAAAGTGTAATAACCAAGTACCAGCACTCGATTTGGAAGAGTAGCACATACTTAACCATGAAGTGGAAACAATTAATTTATTGGAGAATCTCCTGTAACCAATCATTTACCAGCACTCACACTGTGATGCAAAAGCCATCTCCTGTTGTGTATGGCACAAGTCAATGACATATTTTGGGCTCAGCGCCTGAAACCTCTTGCACTATGACCAGTTATGTAAGCCTCATCTAAGCACTACTGTCACACTTTCTGCCCGCTTAAGAGAAAAAAAAACAACCTTCAAATGGCCATCTTCAAGGTAGGAAGTTCATTACAAAAAGGATCCTGCTCATTTGCCGATTACTTTATCACATTTACTAAGTATTTCTTGAAGGTGAAATACATTTTACTCTCAGTGCTCTAAATGGTCTAACAGAGTGATGTACATGTCGAGATGATGTTGCAGCACTATAACTTGGTATGAATAAATGCTACTGAAAAACAGGATCCAAAGTAAAGGTTACATCAAATTTCTTTGGAATAATCTCAGCATTTTGTACTAATCTTTGTACTGTGCAATGCATCACATGTAAAAAATAAATTTTAAAAAATGACAATACTGTGCCATCACTGCCGATTCACGACTAATTTATAAAACCTCACTAGCTGCTGAGCTCGACAAAATGCCAACAATTGGAGTGTGGCATCCTGTACTAAATCTTGTTTACCAAGCCCACTTGGTTTTGTGTTGTTTCCTGGCTGAAAAGCATGACATGTACAAGAATGCAAATTTGCTTTCAACTTGAGTAAGGAACCATTTTCTTTATAAAATCTGCCAAAAAACAAATAACAGGCTTCTCCTGTAATGTTCAATGCATGGCTCAATGCCACACAGAGGTTGGCGAGTCCATATTCTCTAAGCTAGCTAAATAGATAATCCATCAATCCATCTGTCATACATCAATAGCGACACCAAGCAAAGAGCAGTATTACAAATTTGGATGCTTTCTTGCTCTATGACGACACTAATTACTACATCTCTCAGCGGTGAAAATTTTAAAAGAATAAAAATGATGAGTCAAAAGTAAATAAACACGAGGCAAGCACTCAATGGTTGCTTCATCTTTACATATTCACAAACTGATGGCAAGACCACCAAACCATGTAGTTCTGCTTAATTTTCTTTCTCTAAGAGGACATGGGAGGTGAGGGACAAGCAGTCATATACAGTTGTTATTACTGCATAAATTAAGCCAGTATACACTGGGGTGGTGATGGAGCAGTGGATAAGACACATGCCTTTGGAGTGAGAAACCCGGGTTCAACCCCTAGAGGCGTGCGACCTCTGATATACTTAGCAGTTGTAAGTTGCTTTAAATGTAAATGTAAACACTGACACACGCGTACAATAACAACTACAACACACAGAGAAAACTAATTGTGGTCCAACAGCATAGACAACAACATCACTGATTGCAAACGAGGAAACAATGAAAACTGAAACATAATATATTCTACACAGTAAGATTCACTCCACCAAATACAACTAATTTGTTTTATCTCAGACAATTAAGGTACACATTTACTTTTACTTAAAAAGAACCCACTGTGTCTCCTTCCTAAACCATGCACCTTAGAACAATAGAGCCTTCCTTCAAACTTTGATAATTGCAGGAAACAAATGAAAATACATAAGACTCACTCTTGTGCTTTTGGCCTGCCTCTAAAGCAAAACCTTTAAAACCCATTATTCTTTTTGCAAAAACTAATGACGTTTTTTGTCTCTTCAGCTTAACACACTAATTGACAGTTTTTTTGGAGGATAGCCCAGATGGAAAAATAAGTACCCCCTTAAAGACCCAACTCCCTTGCTCATTCCCCTAGCTTTAAGTCCCTTATTAATTAAACTTTCACCAAGTCAGGAATTTTTATTAAAAAGATAAAGTCTGCTGTACCGTAAAACAGAACTAGCCTATTGTCTGTGAAGCAAAAATGTTATTTCTATAAATAAAAGAGACTTTTTAATACCATCATTTGCAGCAGAGGGACTGGGACCAAAAGATCCACACAGTCCAGTAATTAGAGGGAGATTTTCATCCCAACTACTCTGAAATTGGTCAGCTTTAACCAATACCCTATGCTCCAACTGAATAAATACTCTAAGACTGTTCATTTTAGCATGATAGGATATTATTTACTGTACGGCAAACAGAGGCAGCATCATCATGCTCAGGAGAGACTGAAGTGTAAATATGTGTTTTGCCATTGCTGTGTGTCTAGCCATACATCTCAGACATCGTGGCACACTGATGTTCAGGCAGGAAATAAAGCCACAGCCAAATATTGACCGCAGTTTTATGATCAGTCACCCACTTGATCAGTCACATCCCTCTTGTGTCATTAACTTTGCAACAATATTTGTCAATCAACATCATAAGACAGGGATTATGTTGCTCCAATTAGGATGCATTATGCTTTCTGTTGCTAAATAGACCTTTTTTGTGTTTATAAGAATGCTGACTTTTTGGAAATGTACAAAAGGCGGATTTTTAATTTTTTTCCACAAATCCAGCTATAAGAATATTAGAAACGGAAGTTAGGATGCTACTACAATCAGACAACTAAAATACAGCCAATTTCAATAGTTATTCAATAAAATTTAAGGATAGTCTTCAGTGTAAAGTGTTTTTTTCCTGGCCTTTTGTGCTGATACATGCTTTAATAATGAGCAATAAATACTGTAAGGCAGAGCTGCTTTGGTGCTTCATAGCTCTCTAAATGTATTCAGCTGCTTTCAACCACAAATCTAAAGTGAAAAAAAGGGAAACTGCCTTCGGGGGAACACTGTAAAATATCTCAAGGGACTTTCTCTGGAAGTGGATATCTGTAAAGAAGGTGGAGGTTAACATTACATCTACTCATGTGCAACATGTCGGGTCAAAACCATTGCTGTGTCAGTCTGTTATGATGCTGAGATGACGGCAACACTTAAAACAAAGGACAGCTACATGCAGCGTTAAGGAGCGTTAACTTGTCAGAAAAGTAATGTATCATCCAAAGAAGGTCATTATGCCGCTTCCTCAGTCATAGCTGTACAGCACAGCAAATCACAGCCAATTAAGAACCCTTTAAACTTACAAGTCAAGCATCACTTGTTGTGCTGTCCATAATGGAGTTTTATAGACATGGAGCAATTCTGATGGCTGTATTGGGTGAACGTTCATCTTGTTATGAATGTTAAAACTTTACAGGAAATGTGGCCTGAGTTAGAAGGGTGTTGAAAGCTAAACAGATCATTTGGGGCTTTCAGTTTTCCCAGAGACACAAAGCGAGAGGATAAAAGACGCTTTGGGAGATGCACGTTTGATCCAATTCTATCATTTCATGAGAATCACACTTTATACTTATTCTAAGAGATAAACAATTCAGGCCCGTTTCCCAAATATTTTGTGTCAGTTTTCTGTTTTCTGCCAACGAGATGTAACTAATATGTACTGGAATGCTGTGTGAATAGACAATTTGATGGGCCACGAAGAACTTAATGATGTATACCAAATGTGGGGGGACAGCTTCTAAGCGCAGATTTTTGTAGACAAACATAGCTGTTGACAACATTTTCCACCCAGTTTGCTATTTCTGTCAGGCTGAAAATCTAAAATTAAGAACTAAATGTGTCCAAGGTACCACAACTGTTAACAAATCATGTCTTGTTAGCATTTCGCCTCAATTGGTCAAATCGTAGGGACACATTGTGAAGAAAATGCCACTTAGCAAAAGGGAAATCATAATTAAAAGAAAAACAGAATTCATACATGAATACATTTGGAGAAAGCACATCTGACTGTGTACCTGAGTTCCTTTTAACTAATTAAAAAAAAACATAAATCAAACATTGCATGTTGTCCATTTACATAAATGCAGCCTCCTATTGTGATGTGAATTTCGTTGTATTGTTCCTCTGTGCACATAGCAGCTTATTCAAGCTTAATTTGTGCCACTGTGTCTTCCTGTGAGCAGACCCCAGTCATCTTTAAACGGCTCCATTTAAAATGCAATTTGATTATCTGCCAAATTGCTACCAAGTCTTTCCCTCTGCAGCTTGGGGATGGGGGGTAAAAAATCTGAATTAGCATTTGTGCATAAAAGGGAGGTCTTTGTTGCATTTTGAACATGGCATCCCAGAATGACCACCACTTTCAAAGAGTCATCACCCAAACGATTTCAAACTAATAGATCCAAAGGGAGGAGGAGCAGTCCTGGCACAGAGGGGTGGGGGAATCACAGAGGTCTTCAGTGACACTGAAAAAACCCCACAGGACATGGCATGTTTAAATAATCCAAAACTTTTCTTTAATCATAGTTTAGAAAATTGGCTGGGACCTTCAGTAGGAGACAGCTGCTCTGCCCCATAGCCATTTAATGAGATTCACTGAGGGTTTCCCTTAAAATATTTACGCTGTCCCATGGCACAGCAATATTGTCCTAGAATGGGGAGATAAGAGCCAAGGAGGTGTGCTGAAGTTCTCCTAATCAATTTGCTAATTACTGGAGCAGCTATAGGAGAGAAGAGAGGAGTCCCTTCTGGCAAGCTGTATTCTAATAAACGCTGAAAAATTTATTTACTCCCTTAGCCAAGAGGAATTCTGAAGTGGGATTACAGCAAGAGAGCTGATTGAGACAGAGCTGTGTTGTATGGTTGAGGTCGCAGTCAAAGAAGCAAGGAGAGGTCTCCAAACATAAAAGGATCTCTCAGGACCTGCACCTTTGCATCTGCTCAGGGAACGGAGATGGCAGACTCTTACAGTCTTGGCACAAAAAGACCTGACTGCTAAAGCTACATATCAACAAATATTAATGAGACTTCTGGTTCTTGCATAATAAAACAGGTTATTGTGGGAGTTAATGCATATGCATGCAGTATACACACTGCATAACTGACTCCAAAACAAAAAACATGTATGTATAAAACATATGTATAGAAATACTGAGATAAGACAAGACAATCACTTTAATACTTAATATCACAGGCGCGATGGGGTGGTATCCTACTTGGAGCAGAGGGCAGGAGGCCCAGACATTGGGCCAGACGTTAGGGTTGGGTGTTTGAAGCCACCCTTGTGCCCTCTGGCACGGGCTGACCCTCCCTCCCTACCTCAGGGACTGAGGGCAACCCTAGACCTGTCATGGGACACAGCCCACATCTTCTTCAGGGTTGGGGGCAAACTCTGCTCCACCTCTTCAATGCCACATTATCTATAAGCCCCCTTCCCTCCCCAAGGCCTGTAGCTAACAGCATGTTGCCTGGATCAAGACAGGTCAAAGGTTAGCATAAACTGAGAACTCAAAGGGCATTACCATAAGCTAATCAAGAGCCTGTGTGGCAGAAGTACAGTGAAGCATGGAGCGAGTTACACCCTGGGGTATAAAGGGCCTCCTTGGGAACTGTCCAAATCTGGCAGGAAAACTGTGTACTCTCAGGTTATATTACTAAACATCACATACAGTATTCAGATTTAATGTTTTGTTTCTATATTGACTGATAGCAGTCCAAAGGATTGCTATTTTCACTTCTGTTGAAACAAAAAAATCTCAGTCTAACCAGATCCTTGTTTTGGGTTTCAACAACTTTAGAGGGGCTGTGAGCTCCTTGAACTTGTCCCCTCTGGGCTTTGTGGACAAACTACAATCTGAAGTTACAGCTGAAGGGAGAAATTCCAATCAGAAAGAGTATCTTCACTGCAACAGGGTGGATATATACAGTATATATGATGACAGAGAAAGGGATTATTTGAATTAATATTGTGTGATTCAAACCACAGAAGTGTAAAAAGACATTAAATTATTAAAAACCTGCCGGTTTTGCTTAACTTAGGGCTATGCCTATTTGGAGAATTTGCACTTTAAATCAGAAAGTAACAATGACCCTCATGACACTTCTTTTGTGTTTTTACCGTGATGCTAAACACAACCACAGAAAAAAAAAAGAAATACAGGAACACAGACTTATTAGTATTTACTATCCATTTCCATGTCACTCTATTCATTTTTCCAATCAACTTATTTCCCTTACTCCCACAGTCTCTCCAGCAGTCCCTACAGTGTAACTGAGCGCATAGATCTGAGCACAATCCCACCGAGAATTGAGGCAAAAACAAACACACAAAAAAACCTGTTGCTGTGACATTTTGTTCCCTCTCACCTCAACGCACGCCAGTCACAATGGACCGGTGTGTCGGGGATCTGTGTTCAGATCACCATGGTGATGGCTTTCTGCCTCCCAAGGCTCCCTGGAGGGGGTTGGAGGGTTGGTGGTGGGGGGTGGAGGGGGCATTAATGGAGTGGCTTAATAAACAAGCCTCAACCAAAATGCAGTGAAATTAAGAGAATAATGAAGAGATGTTCCAAAAAGCATCTTCCATGTGTAACATGGCAATATTTTTCAGCCCAGTCAAAGTTAAGTCAACTACCAGTGCAGCCTCTTAACTCAACATACAGGGGAACAGAGCAACTGACACCACAGCAATCAAAAGTGCCTGACACGTTGCAGGGAAAACATTTCACTCCTTAACCTTTAAAATGGCAGAAAATAGAACAAACTGGTACGAGTTCATGAGCAAAGGTCTATGAACATCTGTCTCTGGGTAAATCATCTTTACATGACAGAAAGGCACAGACATGGCATTACACTGAGCAAGACAAAAGGGCACCCCCACTATACCAGCAGCTCCAATTTCATTTGCTTATTTAATTGTTGTCCCCTTCTTGGACAATTAAGCAAACATATTCCCAAGAGGATCGTCGGAGGCATCATCAAGATTCAAATGCACCCGCAGTATAAAGCTGGAGACTAAAGAAGGACACGAATTCTCTTCCAACAGTCAATTTGGTTTGTAGATCCCAAAATGTTATCTTATATTTAAACAACAAAAATATCTGTGTGAAAATTAAGATTTTCTGGTAACACGCCTAAGTGGCTTCAAGACAACTTTTTCAGAAGGTGAAAATATTTTAGTGATAATTTGTCACCCCAATTTACAGATTCCAAAAATTTATTTTTGCACATCGTTAACAACATTATACTGATGGAAAGAAAAACACAGAACCCTACCGCGGGGACACAGTGCGGCACCCGGAAGATGTACAGTACACACTCGCAACAGTTATCTTGTAGTTCTTCAAAGAACAAGAACAAGAAGTGTTTGGGCTCAGTTTCGATTTAATAACTTAATAATTAGCTTTGCCAGATGCAAACACCCACGATAGCAAAGTGGAGAAGCAAAACTCCAGCAGTGGCAAATGAACTAGCTAACCAACACACACTGCACCACTTTACAAAACTTGTAGCCAACTTTGATGGGGGAAAGAAAATAACACCATCCATGACCTGTTTCATAAGACCTGTGCTTGTACAGCTTTGTGGATAATGACGGGTTTCCCTGTTACTACTGTTGCAGCAGACAGTTCTGGAGACATAACAGTAGGAATAGGTGAGTGCACTGCTTTTGTTTTTCAAAAGATATTCTAGCAGTAATCAGTAAATTGCACTTTCATTTAATTATTCTCACACAAGCAGAAAACTGTAACATGCTTCCAAATTATAGCACTTGCTTTTTCCTGTTAGTCAGACAGAGACCTTAAATGAGACCAGCAAACTATGTTTCACTTGGCAATTCAATGGACTAAAAACATGAGTGCACACAGTGCACTGAATTAAGAGCTGGACAATAGGGCCTTTTCTATGAATTGAACTGAGAGTTAATTTGTAATGAAGAATCAATTTTGAATTCAAGAATCAATTCTGAATCAAAAAATTGGACTTTTAATCAAATCATGATTCCATTCCAGTTAACAGCGCTTAGGAAAGGGAATCAATTTCAGTTGTTTACAGACTGTTTTGGGAACTTGTATCACAGTTGTAGTAGCCGACTCTTTAGTGAGTTCAATATCCAACAGAGATGGTGTCTTTATGAGATACACACCTAACGCCTAAAGTCCACTGACTCTGGCGCATTACGGCTGCCCCGCTGTTGCCAGTGCTAATCGCGGCCAAGTCCACCAGGCGCAGACCCAGCGCGTCCTAGAAGCGGTTCTCTGCTTCGTGCCGCAGAGAATAGGTAGCAGGTCTATTTTTGACGCTAGTCGCCTCAAGCAGCACACAGCAGATCGAACCAGGCAGGAAGTCAGACACAGAACGGCATAGAGAATCCGTTCAATTTTCAAAATAAAACACCTTGTGGAGACTCCCGATCATAAAAAAACAATAAATACGTTAAACAGGCACAAAAATAAATCATTTAACTATGTAGCCTACCTAATCATAGTAGTGGCACAAAAAGCAAACACTGATTACCAAATCAACAAAATCTAAACGTCAGGCAGGCAAAATGCTCTGATTCTGAAATGCTTCTTGTGTGAAATGCAGCCTGCAAACGACGGAACGAAACAGGGTCACAGCGAGCTGTGAAGAATGTAGCAGAAGCACAAAAACGACAAATTAATAACAAGTCAATAACATGGGGCAGGCTTCACAGTCCGCTGCTGAAACGCTTCTGAAATGCTTCAAGTGGATGTTGCCGCCGGGCTATCAACGGATCAGAACCGTGGCGCAGCCATAACGCGTCATAGCGAGAGTCTGTGGACTTTTGACGTTAATCATTCATTAAACATGCATACAGTTTTACACACAAGTATCATGCTTTGATAGCAATGTGTACAGTTAAAAAAAACACTCACTCTACTAATTACTGGAAGTATAAAATCACCTTCTGCTGTGGTTTCACTGTGGACTAAGATTAATGTGCCAGACATGTCTCACATCTAATCTGATTAATGAACAGGAACGCTATAATACTACTAACACTGTAGAGTGTATAGGGTGACACAACACTGGATGGTAAACATAGTATAGTATATAAATAAATACTGCATTGGATTTCTGTTAAAGTAACGTGGTTGACCAAACAATACAAGTGCCTGGAAATTTGTCAAATTAGTTAATTGGTCATCAGTTCGTCCAATTCATCTTAATGCTTGTTTTTGGACCACACCCAAAGAACGGTGAATTAGGCATGCACTGCAGCCAACAGCTACTTTGGGTACAGGACTGAATCCCTTGTGGTGAATAGTGCCAGAGTCAAAACTGTTCTATTTAGATGTTTTAATCAAGCTTTGGACTCCTAGGAAACTGTCATTTCCTAGTTTGTCTTCTGAATTATTATAGCCTACACCACGTCTTATGGCCAAATGTTTTTAATCTGATGCAGAACTGTTTACTCACTAAATGCCAGGTGGTGCCTGCACTGAAAAGCTACAGGCTGGAGGAAAGGGCCTAACCTTTATACAGTGTCTAAACGTCCTCACTTTCTCCTTGAACATCTATCCTTAACTGTGCTCCTCTGGTCCCCTCCCTGTCCCAAAGTGGCCAGCTGGGAACCGTGCACATGTGCTGACGTCCCTACTAACCTTGGCGGGTGTAAGGATTACCGTGCATTTACACTCAATGCTCCTTCTTTCCTTAAGACTTATTAAGAATGATAATGAGCTCGGAAAGGGGCAGCATGTCTCTGCAAAAGCTCTTCTCTGTCTTTCTCACTGTTCACTTGTCTTATTCCTCTCCACCTTTTCTGCAGTCCCCCCCCCCGCCCATGCCTCTCTCTCTTTCTTCATCGTATTGAAAGGACCCAGGACAAATTACCAAAAAGGCCATTTTCATCTATGAACTGCAGGATTTAATCGATACTTATTTCATGCCTTCAAAATCTACCCTATAATACTGTTGTCTGTGTGATTTGTTTATTTTGCTCGGGAATATTCCTTCAGTCGAAGAGGGGAAATGCACTGGATGCAATTCACCTTGAACCTCCATTATATTGGATTTCTCTACTGGCTGATCAAGCATGCAAAAAGGACATTTCCTTAGCACTAAAATAAAAACAATAATGATGATTAAAAAAACATGTGTGCTATTTGTGCTAGTATAACAGTATGTGTTGAAGGCAGTATATTTTTACAAGGCACAACACTATGGTTGTAGTAGTGTGAATTTGTATACAAAATCATTACACATAGGGAAATTGATAAAGCTTATGAGCTGGGAAGCAAAAGTAATGGCTCCTGAAGCCTGTCAAACGCAGCCTGGGATTACTGACGCTTATTTGACTTCAAAGACCTGAGGTCCGCAGTCAAGGTCAAACAGAAAAGGAATACACATGGGTTTAATTCTACACACCCCTTGACAGATGCAGATGGGTACTTATGAGACATGAGGCATTTCACTGACTGATAGGGCTGCAGGAAATAAGAATGTTGGAGGCATCGCACACTGATTAACCAATGAGATTCTCAACCAGTCGAGTGAACTAGGAGCATAGCACTACAAGCAACATTTCAAGTGAGAGAGACAGAGAGAGACACAATCAAAAGGCCGAGAGGACCACAGCCATAAACACTGAACTAAACACACAAACCAAATCACAATTAAAACAGCACAAATGGACAATTAGCATCTCTGCTTTCTCTGCTCAGGAGATCTACCCAGCTCTACTTTCACTTGTAGTGACGGTGAAAAATTATGAAAGAAGAAAGGCAGAGAGCGAGCGAAATCAGAGGGTAGAAGGGCAGTGTGTTTGACAGATGGATATTGCAGTGTCTCATCAATGCCAAAGAGAGATGAGAACCTGTACCACCAGTCTGACAGTGAAGGCTGGCTGGTGTCCAGCTGAAGATGGACCGCTGGACAGCAGACACATGCCGTTACATTCCAGTTACTCTGAGGGAGCACACAGGATGAAGAGCTGGAAACTGCTGCAACTGATCACTTTACAGCTCTCTTTGGACAGACTGTATAGAAGTGAACGTAAAAACAAAACTGCAATGCACTGAGGTGAACTATTGTACCCTGTAGTGTCACCTGCTGTTGGTTATCATTTTTGGTGACCTCATAAAAGAGACATCACTAAAGTAAAAATACTTTTAGTCTGGCAAATGCATGCTATTGAAATCAAACAAAATGGAAGCTGATTTCATGTCTAAACATGTGTTTTTAAGCTCGACTGTTCTCTTGTTAAGTGTCAAGTGTGTGCTTGCTTTGCATGCATGAATACATCTGCAACAGTTAGGCTGCACAGCTGCTGCACTATGAGGGTATTATGGAAAATATATCAAAAGCACCCCCTCTGAGAATATTGCATCTTTTTACATTATACATTTTTTTAAATTTACAGTTGATTTGAAAGACAAACAAAATCAAAGCACAAAAAGGACATCAAAACTGTAAAATTGAAAAGAACTTTCATGTTTACCTTGTGTTGTACTAGCTGTGGCATCTTTAATATAGAAGACGGCTTTCCATGAATGATCTGTTTAACCAAAGACAGGAGAGAGGGAGAAAAAAAAGGATAATTAATTACTTTTGTGAGCTATTGCACAGGAGAGACAATAAACCTGCCTGGTCGCCATGGATATGACATATTTGCTCTGAAAACAACACAATAATTAGCAAAGGAGAAAGATCCGGCGAGAATATGAGAACTCCGGGTTTAAAGTGCCAGTGATCTATTCCTGTCCTCATCTTCATCCCTGAGAATGATAACAAACACACTGGCAAGCACGCAGCATAGACATTTATAAATGCAAAAGAGAACAAACAGTGACCCTTTACAAAAGCATGTTATATTAAATCTCACATCATAGTGGTGTTTTGCTGAGATCACAACTACCCAAACAGGCAGACTACGTGCAATGTTTTCAAACAGACTGTTTGTTCTACAGTAGGTGGAAGTCAGAAAACCTGCCTTACAACCACTGAGAGCAGGAACTGCAGAAAAATCATATTTACCAAACAAATAGTGTGTCTGTGTTGTGTTAGAGAGATGTATAATCTGCCAACAGTTGACACAACATTTTCGACCAATGGTCATGGTTTTCCAAACCGTTTAATAATAATGTGACATTTATGAAGTTGTTTATGCACAATATCTTGTTGAAACGCAAACTAATTAGTAGATAATTTTTGAGTGCTATCTGACACAATTAACCTAGTACACATGCAAAGTCTTTTATAAAAGTCGTTTACAAACAATCTTCAAAAGCAGAACTTCCGCATTTTAGACTATGAATATTGATTGCATTTATAGTAGTTCCTCTATTTACGGTAAATGATACTGTGTGACGGCTACTACCTGTTTAGGGGCAGCCAAAGAAGTTTCACTAAGTTTTTCTCGACAAAAACTGGGACTTTCAGTGCTGAAGTCGCCGCAAAAAGTCGCTCATTTGTGTCGTTTATGCAGTTTTGGGGAAGTGTCGGCAGACATTATATTGTATGTTTGAACTGATTAATAACTAATAAATTACCTCATATGAGTGCTGTTTTCACGTTGTCTCTTCTATGTTTTATATTTCGGGAATAGGAGCATGTCAGCTCGACTACACTCAGCAAAAAGTACGGACTGAGGAGAAAAGTTGCACCTTTCTGTCTCAACTTTGCAACGGGGATAGCGTTTGGTCGCCTGCAATTTTCATCCGGTCTTTGACGGCTTTCAATTTGACCGTAGAGTGAATTATCAAAGTTTTAGGAAAAGGATGGTGCTCTCGCCGGCATTTTCAAAGGTACAGTAGGTTCACTAGCAGACTGTATGAGTCGCTCCAGACCTGCTTCTGCTGTCGGCGCTGCTGCCGCCGCTGCATCGAGGCTGGGAGTCGCACAGTGTTTACCGACAAGTCCCCACATCAAGTCTCTATCCTTCAGTGTCATTTCTTAACAGTTTAAAACTGCTTAATAATGCTCGTTTTCAGTGTTACCGCTGCAGCGAGGAACACTTTGGTGTCGCACTATGTCGAGAATGACGTTTGGAAATGAAATGAGCGTGTAGCCTGCAGTAGTTGGGAGGAAAAGGAAAACTCTTACCTGTGGTACTTCGCTGTCTTTCGGTGACTTCCAACTAAAGGGACGTGTGTGATTATGGTGGATAGCGTGAGAGCTTTCATTGTTAAAGTTGCCACATTATTTTCAGTTTTTCGGGTTTTATTGTAGCATTTTCTAATTTCTTACAGGGCGAGTCGCCCGGAAGATCTGCCCTGGAGACCGGCTCCTAGTGGGAAGAGGAGTCCTTAATTGAATTTCTCGGTTAGCAGGTGTTGCTCGAAAAACCTGGACTGGAGTTTAGTGGAGGTCTCCCTCACAGCTGAAAGCTCTTCAGTTTGCTCTTTTACTATATTTTATTGCAGAAACGGTATTCTATGTGTTTTCAATTAATAAAGTCAAGAAAAGCCATATATATCGCCCTAGTACACCTAAAGATCATTCCCATTCAAAGTAATTGAAACACCCATATATATAGTATATATTAGTATTAGTAAGTATTATGGTGGTGACAGGTTGGGTCACTTGTCTTGCCAGCAAAAATGACACGTAACTACATTAAATGTTTTTTTCATCACTATACGACAGACAAACCCACAGTTATGCCTCTCTCTATCAAGTTGTTAGCTAACGTTAGCTTACAGTAAGTTACTTACACTTAGCAGTGAGCATCCTAACTGATATTTCTTGTTCACCACCTGCTTTATAGAACTTAAGGCTATTATTCCCGACGTTTTGTCTGTTTTGATATTCTATTAGGAGTGGGGGAAGGCTGGATCTCTGCCTGGCTAAAGGTTCAACCATAGACTGGGTTCAACTTTCTTCACCAATCACTTTTTTTTTTTCAACATTACTCCGCTGCTAGCATGTTGTGTCCGCGAGCGAGATCACGCCTCTATCCTATCCCGCCTCCGTTCCTGAGCGTCTGCATTTCTATCATCGTCAACATCTGTCTTTCTGAAAAGCTGAAACTTGTCACACGGTTTTCCTATTCGCATTCTCAGCTAAATGGGTATCTGCTACTATAGTGGATCCTAAAGTAAGAACACCATGTTGTTTTAATGAAGTTACAGGTCTTACCTGCTATCATGGCCTCACAGGAGTAGTAGTGTTGCAAGTGAAATAAGTAGTTTTCAAATATTACCTCAAATTTTGTGGTACTCAAATTTTACTGGCCCGTAGTAGATATGTCATGCTTAGAAAATTCAGAGAAAACCATAGACTGTATATAAAAAGGAGAAAAACAGCTTTTTAGAGAAGCTGATGAAAATGAAAACCTGTTGAGTTAACATTTTTATGTGCAGTCTATGGGTAACCTACAGAAGCTAGTGGGAAAGTGGTTAGCTCGGGAATGGGCATGACTTGTTTTTTGCTCTGCTGGTCTGGAGAACAAAAGAAAGGAGCTAAACGTGGCTACAATATAGCTAGCTAGATCTACAAAATGCTTGGTTTGTTTTTGGGCAAATCATAACATAAGTTATCTCAGGGCACTTTTCATATAGAGCAGGTCTAGACATTAGGCTACTCTTATAATATTATTTACAGAGACCCGACAGTTCCCACCATGAGCAAGCACTTGGTGACAGTGGCAAGAAAAACTCCCTTTTTAACAGGTTTAAACCTGGAGCAGCACCTACACTTAAGCTGATGATACACGGAGCAATTTTTAGAGCAATGTTGCTGTCAATGGTAATGAGTAAAGATTACTACCGTAATCCCCCACCCCCACCCCTGCTGACACGCCACCATACTGCTGTCCATTCAAAACATAGTGGGACTTGCCACCAGCAAGATTGGCTAGCAACATTGCTCAAAAAGTTGATAAGTGATACACATCATCAGCTTTAAGCTGATGATACACAGAGCAACTTTTATAGCAATCGTGTAGGGCAACATTGCCGTCAATGGTAATGTGTAAAGATTATACTACCGTAATCTCCTTCCCCCACTCTGCCAGCTGCTCCGCCCCACCGCTATCCGTTCAAAACATCATCGGACTTGCCTCTAGCAACATTGCCCAGCAACATTGCTCAAAAAGTTGCCCCGTGTATCATCAGCTTTAGGGTGAGTGGCCAACTGCCTCCACTGATTGGGTGGTGTGGTGTCCGAACAATAATGCTGCCATGATGTGTTGAGAGGAAACCCGCTTGACACTGTTCTTGATCATAAAAGTTTATTAAATCAAGGAGTTCAGCATCAATTACAAGCTCTGCAGAAGTTTGGAGAGTGACCCAGCCCAATGGCCACTCTGTTTCTCTGTTCATCAAACATAGCTTATATAGGATATGTTTAGGTATCTGTTAGGTACCATAGAAGGGTTTGAGTCTGCAAAGTAAAAGGTCAAACCCATAGAAGGGTACAGTACTATTTTTGAGTGGAAATGCAAATTCCACATAGAGATTTAAAGTAATAGTAATGGTAAGGATATTAATATCATCCATCCATCCATCCATCGACAACTACTTATCCTGCGTGCAGGGTCACGGAAATATTAATATCAATAAAAAATAATAGTAATAATAATGATTGCATTAATAATAATATCACTAATAATAATAATTGTAGCAGCAGGTATCAAGCAGGAACACAGGGCCTCTAGGTGGCTTTAAATCATAGATCCAAACTCATTTCAGGAGGCAGAAATACCTGCAGAAAGCAACAGAAGGAAAGAGGAGAGAGACAAGAAAGCACAAAACTATGGGAGAGAGAAAAAGTTGAGTTAATAACATGCATTCATTGGATAAGAATGCATACAGATGGAAAGGCAGAGGAGGCGAGAAGAGCTTAGTGCATCAGCAGAAGTCCTGGCAGAGTAGGCCTATAGCAGCATAACTAAAGGATGGTTCAGGACTCACCTGAGCCAGCAATAACTAGCCCTGAGCTTTGTCAAAGAGGAAAGTCTTAAAACTACTCATAAATGTAGAGATGGTGTCTGCCTCCCAAACCCAAACTGGGACATGATTTCACAGCAGATGAGTTGAAGGCTCAGGTTCCCATTCAACTTTTGGAGACTTTAGGAACCACAAGTAACCCTGCATTCTGGGAACACAGTGTTCTAGTAAGGTAACTTAATAGCTCTTTACGATGTGATGCTGCTTGACCATTAAGGGCTTTGTATATAAGGAGAAGGTTTTTAAATTGAAGTTTGTCATCCAGATTTTTATGCCCTTATCACATGTTTGAAGTTTAGCTAACTGGCTTGATCAATAGATAAATTGAGTATCATCTGCATATGGTTTGGTTTTATTCTCTTATAACAAAATATATAAATAACATAGGCCTACTTATTGTATATTTATATGCAAAGTCAAAAAAACATACATTTAATAACGTCAATTAAATAAACAATACATTGGTTTTCAATGGTATTAGGGAAAGTAGCAGTAGTAGTTGTGTTTCCGGACACTTGATGAACCCAGTATTTCTCCTTTTAGCTTTGTTTTGGTTTTGGCCGGATAAGCGATGGACGATGGATGGATGGATGGATGGATGGATGGATGGATGGATGGATGGATGGATGGATGGATTAAAATACTGTTGAAAGAAAATCAGTCATAGTCATTTGTTAATACAATAGGGTAATTAATGTTTATACATTGTTTCAAACTTTAAATTTTCTAATCTCTATTCTATAATCTAACAGTTCTTTTATAATTTCACAAGGATTGCACTTCTATATGTGTGTGGTTTAAATTTTACAATACACCTACCAGGATGTACAGTGTTCTCCAAGTGAGTCCATTTAAAGTTTACCTTCCTATTGACAGGACACTAATGTCACCTCCTCTCTTTGTTTTCCTTCTCTCTCACCTTTTGTACCACCTACCATACATCAATAATTTACTGTAAAATATTCTGAGCAAAGCCCATAGGAATAGTGGGGCTGTGATAATGTATTTTAAACTTGAACTTTCCTTATCTAAATTCTGCAGTCTTGTGAACTATTGACAAACAGATTATTGCCAATTAGCAGTTTTGTGATGTGTCCTGTTGTACATAATAAAGAATTGCGAGGATCGATAGCAAAGTCAACTAACAAGGTAGATAGTGCTTTAATCTCTACCTTCCTTATATGGTTTAGGATTCAAGGATTATGACTTTCCGGTATACACCCAATACATTTAGATATTTGTTAATCGATCTGTCATATTATAATCATGTCACCATCTCTTTCTCATTTCAGAAATAAGAACCCCAAAACGGGGAATTCACAGAAATTCAAGGTTAGGCTGAATCATGTCACACAAGAACTTCACCACATGCTCTTTTAAGGAGATTAAAGTTGTCAATGGCATTTTGACTTTTCTCATGAATGGATAGTCTTTAACACCTGCCACTATTCAATTTGAATAAATGCATCTTTACAAAATCTGTTTAATAAATATTGAAGGGCTTATTCACAGCTCAGACCCATTTCTTATGATCTGTGGCTGTATGTTATTATGTAGTGTACGGATTTAATGCTGATGACGGTTTACAGCCAATGTCTTCCACCAATTTTTTTACCACTTCCAAACATCGACATGATGACTCACGCAAAAATATTAATGCTCTGCATATATTTAAGAATGTCAGTGGTAAATTAAAAAAAAGACACATTATGAAGCATAAATCTATGTGTCCTTGTATATATTTTATGCCCAGTACCCTGGAATGCGTTATATATACTACATTCTTAGGCAAACCCCCACGGTCACTGCAGAGGTCCAAGCATCCCATCCATCAGTGGGTTCCTCCTGATGTTGCAATACTGTGATACAGAATAATAAAGAAGTAAGAAAGACCAGAAAATCAATAGATTATTCTGCAGATCACTTGATTCAGTAATGATCCAGTCCATTTATCGCCAGCCGTTGATTCATAAGGCCTGCTCTCAAGGGCGTACCCACCCCACCTCTGCCCTGCTGACTCCTTTGCCATTGGTACTACTAATTATAAAACATTAAAAGCTAATCACATGGCAGTCCAAGGTTAGAAAAGACATACAGTTTGGTTAAACTTAAAGGCTTATTTCATCCTGAGAGAAAGCTACAGTATTAGCTTTGATTTACTGATGAAGTCTATTTATACAGAAGTTTGCAAGAACATTAGGCATATTGATATCAAAAGGATGTAATAGAAATACTCTTGATAAATAATAGTGGGGAAGTGAATATAAATACTCTTGATGCAGTATATGAATAGCAACACATGGTACTGTTAGTTAGCTCTGTTGCTTAAAGTAGCACTCCTTTTGGGAAATATATAAATAAGTTTCCCCCTAGCCCAGCACCATCAAAATAAAAAATAACAAACATAATCCTTCAACTACTTTAAAGCTGCGTTATTTATATGATTTGTTTTGTTACCATGTAAGCTAGTCACCAAGACAATCAAGACAACCCCACTATAAGGAAAGTGCTGTTGAGATGCTGTGTGCAGTCAGTCTAGCAGCTGTTGGTCAAGAAATAGCTCAGACACACAACTGTCCCTAAAGCCACAATGTCTCAATTTCTACACTTTTAAAAAACAGATTCAAAATAAAGCTTTGGAGTTTTTAGGTCCTGGCTTGACCTGTATTAGTGCTGGAGACACCAAGGTGTTAAAATTGATATTGAACTTGCAATCTGATTGTGGATTACACATTTTCCAAAATGTCCAAAAATGACTGTTTCTGAAAAGTGATTTTCAACCAATGTGCCTTTGGAGTTGCCCAGGTCTGCTGTGAAAATACACTTACACAAATAAACATAGTGCAAGTAGAACATTTTTAGTAGCCAAAAATGTAGTCATTGCTGCTGCTCCTGCTGGCAAAACTCTCGTGTGTAGCATATCCCTTCACATTCTCCTTGTCGTATAAATAAAATTCTGCAATCTAGCCACAACCTAACAGCTTTCAAGACTCAATTTCATAAAAACAAAAACAGAAAAGGGCTGAGCTGTTGACCAAGAGCTCTGTGTGTGCTTGTCATCAGTACCGGGCCAATTTGTAACACTCACTGCAGTACTTTGCCTGCAGGTTCTCAATTGACCAAAATACCTGTTTTATGTTCATCAAAACAAGCTCATGTTTCACACTGAAAGTAAGTGATATTGAAGTTTTGTAGGCCACAAAAACACAATTAAACTTGGATATGAGATTTTGTAATGTTATAATGCAATAATGCTTTGGGTGTATGGATTTTGAAAAATGGTCAAAAACAAGCTTATGTATAGGTTTATATGTATGTGTATATACAGTTCATACAGTGCCTATGCACACTATGTATATGGCTGTAGAGTTTACTGTGGTGAGGTTATACCATTATGACTATGTACCATTTTTATGGCAGAACTGGTATTTTGATCAATGAAGAAGACAGGTGCCCTGCACAAGTATCTAAACTGTCCACTGGCAGGAGCCTTATCAAGGTCGACGTATTTTCAGTCACATTGCGTGAGGGGCCCGATGAAGTGGCATTCACCTTAATTAAATAAAGACATGTACAAATGTCCTTTAGCAGGTGGCTGTCTTATGGAAGTTAACGGTGGTGGCAGCTGCCTATGTATGGTAAACAGTGAGCATTTTTGAAAAGTGATGGTGGCTGGTGAGGGAGGAGGGGGTGAGGGGAAGATTGGACAGCTGTCGCCATACTTACCTCACTGTGCTGACTTAGAGCAAATGCTCGATCAAGCCTTTGTATATATTTTTCCAGTGCATTTCAACACTGAGTATACCTAGTGTTTGAGGCCGCACAGAGACACATTTGGTGTGACAGATGTACGCAGCACATGAGCAGCAGAGGGCAAGAGCTGAAATGCCTTGGCCTGTGAAAGACTCTTTCTGTCAAACTTCAAGGATAAGCACGAATTTCTCATGGCCTCAAGGAAATATGAGGAGAAAAGATATTCTCTCAGTCAGGTATACCAAATTAAATGATATATTTATATGACTATAAATGTTGTTTAAAGTCTCTATAAACCTGGTTGTTTGTCTTTTCATCCCAGGGCAATGTGTTTTCTTCATCTATGCTATTTACATGTTTATGCAGCGGACAATGAGAGGTAGGTGGTTACTTCCTCAATCACTTCCAACAGGAAATTAAGGTGTGGGTCCTTCATGAAAACTGCGATATCACACCAATCTTAACTTGTCTCAAGACTAACTGTATTCTGAGGTAAGAAATGTTTTAATCCAAAATAGTCATGTGAGTGTGGGTCTGTGCTCAAAGATCCTGGAAATGATAACAGGAAAGAGCTATTCCTTAAAAAACTCACTGTAAACTAAGAACAAATGCTATCTGTGCCAGTCACCGCACCATATGGTGATGATAAGATGCCCAGGTAAAAATCAAATTTTAATAAATTCCTAATCAGCTTGGAGGGATACTGAAACAACATAGTTAATAGAAATGTGTAGAGTCAGCAAGGTCTTTCGCAGCTGTGGTCTTTAATAAGATTGGAGAGGTATACAACAACATTGCAGTCAATGTCATGTTGAGCTGCTGCCTCTGTCTGTAACTCCAGCAGAGGGAAAAAAGAACAGACAAATAAGGGAGGCAAGGGGAGGGAAACATGGTCATCTGTTTCAAAAGGGCTGAAATCTGATCTCTGGGGGGAGAGGCATAGTCGGAGGTACTGTATAGTACATATCATCTCCCTCTGATCATTCATGCTTTCTAATTACAGAAGGTGAGGAGGGCCATAATTTTATCGTATTTGTTTTGCATCACTGCAAAAATAGAAAATGAGGGCTCGCCAAGCTGCACCAATTTACTTCATTTCGACCTTGATTAAAAGAAAATTAATTGCCACATCTCTCATTATGTTGCAGGCAGCATCTGATGACGCGAATGGAAAAGCTCAAAAAATAAGATGCAAAGGCTCAGAGGGAGTGTGAGTTCGACCTGGATGTTCAGGAGACAGCACACTCCTCTAATGATGAAAATAAACAGGCTCTCTCCACAAAGCCATCTCAGAAAAATGTTGACGATTTTACAGTACTGATTCTGGATAAAGGACATTGTAAAGTTTTGCTATTTTGGTTTGCATGCTAATTCTCAGTACTGCAGAGGCTTTATACTAATCTATTATGTTTTTAGATCTAATGAGAGAAGAGGAATATTTTAAGAACACATCATAGTTAGTTTTTCTTTTTTCTTTTTTACTGCAAACTATTACTTTTAAGACCTGGATTATGAAACGGCAAAACAAGTCATTTCATGTAGTTGTTACAGAAATTTGCCCCTCGGAAATAATCTCAAACCAAACATTTAAATCCTATTTACGTCCCTCAAGCCCCTGCGGCTCCTCCCCTCCCTAAGACACCATATGTCTCTGTGGATCAACTTCAGAAGTTTTCAGTAACCGTGGTGTATGATTACATGAGAATTTCTCTCAGAGAAGGCCTCCAGGAGGAGTAAAATGCTAAATGCTATTTTTGAAATGAAATTCTCCTTCATGTGACTGCACCTGTTTCCCAGGGAGAGCAAACAGAGCAGACGCCTGATAGAGTGGGCCTGCCCCTGACACATACTTAATTCTAAAATATTTATTAGCTTTTGACACTCTTTAAAGTCACAGTCTGGGACAAAGGGTACCCTGTTCCTCTTGAACTAGTTCTGCCCCCCCCCCTCACTGTGCTGCTTCAGCTGCTTATCTGTGACTACAGTGACAGAGACATTAAATGCAACTAGCTCTAGTACGCACTGGTGCTGACCTCACACAGGTCAACCTGACACAGACATCTTTCCACAGTTGGGCCCAATCAACAGGACTGAAATGAATGTTTTGCTTTTGTGAGCTTGCGTATGTGTATTTGTAAGCGAGCGTGAGCATGCGTCCTCACTAGCGAGCATGTGCGTGTGTGGAGGGATCATTATATTGCGTGTCTCGTCAAGCCATCATGAAGGCAACGGGTACATTTGAATAATTGATTGAAATAATGTAAAGTAATCCAGCCAGCTTTCATTCTTGGCTCACCTGCTCCTAATTCTGAGACTGTTCTCAGTTGACAGGGGACAGGCAGGGACATTTAAGGACATGGGAGTGACATGGAGGAGCACATTTGATTTTACCCACCATTACCCATCGTGTCGTATTTCTCAAATGTTCTTACCAGAGATGTGGTGGTACATAAAATGGTGGTAAAAGAAGCACTTTGCTGCTGCTTCATATGAGGTGTACAATGAATTCATTTCAAAATAATTTCCAGTATGTTCATGTGTTAAAGTAAGTTAACTGTTTGAGAGGTAAAAATGTTGGTAAACTGGTTTTCTGTGGGTTTATCCAAACTACTGTGCTGTATTTACGACATATCCTTCTTATTCTGACTGCACACTAAGAATGAATGTAAATGTTTCAACATTATTTTAAGTATGGTGCATTATATACACCAAGGCTACATGAGAAATGTAAACTCATGATCGGAAAGTGTATAACTGATAACCTTTAGGGGCTTGAAAAGTAAATCACATCAGTCACGCACGACTAAGCGTCTTTGTTTAGACTGTATTTGAGCAATCAGCTCAGACTCTGTCGGTGTGTTTGTCTCACACTGTGATAAAGTTTTATCATTGACCATAATTATTCCCTCAGGATCTAGATTCTCCTTCCAAATTACACTTTTTAACTTCCCTGCTTATATTCAAATCAAAGCATTAGAAATGTATGTGGGAAATACTTTTTGTTAAATAATAATTCCTTCTTGGGTGATAGATGCAGAGAAAACAAGAAGCCCTCTCCTGTTACTCCAGGTGTCATTGACAGATGCATACAGGCACACCTGCACTCCACAACTGTGCAATTCTATTTATTCCTACTGCAGTTTATAAATTGCTCAACTGCAGTAATTGTTAATTTTGTAAAATATTTTGGGGGAAAGTATTGTATCCTGTTGCCTCTGTATGCCGGTTTGCCCTGGATTAGTGCACTAGAAGTGTGAAATTACATGCAGCGCATTGGTAAAGCTTCCCCAAATCTCTCTCAATTCTACATTTGAATTATGTTTTTAAACTCTCATTTAGTTTGTCCTTGCTTGTTTACACCTTGAGCAACAGTGGCAACAGCAAATAAGTGCTTGCTCAACTCTGAGGTGAAGTGTTGAAAAGACGTTGGTCATTCACAACTTCTCTGGCAAGCTCCACAATCCCCCTCCTACTGCATTTTATTGAAACACCAGAGGGACAAGCTGCGTTCTTTTCAGTGTGTCCTGCCGAGTGCTGTTGGGTATACTATATCACCTGATGTGGCGTTTATCCTTGAAAGCTTTATTGAATACCTCAAACTCCCCTGACAGGGACAGAACTTGACATGTCTGTCCTCACTACAGCTGCTATTGTGTAGTCAAACTGGACTTGTTTAGGACACTTTTTCATAATTTATAAAGGACTTAGAAAGAACTTTTTTTGTATTAACTCATCACATACCAAGGCAAGGTGTCTATATAATAACACTGTTAAGGCAGTTTGCCCTCCCCTCCTTTCTTTCTAAATAGCGCCACTGAAAGTGTTCAGTTTTAGGACACAGGGGTCACACCTGTTGTGGAACTTGATAGAAGGCTTATTTATAAACTTTCTGAGCTCTAAATTCCTGCTTCAGAGAAAACGCTGACACACAAAGAGTGTGTGTGGGGGGGGGGGCTCAGCTGAAATGCTTTTTTATGAACACAGTAGCAACTGGAAAATCCATACAACTCTGAAATTAGGAAATTAACAAGCCATCTGATCGGGGGCGCTTGCAGAGCATTTAGGTCGAAGGATAAGGGTTTTGGACAATCACACTGGGTAAACCAAAGTCATCTCTAAGCACAAGCATATCTAGATGTGTCATTCATAGTGTCATTATCATGACATTATCAAGGTCTAAACAACACACTTTAATCAATGAACTTATTATACAATGAAAAGTTCTGTATTTTATTATCTCCTCTGCTGCTGCCATGGAAAACACTCTTTAAATCACGTCACATTGTGTATTCTGAGTGACCTCCACTGAATCTTTGTGGTAATTTGAAAACTAAACACCCTACAAGGACAGCCTCCGTTAAACACTATGCTTTGCGTCCAAAAAAAGGCAAAACTCACGATTGGGTGTAGAGGGGGTCGCCTTAATATATTGCCTAAATTTAGGTACTGAGTTATGGCCCAGGAGATATCTGGGCCGGGCTCATGTGACGTATAAAAAGTTCTGGAAACGCTAGGGGAATTGAAGTAAGAGGGAATACATTACTGCTGTGGGGGAGCGTCCTAAAGTGACTGATTGCATGACAGGTGCTGCCTGACAAGTATCAGATGTGCCATTTTGAAATGTGAAAGTATTATGACTTTTCAGTGCTTGGGAATTTTTGTGTTTATTAAAAAATCACTGGATAGTGTGTTACGGAATAGTAGTAAAAAAAAAAAAAAATACAGTTTTGACCAGACATTTGACTTTTAAGTTTAAAATGTTGCAAGTAAAATATTCACATCTAACAAAACGTAAAAGTTGCGTAAAAAAATGAGTGCAGCATTAGAGGTGTCACAATCTGGTATAATTTGCCGAATTTTCAGGTTCTGTTCTTCAGCAGGAGGGCACTAATAGAAGGATCATCATATTCTGCTGAGCCCCTCACTGTTGCTGTGCCATGTAATGTAATGTTGTTCCTTTAACATTTAGCAGGGTTCAAGTCTTTCTGCACTGGTCAGGAAGTTATAAGGACTAGATTGCGCACAAGTAAGCAGATACTCCACACTTTATTATAGACATCTGGGTATAATATTAGTCATCTCTGCCAATACCAGCAAAACCTAACAGGCAAACCATGTGACAAGGCGCAATACCAGACAAATCGATGGCACAAAACAGATTGCATTGCAGAGATTCCCTTTGCTGACAGGCCATGGGATAGTTTTGGCTTTTAAAAAATAGCGACATCTTTTAAGGTGACCCCTAGAGTGCTTCTTATAAAATTGCAAGAGACAGAAATCCATTTGCAACTGTGCTATAACACTGAGATTACATTGTTACTGTAGAGCCTCGCTGCAAATTAATTTGAGGTTCATTTCATGTATTATATAAATGGATGGTGGTAGGAAAATTAAATCCCTGTATTGCACATTTCTATATATTGTTTTATTTCTGCAGAGGGGATCACTGTGCGTGCCATTCAATTGGCCAGCAGGGCAAGGTTCCAGCAGATTTAACTCTTTTATAGCTACAGCTGTCAAGAGAGGAGAAGGACAAAAACAATCTTAGATGCATCATTCATGTAAAAAAAAAGAAAAAAGAAAAGGACAGGACAGGACTTTTACATATACATATAAAAGTTAGCACATTTTCCATGATTAAATATGTTTTTTACATGTATTTCCAAATAATTTCTCTTGAGCCACATGTTTTTTTAAAAATCAGGGCATTTTTAATGCACAAACTCACCTGGTAGTGAGGTCCAGTGAACTCTCCCGATGACTTAAGATCCATCTACTCAGACTCGACTGCAGCATTGTAAAAGAAAAGTTGTATCATTGCAGTAGTTTGTTTGCCCCAGCTATTAATCATGTTGTAAATGAAGGTCCAATCCTTTAAAAGTAAAGTGAAGCAACCATAGTGTGGAAAATGTAATTACTGTTGACACCCTCTCAGGACATATTTTTAGTCTAACCAGTGAAAAAAAGACTGAAATGAGCAACATCAGCCACTGGTTATTTAACAATTGCATCATGATATACTGTACATACATAAATGTGTTTTTAAAGCAGAAAACATTTTAAGTCAGTTCTGGTAAGTTTCCAATCTCTAATTCAATTCACTTTGCAGTTTGGTGACAAAATTTCAATTTGTCTTATCAGACATGTCTGCTCATTGCTGTCTCTCACCTTTCAGGCCTGAAAGAGTTACATAAGCAGTTCCGAGTAAACTCTGACTGGGCCCAGCACCCTTGCACCCTTGCACCCGACACCAGCCACACATATGGAAAGAGTGCACAGTGTGTCAATGGGGCAGCCCTGTCAGGTATGAATATCGGAGCATCTCATTCCCTATCTAGGGACCTTGGAGCCATGTGTCGACATGCATCGCACTGTTAGCTACATCGCCTGGTCATATTGGGGACAGGAAAGAAGTGGCGGAACAGAAGCACTCCAGATGTTCTTCATCAGTGGGCCACAGGGGAAGTCTGTTACCACAACACCTGGCTCATTCTGCTCTGAGCTCGGAGGCAGAGCGGTGATGCTCTGCCACAGTCTGGCTATCTGACTGAAAATCACACAGCTCAAGGATAATACGGGATCCACTGTTCACATGGACTGTGTCAACTCCTCCATTGGAAACTTCAGCAACAATCTTTTATTTTAATTATGAATAGCAGATGCACTGTACAGGTCTGAACTCACACACATACACAGGTTTTAAGTCATGCAAAGACTCATACTCATAATAAGACTGCATTCATAACTCCAGAACTAAGTTTGTAATGTTTCAAAATCAGTGACCCGAATCAGCAAAAAGACAGATTTTTAACTAAATACAGCAACTACATCTTACTCTCTTATGCACTATATATCTTGAAAACCTTTCAAAAGTAAATACCCTGCATTAAACTTGATGAATGATTAAATGACTGAATAAATGTGTGAATTAATGAATTAATGCCTTGTAGCACCAAATCATGTGGACACAGTTCAATACAGCTTATCAAGACTGTGGCCCACTAAGGTTTTAAAGCTTTGCGCCACACCTCAGTGTTAGTTTAAAAGTTTAAAATGAACTGAAATTCGGTCTTGATTTTTCAGATACAACTGCCACCTCGCAGGCGTCAGATTTGGAGCTATCATACTGAAGAAAAGGGCATTTGTTTTCATTCTGGCAGGGGAGAGCAAGGAAAGTGAAGAGGGCAGCGGCCCAGGTGAAAAACGACAGATGCCACGCTCAATAATACCAATGTTAGAATCTCCTTGACCTGCGGGTCATCAAATAACAATCCCAATTCGTTTCATATTTTCCATGCTGGATCAATGGTAGCATAAATTTGGGGCTCAATGGCAAGAATAATTTAAAACAGATCTATAAACGATAGAATGTTATTCCCTATGGTCACAAATGCATAGTAATTTTCTAGATTGACAGGATGAATCTCCCAAAGCTTTGCCAGTCACATGTGGGTGTGAAAACAAAACACACACTATAATGTTAGGCATGTGTGTGCATAAACACACCTTGCCTCATTTGGTGGCTCTGCGCCTTTATCTGGAGAGTTCAAGTACATATTGAGAAATTGATCTTTTCTGAATTTCTTAGGCTTTTCTGCTCTGATCAGCAAAGATAGGAAGGACAAATTGTTTAACACACCTGAATAAATAACAATATCAATGCTGAACAGCCACCCCCCCTTACTTAAGTCAAATGAGTCTGACTTTCACCACCTCCAGGGGAAAAAAAGAAAAGCACTAAATGCATGTGAAATGTAATTATCAATTAATAAGCTTCAGAATAGGTGCTGCTGTTAAACATGCAAACATCCAGATATTTGCTTTATTATTGTTTTAATATATTTGAATTTATCTGAAATGAGGCATCTGGTTTATCAAATCCCAAACCTGTCTGTTCAAGCCTATATACAGACACAATTTCCCTGCTTAGAGGACAAGATTATTGGAGTTCACGCTAATACTGTTTTGCAAAGCATAAAAGCCTCTTGCTGATAAATATTAATTTGAGCCTTCATGATGTATTTGAAAATTCCGGCTAAAATGTCACCACATGGAACATTAATGTAATATTTCAAGGCCTGAGAGCAATACTCATATTGATTGCATTTATTTGACTCTGGGGAGGAGAAATAATTCTTCAATGTGGAGACACATCTGGTAGCCAAAGATGCGAAGCAGGGAATGAGAAAATGCAAAATAACAATAAAAAATAATAGGACTTGTATTTAAATGCATTATGCCAGCATTGTTTGGATACCAATGCCTTATTATAGCCCAGAAAAGACAGATGCACCCAGGTCTTTTACTGCTACCTCTGAAAGGTTTAATTTTCTATAAAGTGTTTAATACCCAACAAGAAGAGAGCAGATCGTTTGCATCCAGCTATTTTCTCCCCTCCCTGCTATTTGCAGCAGGTCCCCTGTGACAAAGCTAAACAGCTAAATGACAAGAGTCCTGGGAGAGTCTGCTTTTGGTGCCAACGCTCACTTTTCTTTGCTGTACTGGGCTGAGCTTCGCATCTCTTCTTGTGTGCTGTTGCCTCTCCAGAACTGTGAGTTCATCCGGAGAAAAACCAACTTCGAGGCGTTGTCACATAAGGATCCTGTCCTTTTGTTATTAACGATATTGACTCGCAGTGAGTGGAGGCGCCTGATTGTCTTTGTGCAAATGAACTGAAATCTGAGAAACAGCACCTTGACCCACGGCCCATCCGTCACCAGCTGAACAGACGGCATTAATTGGATAAACAATATTTGGGCGTTTGTATCTTTAATCATTTGTGCACGACCATGTACCTTGTGAGCAATAGACTTACGCATCCCGCAGACTGAGACTGATGCAAAAAAATTGCCAAATGGTAAAACTTGCATACATAAGGAGACAACTGAAAAGAAAAACTTTAGTTGTAGTTTGTGCAGGCCGCGTTTCATCCATGTAGCATGCAAGTAAAATAGCAAACGCCTCTGGTATGTGTTATGTGTAGTCACATCTAAGGAAAACTGCCGATTATGCCCCCCTGTGCCACACAAACAATAATAAATGTATCGCAAAGTGTTCATGAAAAGGTCTTGTCCTGTCGTTTCGCTCTATGATGCATATTCCCTAAATAATGAGACTGCATTTCAATAATAGCTATGCATATGTGACATATTTGTTAAGATGTACAAAGTGAAAGAAGTGCATGTCAAAAAAGTTTCCCCACTTTGAGGAGAAAGCCTTTTCCAGCCTGCACACCGGCAGTTTTGAATACAACACGGCTAAAGCGCCTCCCACTGGCGCATCTCGGTACCAGAGCTCCCCTGCATGGTTCATCAAACACCTGAACAATTTCGTTTCTTATTGTGGCTCTTATTTAAAAGCCGAAAGACTGTTTAAGGATATCGCGTTAATACAGTTTGTTTGAAAACCAGGAAGGCGATATAGGCATGCAATAGGATGAATACTGTGCAGACAGAGTGAGGAGATTCCTGCGGAATTTCTGTACAAATGATTGTGAGAGTCCTCAAAAGGATGCGGGAAAAAAGTTTAATAAGTTAAGTACCTGACACTCAAATAATTCTGAAGCCTGGTAAGCTATTTTCCCTATATAAGAATATCATGGTAAAGGACACATTCTGTAAATATTTAATGAAAAACCACTTTAATTCCATTTCCTGTGAAACATCAGGCGTCCCTTCTCAAAAAGGTGCCAGCAGGGCAATCTGTTACTGGTTAAATTATCCACTAAAGGCACATTTTTCTGTCTGTTGGGGCTTGATAGGTGTTTAATTCAGGCTTTGGTTAGGGGCTACCCACTAAAAAGCCCTTATTGGCCCCACTTGGCTACTCTGTCTGTGTGGCCCCTGTTAACAGAGGCTCTTACCAAAAAAATCAGTTTTGCGGCATGAATGTCATTCTTATTTATTCAATTGTTTTACACATTTAGGGTGCATTTCTGTTTTACTGGCAACTTTACAGCAAAGAGAGAGAGAGAGAGGAAATATGGAAGACAGATGATGTGACAAAGATCCTAACTGCAATCCAAACTGCATGTTAAGTACCATTGCCAAATAAGCCTCCAGGACAATTTAATAGTTACATCTGTGTGTCCATGTGCCACTGCGTCCCACAGAGATGTGAGTTTATTTTCCTACCAAACCCCAGATGATTTTACCAGTTATTCCCTCTCTTTGGTTAGAATGATGTCAATCAGCTAAATAAGCAGCTGCAGTGTTGGATAGGATGAAAACCTGCAAGGGCCTGGGTGAGAACGATAGCTCTACTGCAATTAAACTTCTCATTCTTGTCTCACTTTTCATCAAAACTTTTGAATTTGCACAGTTGCACAGATGAACTATCCACTGGTGGGCCTTTCCTTCGTGCGTCAAGCCACCAGGAACCAGGAAGTTTTCTCAAAATTCATAACAATAAACATCCAACCAAGGATATCCTAAATAATAGATCTACACAAAAACCCAAGACAACGCCTTCAAAAAGCAAATACCTTTTATCACCATCTGTAGCAGGCACCTGGGAAGGTGGGCTTTGTGTGCAGCAGAGTGAGGAGGGAAATCATGGTTTTGGCGCAGACAATGTGAGCATTTAAATAAGAAATGGAATCTGAGCCCGACTGTTTACTTTATTTCACTATTCCCACACCAGTTCATGAAAGCCACACAAAAAAGAGAAGAAAACTGAAACCGTCACATTTAGGTGTAAAAAACAAACAACAACCCAGGAAATGAAATGAGGCATGGGAAAGAAAATGTCGGTATATGATATGAGATAATTATGAACAATCTCTAGTGTACTCTCCACGTCTGCCTATCCATCTCAGCACTCACATGTCATTTTCACTTTACTTTTGCTTGCATGAATTGCAGGAGAAATAATTTAATTTCACAAGAACAGTCACAAAGAAGGCTTGTCTGGTTCTGAACTATATGTGACATAAAACAGAAGTATGCACTGTTGGGGCTAGACGGGTCGGCGAGGCATCAGCGGCGGCATCAGTAAAGTGGCTGCACTGTGGCAGGTGATTTAATGGTTGTCACAGCAGCAATAGAAGTGTACAGAGACAGGATTCCAGTCAAAGCTAATATTTGTGATGAATCACTGTCAAGCCAGAGGTAAATGTAACACTAATAGACGTGGGGAGATCTACTGTTAGCTGGTTTTGCTAATGAGCATATTCTTTCAGAGAGGTTGTGTCACTTCTACATGCTGGTTCCATACACTAAGGAGAGAAATGAGGGGGCTTATATTGGATTGGGTCTAATGAGAGTGTCAGAGCCCTACTGCTGTGAGAAGCTCAGTGGACGAGCTCAGACGTGCCGTCCAGTAAGGCCTGAGATGCTGAGATTTTGTTGTTGGAAGACAAATATTTATCACTCTATAATTGTGTTCAACAAAAAGAGCCGCGTGCTGGCTACTGTGCTGTAGTGCAATTTTGAGTCACATAAAAAACGGATGTGGTCAAAGTTTCAGAAACTACAGTATGAAAAACAGGATTTTAGACATTTCTTTGAATATTACATTTTTATCAACCTGTAGAAGAGCATGTAATCATTTAATTAATATGAAAGCATAAAATAAGTCCCCAAATTTTCATTATCTCTGATTCAGAATTCATCTTATTGATTAGCTACAGTATGTACCACACTTAAAAGCATGTGGTAGACCCTTTACAATGAGTATGTTTACTTTTGACTTCTTCACTCTTTAATCCTAATAGTCGTTAAGTATTTTTCCCATTGGGATATTGCCACTTTACTTAAATAAAGAATGTGAATTAGGGCAGAAATGATTATTCAAATGGTCCATTGACAATTAATCAATAACTCTTAGATAATCGATCAATCATTCTTTAAGTATGAATTCCAAATATAATGTACATCCAGCTTCTCAAATGTGAGAATTTGTTTGTTTTTCACTATTTAATATCATTGCAGTGAACATCTTTTGGGTTTTTTGAGCAATCTCAAGACAATACATTAGCCTCTGGGAAATCTTGTCAGCCATTCTCACTGTTTTCGCTACTTCTGCTTTCATAGATTAATCAATAATGACTATGATCGTTAGTTTCAGTCCTAATGTGAATACTTCTTCCATTGCTGCTCTGAAGACAATTAGGAGAAATCTCTGCGATTAAGACATTTTCAGCCTCCTGATACCTCATAAGCCTCTTTTGGATGGCACTGGGATGTGTCTGTCTTTGAAGTCAGGGATTTTTTTATTTATTTATTTTTTTTGCTGAATGGCAAGTGTTTGGTTTCCTGTTCAGATCAGCCAGCTTTAAATCAGGTGCTGTGATACTCTGTGTGGAGAGTTTCTTCATGTTGGAAGGTCACAGGGAAGTCAGTGCGACAGAGTGGCTGCGAAAGACTTTAGCTGACTTGTAGTTTTGCCTTCATGGGCTCAAATCTAGTCTGTCTGTCAACAAAGACAACTGTACCTACTATTTAGATAACAGTACCAATAGACTGCATTTATTATCACCAAACAGTCCTGTTTGTAATTTAGATCACAGGATGTCTCAAAAATGTCTTAACAGTTTCAACTGAAATTTGGTGGGGAGTTAGGCTCTGGGTCAAGAAACTAGCAAGCAGTTTTTTGTGCAGGCCCAGGAATTTGTTAAAACTCTTTTCACTTTATATTATTTTTCTAACTTATTTCTTGTTCTCGACAGAGGTGTATTCTTGTCTGTGGACTTATGGGTAAAGGTGTAATGTGTAAGAATCGAGACTACTCTCCACCTGTCGAATTTATACTCCAATGGGAGTGGTTGTTTAAACTGTTGAGTCCAACTCTGCTTAAATTTGCAGGTGTATTTACATTTTTTTAGGTGGAACGCCATCCTGCGCAAGGGTTACGGTGACAGACGGGCTGGAATTGTACATAGTGTGTAGACTGTGTTTCATAGTCCTTTTGGAAACTTGGATGTCATACAAACATTCAAAACTTAGCATTGGGTTAGCTCACCTGGTAGAGTACGCGCACCATATACAAAAGCTAAAGTCCTTACCGCAACAGGTTCAATTCCAGCCGGTGCTCTTCCCCCCTCTCTCTCCCCCAGTTTTGTTCTATCAAATGAAGTCAAAAATCACCGGGAGTTTCGGGAGTGTGCCAAGAGACAGCCTTGAAATACATAAAGCGGGGAAAAGCAAGAATGGCCATTGCTGTAAAAACAATAGTCCATTGGAGTGAACGTCTCTTATTGAGAACTGTTTATTGTTTAGTATGATTGCATAATTTGTGTTAATATCCTTTGGCAACATTGTATGTTATGCAGTCATGCCAATAAAGCTACTTCAACTGAAAGTGAACAATCATGACGCAAATCTTTGTCTTTACATGACCCTGGAGCAACAGTAGCAACGGAGTAGTCTAAAGCAACAAGGAGTATGGCAGAGCCTATAACAGAAAAACCTAAGAAGCGTCCAAGAAAAGTTCCTGGCGCTCTAGATAAAAAAACACCCTCTGCATTCAGGGAAAAGATTACGATGAGCCATACTAGTCCAAAGTGGTATTACGAGACAGGACTGGCCGGGGCTAGCTGGTTACCATGCTAACTTCGGTAGTTATCTCAGCAACACAAAGACGTTTTTGACATAACATCAGAACTGTTACTCCTTCACATTCTGTTGACAATGTTGGTTCATTATTTTTTTTAACTCTGAAATCTCTTAAATTCATTCACATTGCACCTTTAAAGAGCCATACTTATTTGCTTGTTAGAATTCAATCAGTGAAGATTGATGTTTGCGTTTTAGATTTTTCCAAACCTTTTTAAAAGCTTCTTTTAAAAAAGAATATGTATCCCACGACGGTCTATCACGTCATGAGCTTGTTGAAGCACATTGGATCCAGCTGCCCATTAAAAACAGGTGCAACTACTTTCTACTTGTGTTTAAGTTGATACAGAAATTCTGCAAGAAAACACAAACGTTTTAAAGTAATTTCTCATTCTAGATTTCCACCCTTCCCAGCAGCTTTAGTTGCACCATAGAGTGAGACAGCGATCATATTTCATTTTCTGTAGTACTGATGCCAATGTAGATTTACAAATGTGCCTATATAAACCAGGAACCACAAAAAAGCCACTGATCTCACAGTTACTTAGTCCCTTTGGCCATCCACCCAGTCTTTGAACTCTATCTTGTGAACTGAGAACGCCTTCCTCCACTGGAACGAGACGTGGCAATACCACATGATATTGCTCAATCCACTGAGTATTCACAATTACAATGCGGTCTGTTGCATTTGCCAGAGCCAAAAAAATATCCTAAAGCCTATCAAAGTCTGATGGCCTAATTTGTCTTGTTGGGGGTCTCACTCAATCCCCTGCATCCAAATAACACACCGTGCTCTTTCGCTTAGTACTCCCTCCCAACACATTCAGCCCGAGCCCTCAATTGCTTGTTTAACTTGACACATAATTACTGTGGAAATATTTGTGTATTTTGTACGAGTGCCACAGTCTGCATTGCAACCGACTGCCAAGTCCTCACAGCTCCCACTGCAGCTATCGCAGCCAGAATCCCTGATTAAAACAAGATGCTTTCATTTGGGCCAGCTTTGGAAGAAATCACTCCCAGAGACGGGCCTCTCCCTGCCAAGCCCTACTGCAGTAGGGCTTGCCATGTGTGGCAAAGCTGACAAGTTCATTGTACCAAAAGAGGCTTTTTTTGGTTTAAACCCAAATGCGCTACTGAATCAAGCCTGCGCCGCCATCAAAGTGGCGCTCTGAGAGACCACAGCGTAACTTAGTCAGTGCCACTCAGGTCAACATGAAACATCGCTGTTAAAACTGAGTGAGTTGTTATTAAAATCCCATGGAGTCTGAGGTCATCTCTGTAATTTTTCACACAGAACCCTTTAATTTAATACTGATTTAATATCTTTTTACATGAAGATGAAGGTAAAATGTGCATGAAATAAGTACTTTTAAGCAAAGAAAAAAAATTAATTGATCTTCAAGAAACCAAAGTATGGCTGATGTTCCTTTGCTTGCGCTTATACTCATGATGAAGAGTTTTAATAATTAATATATATTTAATATAATTTAAGGGTTCTTCAGCCTTCTGTAATCTCTAAAATGAAAGGAAGGTTTAGGTATTCAATTCAGAGATTTAAGGGACTCCAAAATTATATTAAGGTCTGTGTGAATACATTATTGATGATATTTATAAGCATTTTAAAGGTATCATTGTCCATTAGTGGGTTTTGCATTTGTTTACTGTCTCTGCCTGGTTAAAGTTTTTATAGTTTGTATTTTGTATTGTATTAATTTTTTTGTGACCTTTTGTACTTTTTCTTACCTTTTATATTTTGAAGACGCTTTTGATGAATATATGCAGCAGTGTTTTTAAAGGATGCCAAGACTTACACTACACATCCATACATGTCTCCTGTTTATGGACCAAATATGGTGTCACTCATCGCAGTCATTATTGGGCTCTCCCGCTACCTCTCTTCCAGTTTGGGATTGTGATCCCCTTCTATGTGTAGTTGGCTGATATTTATATGTGTTTGTATATGCTTGATTTTTTGTACTTTTTTAAATGTCCTTGCTTCAGACCCATCGCATTTAAATGTTCTTTGTAATGTGTTTCACGATGACCTAATGAAAGCCACAAGCCTAAACATGTTGGTATGATAATAAAGTGCTACTGGAGTTTTGACCCTTAATTTATTAATTTTTGGCAGTTTTGATACATTAAAGTTTTTATCAAACAATAAATAAAATATACTTTTTATTACACAGTAATGCAAACCTAATTTCTCCAACATTTCATGTGCAATTATTAATTAATAAATGACATGAAAATAAGCTGTTTATGACAGTTGTGACTACAGAAGGTTAAGGAGAAAAAAGCTGGGTGAAAATTTCCTCTGACAGGTTGTGAAGTCACTCTCATGCGGCAGTGACTGGACGTCTGAGGAGGCTGGCTCTGGTGCCAGGTTGACCCGTCAGCTTTGACTCACCAGCAGCACAACCCTGAAGAGTCACTTGAGTTTTATCCTGACACCTGTCATGAAACTTGAGATCCTAATTTGTTTGTTTGAAATTGTTCATTTGAAGTTCCGAGCTAATTTCTGGGCAAAACAAATACTCTATCGGAAATAATCTTACCAACTGTAAGCTGCAAAATACAGTAGCACATTGCAACACATTGCAAGCAGCAAAATGAGTAAAACACACCACTTCAATCAATGTTGGGGGCCACTTTCATGTAAATTGGGACCTCATTCACAATATCCAAAGCAAATTATCTTCATTAGATTTCCAAAACCATGCCACTGATTTCTCAAGCTGTGAATGATAATGAAGTTGTCTGGTTAATGAAGGGCTGAAGATGCAGGCTTTCACAATCATGATCATCTTCTATATAACCCTTATGAATATTTAAGGATCTTAATTCTGTATATAATTGCGCACCAAAGCTTGGCATCTCTATAGACTTCACAAATAAAATATATAATGGAGGAGACAGACCTAGCTATATTTCATTAATCATTGAAATTAATTAACTGGTGATAATATAGGAGGATGTTACACTTGCGGGATCCACGGAGAACTGTGAAAAAGGAAATGTGCGGAAGGTGAATTGATTTCTGTGAAATTTTACATGTGCAATTATTCACAGAAACTCACTTACACTTGAAGAGTTTGCTCATGTTGCTCAGTGTTTGTATCCTGAGGCAAAAGGTAAGCTTTAAATTGTTTTTGATCAAATGGGATAAAAACACAGGTTTTTAGCATGCCATGTCGTGTTTTGCATATAGAAAACAGTTATATGTGTTTAGGCTACAGCTTTGAAATACCGTAATAAAGTTTGTGTCATTTAAGGGAAATTAATTATCTTTTGTCTGACAGCACATAGAGCAGATGTGCACATGTGACTCAGAGCACAGGGTTGGAAAACAGGAAGTAAATAAACGTGTTTGTATTGTGATGTTGCCTGGTTCCTGTTCCCAGAACAGCTTTGGGAGTAAACCGGAGTGGATTTGAGTGTCATGGTGGAAATCCTCAGTCAAATAAAACAAAGTGGGGCTGCATCGATGCTCTGTCTTGTTTTATATGATGGCTTGAAATAAATGAACTTTAAATGGAACCTTGGCAGGGACGCGGGCTATTGATCGATTGAAGCAGGAGCTGAAGTTTAAGGGCACAGCTTTCCCGGGGCTGGGGCTGTAACTGGAGTAATGAAATTGATTAGGCCAAGGGAGGGTGACAAGCCAGTAGAGTCAAGCCCTTGATGTAAGGAAACAAGAGTGCCATCTAATTGGGGTGTAATATGGGTCTTTAGAGGACATTAAGCACACAAGTGGCGGAAGGGAAGCCACTCTACTGGATGGAGCCAAGATGATGTTGCACCGGTGTTATTATTTTGCAATTATTCACCCAGCTGATTGGATTATGGGAGTCAAAACTGAGAGTCCAGCCAAGGGTCAGCTTATTCCCAAACTGTAGTAGCTGCATTTAAAGCACCTTCCACCCTCTCTCTTTCTGCCTTCTGATATTTCTATGAATTCTGCAAATGTGCTGCTTGGACCATGAGAAAAACATGTATGTTCTTGAGTAGTGATGAACACTGAGGACCCATTCTACTCTAAAATGTCATTTTCTTACCATTACTATCTTGGATGTTTGGCTTTCGGTGTGCAGATGGATGTATTTGTTTGTCACCAGAAGGCTGCTTTCACAATCCTCTACTAAAGTTGTCAAACCTGATCCAAATTTTGGAATATTATTAATTGATCATACATTTTTTTAAAGCTGTATCTATGTATGTCTTTTAAAATTCTGTTGTTTATTGATGCCATGTTTCAACGTCTGTCTTCATTCATTGTGATGTCTTGCTTTTTTATACTGTGTCGTATAGACAATTTTGAACATTGTGTAGAATAAAGTTCCCAACTAACTAATTATTCAAATTACATGAATACATTAAGTTCAACAGAGAAACTTGAACCTATCTAGTCTGTGGAGACAGCTGGCGTCCAGCGCATAAACTTTTAAAACAAAACATATTTGCAGATTTATGGATTATACATTTTTTAATGACGTAATAAATGGTCTTTAAAGTGTTTGTTGAACTTTTTTTGTGGACAAACTGGAACAAATGTCTTATTAAAGGAGAAGATTTTCACACGTCTTGAAATGTGTCTGGGGTCAACAAAGTCAGATTTCCTCATCATTGGTTAGTTGACCCACTTAGGTTTTCCCAGTGAGAATGGATTTGATGATTTGCAGGTCAAAAGACATCGAAACATCTATAAAACCATTGTTTCAACAAAATTCAAGTTGCTATATTTCAATGTGAAGCAGACCCTGATGACAAGTTTGAAAACCTAGGCGCATAATTCAGCCCACTTTTATAGGGATGTCTGGACATCTTTTGACCTGCAAATGAACAAATCAGTGCTTACTGGGCTGTCACTGTTTTGAACAACAGAGTAACTCCAGCTGGGATCACAGGGAGTGCAGTGTCCTCCTGCCAGCAGAGGCCCTGTCCAGTACAGGGGCATTTATCTCCTGGCCTGAACTGTCTCACTCAACAGCATGGCCAGAAGTTACGGTGCATTACAAGCACTTAGCGCAGTGATATCAAGGTTCACCTCCGATTTCCAATCTCAGGCCAGAATAGTGGGCTGGGAGGCCGTCATTAAAAAGCCATTACATGCCCATATTTCATATACCAGTCTCTCCTATGTTTCAAGGTGTTAAAAGCTCAATGTATATTTCCTCTATATTTAAGCGGCAGGACAACGGAGCAGCACACAGCATCTCACTAGCAGCCATTGACCTTGGCCTAGCCAGCCTTCATTAGCTTTTAGACACTTATCAGTCATAACTGGGTTTGTCCTCTCCGCAACGTTTCCTCCTTCACTTCACTTAGGCTGGAAAATAATGGCTGAAATCCATTTATCTGCCATTTCCAACAAGTGCGTGACATTAACAAATTATCTACTTTTCACTAAGTATGGCCAAGGTACCCTCTAAAGGATTCCTCCACTCTGCCGGCCAAGGTCAGACCTTTTTAGAAACTGACTTTTTTTTTTACCCTTCTACCTGGACTATTTTCTTTCCTTTCCCATCTTTAAATATTCATTCAGTTTTTGCATGCTGGGCTGAGATTTTATGAGCACTATCAGCCATATTTCTCCAAACACACATCTTTATTTGTTTTTGATTATTTATGCTCCACTCTGACTTTATAACTCACATCCCTAGGAAAACATTGATCCAAGAGGCAAATGAATCTAATTAGGACCTCTTTCTTCTGTGCTGAATATTGACTTGTTTTGAAAGGTGCCTCTCCATTTCAAGCGAATGTCTCTGGAATGCTCAGTCCCAATCTCTTTAAGGAAAACTTCTAAATGCTGATGAGATATTTTAGTCCATAAATGCAATCCTGTACAGATCTATAGTGGCGCCTAGTCTTTCATAATGTATTACATTAATTGCAGGATGTCATCAGTGCACTAATTTCCAGCTCTCAAGAACTCAAAGTCACCAGTTGTTTTTGCAGTTGTTAAAGGCTTTGCATTCTTGTTGTTATGATGGTTCTCTTATCTCGTAATTTAAATTTCTTAAACATCCTTTGTGAGTGGAGAGACATGTAATCTCTGCAGTGCACTCTTAAACATCCAGGGCTCCTGGGCTCAACCTGTCAATCTGGTCAACAAGGACAGTGTACGAAGTGATGATGTACCATTAGTCAAGAATCATCTCAGCTAAGAAGAATCTTTGTTCTTGACACAGAAAACTTGTGTTCCATCTCGATCAGTGAGGAAATGGGGCTTGGCGAAGCGTGTGTCGTCTCGCATTTGTCTTGAGTCGCTGTCCCAGGGCACCAGCTCTTGTTCACAGCATTACACTGCTGGCTTTTGATGTAAAGCCGCCGCATTTTGCCATTTCACACAAACCCAATTTTAAAATATTCCGTCGCATTCCATGTAGTTGATTTCTATTTAAAATGGTCATGATTATTTTATTTTGTAACATTAATGGAAGTACATTTGGGATGGAGTGGGGGGTGGCTGAGGCATTTGCAATTCATATTCCCCTGCATGATTACATTAAGAGTATGTTCTGTCATATTTGATTAATGCATTGTGTTTTCTTTAAAACAGGATTAAAATATGAAAACCGACAGAAATGAAGCTATTACAAAGAATGATCAATTTTTAATAATCTACTCAAGGGGGGGGGGGGGGGGGGGGGGATATGGTGTGCTGTTTAGAAATGCACAGATCAGGATTTTGCAACATTTTGTAATCAGCGTTAGGCTGCAAAGACAAGCTTTGTTTTAAGGAACAGTCGCAATTAACATGAAAGGCTGCCAGGCCAAGCTTTTATGGCTTTTATGTTATGAAGCTTGAATTAGACATATTGCTAACCATGGTTGCCAGGTGTACATGCAGTACCACACCGCATGGCACATTTATGTTAAACTGCCCAGATTTTGCTACTTTATTAGCATGCTTTAGTGTGGAAAACCTATAAAAAAGTCTCCTTTTTCTTCAACTAGCACAAGCTCTTAGCATATTTACTCTAGATATCTTACAAATCTCCTTATAATTTACACAAGAAATCATAAAGTTTAATGCACAGTCTTTAATTTCAACGGGTGAATGCAAATGAAAACATAATAAAAGAGAAATGCAGGAGAAAATACTGGTAATGCTAAGACTGATGTGAAAAGTAGGCTACTGTCAGTTTCTTACGAGCAACTAGGACATCATCAGTTAAACCTTTACACATGCTCCTCGTTTTTTATTCTGAAATGTATTTTCAGGAAATGTTCTCTAGTAATCTCATAGGGAGAATTTTCATGTAGAAGCAAAAAAAAATACATTCAGTCAGATAGCTCTAAACGTTAATAGCCATTTCTGAAACAAAGTGTGTGTGTGTGCGCACGTGTGTGTGTACTGGAATAAACGTGGGACTCCAATTCTACTGTCAGCCATTTAGACTGACCATGGGTGACTGTGAATTAAAAAGAGGGGCCTTTATGTGCGACCCTGCAGCACAAAAGGCTACATCCATAACTTATAGAGACAGGGAGGCCATTAGCCGCCACTGCCGGGCCACCTTTACATAATATGGTGTGTGTAAGCTAATCACTGAGCTGAGGAGTCAAACTGCTTTAAATCTACACTGTATATACACTCCATCGACATTCAGGGAAAACAAGGTGGGATCTAGAAATGACAGCAAACTCTCCATGTGTCGCAGAGACATTCTGTGTTGATACCACTCAGAAAACCATCTTCAGGAATAAACTTCCACTCGGCTCACGATTAAAGTCTACTAATCCTCAGTTAACTTTTATCATATGAGATCAATTGACCGTTTGTGTGTGTTTGTGTGTGAATGGAAGCCTGTTTCTCCAAAACAAATCACATCCATATGGCCTTCCAAATGCGGGGGACAAATCATATTGCCTCTGAAAAGCCAATTATTAATGCTGAAGTAGTGCATTTTCTGAGGGCGAGCAGAGACAACAAAGTGTGACTGAGGAACCAGAACCACATGGGCCGGGGCGATGATGCTCACAGAGGAAGTTCCAACAACAAACGATTAGCAGCTGTCAATATGGCAGAGTGTGAAGCCCATATGAGCTACGTTTTGTCCCAGTCAAACCTGTTTAAAAATGACTTTTGTAGAAAAATCCAACTCTATCAGATTTTGTCTTGCCTTTTTAAATGATGTGTGTGCTGCTGCAAATACTTGTTATGGTTTTATTTCTTCTCTGTTATCTTTAATGACACCTTTTATGTTTTACCACGTTGCACCAATAAAAGAGAAGTAAGCAATATGAGCAAGATTGTTTTGATATTGCTATCCAGCCTCTAATCTTTCAAATAAAGTCATACGCAAGTGTCTTTGATTGTGCTTATCTAAAACAGTTAGACTGACAATAAAGTTGCTACTTGTGCAGAAATCAGGTAAATGATACCATGTATGCTGCTTAAAAAGGATTTGCAAACCATTTGGCCTGACTGCTCTTCATATTACCTTAATGTCTCCCAAAAGACCAAAGCCAAGAATGAATTATTGATAGCCATCATATGGATCGCACGCTATGGCTCCACATGCCTATTAGAGGGTTTTGTTCATTCGTTTACGCTAGCTTGGACTGCTGCCTTGAACGACACATCACTCTTCTTCTTTTACTTTTATCCATTAGCTGTTAACAATAACTGAGTTTATGTAGGTTGCTGAGTTTCCAGCAAACAGTGAAAACAAAGTAACATTGTGGGAATCATTTGCATGCTCTGTGGTGCACTGAGGTTGTACTTCACTGCCTGCAATTTGACCTTTGACGTCTCTGGTTAGTCTGCAGTCCATTTCCTCCATCGGATTGGATCTGCATTGAAATTGGAAAAGGGGAGACAACACTTTCTGGTGAAATGATAGTTGGAATGATAATTGGCTAGTTTAAAAAACACAAATCTAATTGTGCGGATCTCCCTGGAGACTAATACTGGACTATCTTATAAAAGGCCCACAGTATCCCAGCAATGATTTATTGTTGAATTCCAGTCATTTTCAATACATTATAGTTTCAAAATTGTGTTTAAATTGAGTGTAGAGGAGAAAAGGCCATTAGGAGATGCAGAAATGAAGATTATATTTAAATATTCATGCACTCGGTACCTTATTATTGAATCTGTACACTAACAAAATCAATATTAAGTGCAGTTTGACATAAATTTATTTATGAATTTCGACTTTCTAAGTACTTGCGTTTTTTCACTCAAAAAAGGATGAGTATAATGCTGTAATGATATCAAAACAGTGTGTCAGGGTGCATTAGTCTGGGAGTTTATGAACCCGCACATAAAAACTCAGGAGCGTCCCTGTGGAAGTGCTTACTAGGCAGAAATGTCGCATTTTACAAACATCAGTCATTTTACAGCCCTGTATCACAGGGCGCTCCTCGACTGTGGGTGATAGTTAGAGAAAGATGCAGTCATCTTGTTTGTCCTAAATGAGATCTTTGCAATAAGCCTACTTGTATTAAGGCCTGGGAGTGGGACTGTGTAACATTTAATTAAAATGGATGTCTCTTGTTGTGCCTAACCTGTCCCCCTAACTCCTTCTTGTTTCCAGGCCATGTCTTTGTTTAGACAACAGCCCAATGTGACACTTATGACATGAGGACGCTGAGGTTCAGAGGATTTTCTTGTTGCATGAGTCTTAATACGGCAGCATAAAATAACATGTGATTGGTTGTCCCTTGCTGAAAGCCTCAAGAAGAATTATAAATATCCTGCCAGTAATAAAATACCGATGTCTTTTCTTTTCATATTGTGTTGTATTGGAATTGCAACATTTCTCATTCATATCACACATGCTTTTCTGCACACATGTAGGATTATTGTTAAATAATAATGAATTTCCATACGCTTTCAAAACAGTTTCTCATCCTTTTGTTTTTTATAGAAATGTGCGCAAAGTTAAAAGGCTCTTTATTGGAGGAGCCACATCTCTGGACACAAGATGATGCCATAAAAGCAGGAAGGCATGAAAAAGCAAAACATCAATCTGAACTAAGAGGGGGAAGCAATAAATCAGAGAATCATAGCCTTCTGCCCCGCCTTTAAAATCATTTAAACAGATTCAAAAAGCCTGATTCTGCTCGAGTCTGTCTGTAAGCACCCTTATAAAGCCTTTATGTGCCTGAGACAGAGAGGATAAAACCACAAAACCTTATTGAGAGACAGAAAAATGATGCCCTGTTCCTGGGAAGTGGATGCTTTAAACGCTAGTATCTGTATTGGGATCACAGAGCGGAGATGAGTAAGTAAGGATCAAGGAAGTCGTCCATCCAAAGCATTCGTCTAATATGTTTTACAAACCTTTTCAGGTCTCCGTTTCAACGCTGAGGTCCGCTCACATCCAGAGTGAAAGGATCTATATGAGTTTATCAGATGATAAGTACATCTGCAATATTACAAATTTCCCTATTTAGAAACGTATCAGCTGTTCTGCTTAAACTCAATGCAAATGGATGAAACAGCGTGTCCCAGTCAGCATACAGTCATGTATCCATGTGATGTAAAATTAGAAGTTTGTTTATAGTTTCACCAACCTTTACTGATATTTTATTACTTTTGAACATAAGAGACGATCCTATATGCGATTTAATTCAAATACCATGGCAGTAATAAGCCTATTGAAGTTCATAAAATGACAAAATCATCATAAACCTAACTTGCTACGACAGCACAGTCCATAAAAAGTTCATGTCCTTTTTTTTTCTCTTTTTTTTCTCTCTACTATAGAGCTAATACAAAGTGCTGGCAAACATGTGTAGAGGAAAAGGAAACTCCAACACACTCGCTTTGGACTGCAAGTTATCTGAGTGAGCATTAGACAGACAGATGTCCAACAAAATAAAGAAAACACAATTAAAAGAGAGCAACCTCTTTTTCACTTGTATGACAAATTCAAATCCTAATTTTATTTATCTGAAGAATCAACAATGGTGAAAAGTAACTGTTCCATTTACAGTACATTTGCTCAAATGCTGTACTTAAGCACAATCTTGAGGCACTTTATTTGAGGATTTTCATTTTCTGCTACTTTATACTGTGCCGCTCCACTACTGCGAACAAAAATCTTCATCTTATTAAGTAATTTGTGTTATTGAGTCCTAAAAGTTTTATTTCTTTTTGGTGTGGTGGGATAATTTTGATCAAGGTTTTCCAGAATAAGGTGACATTTTTGTTGATTTTAAAGCACAGCAGTCTTTCTTCTTTTGTGACTCTTACACACATTTCCAAATGGAGTAATTTTACACTGTGGTATTGATACTTACTTTAGTAAAGGATCTGATGATCTGTCACTTTCACTGGGATTCATCACTATAGATTTTACTGTATTTTACTTTTTTTGTTTTATTCGCTAACAAAGACAACAGCATTTTTTTGGGGTATTTACTGAGGTGATAAAAAGATGATGATTTATTTTAGAAGGGATTGGGAAATTAGGTGAATACATATTATGCTGTAACTTCAAATGTTGGTGACATCAATTAAAATATACTGAACCAGCTGACAGTAAGGTTGTGTATTTTTCAGTAAGAATGAGGAAAGAAATACATTTGTAAGTAAATTGTGCTCAGAAGTGGAAACAGTGCTAAAGAGTGTGAATAAGTGCCCAGTTGGATAAATGTAATGCTTTGACAGAAAATTATTTTTTTTCAACATTTCAAAGATTCCAGAAAAATAAAATCTGATAATAAGGTAATAACTGTGTAAATGTGCAAATTGTTAATGAGGGGTGAATACTTTGAGAGCAGCTGTAGCAGCTTCTAATCAGCCAGGCTGTAGGAGAGGAAGCCATTTGGAGGGAAACACATTCAGTTCACAGCCAAATTCATTCACATTCTGGCCTGAATATCAATTTTAGACATTCAGTGATTGAGGTTAGTTGAGACAGTTTGAGTGAAAGGGTTTGATTGTGTTGGCGATGAAGATGGCGAACGTTTTTCAATGGTCCCGATGTGTCCTCTGTCTGCTTCAACCCCTCAGTCCTCTTTCATCCCTGTTCACCCAAGAAATGGAATCATAAAAACCATTCATGCTAAATGAAAAAGGGCATCATAAAGCTGCATTACACTGGAGTACACTCCTCTGCACCTTCCATCCTTATCAATATCACCCTTCGTCTCCTCATGCATCCCCATCCTTCCCAGGCCTCTTGAAACAAAGCATGAAAGCCCTAGAAAGAGGCACAATCTGTCATTCCTTTAATATAAGATAAAGGTCTTTAAAAGCTAAAGGTACAGGTTGTTTTTTTTCCTCTCCTTTGAGCCGGCAGTCTTTAAGACTGCTCCTTGGATTAGCAGCATGAAGAACTATATATTATTTGCAAAAGAGCTTAGTGAGCAGAGTCTAAGCCTATACATATAAGTCAATTTATATTAGAATTTCCATACGTGCATTTTCTTGTTACCGTCAATATGCAAAAATGGTACTTACTAACAAATAATGCATAATGTACTAGAGGCCGGGCATCAATAACTGCATTTGAGCTTTAAAAGAAAATGCAAAAAGGCAGAGCATAAAGATAGGCCGTATAAGATATACAACACATTAAACACGAAAAACGTCAAAAATATAAAGATGGCTCTTTGCTCAGGAGACAGCAAGTCATTTATCTATAAAGAGGAGGAGGAAATAAAAAGCTTCCATCCCCGAGCTCTTGTGTATTTCATTTAAGTCAGGTTATCTGCTTACAGACAACTCTCTTCCTCCTCCCAGACTTCCACCCTGCATCAGAGGGAAAGTGACCGGAAGAAAGAGGCAATAGACGTTTACGTCCCTGATCATCTAAGCTTCTCTTCTAATTCAAATGCAATAATATTCTTTTTCAGTTCACTTAAAAGTTCAGGAAAGCACATAATTTTGACGTGGTTTGATCTTAAAAAGGAGGCTTTCCTCTTTTTAAGATCCCTGGAGAAAAAAATGCAGCAGTTACTTAAAGAGCAGCAGTTTGGGGAAGCAGTCTTGAATACAAAACCTGTCAATGTACACCTCCTTCGGGCACTTTGGTACACCACATAACACATGTTCCTCTCTGCTGGCTGGCTCAGAGTGGAAAGGATGCTGTGTAGCTTTGTGGTGAGGTGTACTGTTGCTTCTGTTGCATTTTCTCCCACTGGTTTGACATTCAAGATCGCTCAATTATGTATGAACGGCAAGCAATATCCTTTACCATCAGGCCCCAATGTAACATATTTCATTTTCAAGGGCTGCAGAGCACAATCAGACCCTCTGTGTAATTACGACTTATTAAAAATGATTTCAAATTATCAGCGGATCTGTGGGCTGGTGTCTGGGTCCAAACTGAGAGCTGCTGCACTGTATTACACACAGAATAACTTCCCATGGGTGGATGGTCTGTCAACAAAGATCCCTGTCCTTAGATCACTGAACACTACGAATTAATTAAAGGGAAATCACAACCATCATTGAATTTGTACACATATACATAAAATGTGACAAGGAGCACCTATGGAAGCAAATTTTCTTTTTTTTTGCTCTTCAGAAATGAGTCGCTTTTGGGAATAAGCATGATTGGAAAGGCACCCTCAATGACTTGTTGCAATACACTTTAAGTACTTTCGTGACTAGTTTTTGCTCCCTGTATACAGACTCATAATGAGAAAACACAGTTCAGCAGAGAAAAGACATCTCAAACAGCATGTTTACCCTTCACACAACATGGAGGAATTAAAAATGGATGAGCGCCCCATCCATTATTTCAACCTCCAAATGGCAAAATCTGTATAAAGCTCTGAGTATCCGTCTGGGTGAAAATAAATAAATCAAATATGCACTTCAGTGTTTCCTGCTCTTTTTCTGCGTAAGATACAGTGCCGTGTGTGGAGGGCACATCCTGCTCTTGAAAACATGATGAGTTTTCTAAACGTATATAAATAAACCAAGAGTTTTCCAATTAGCTTTCGCATCTTTTCTGTTAATTCAAATGATTTTGTCACTTTTCCGGGGCAGTGCATATAATATTTAGACTACTCTCATACTTCTCCCAGCCCCATTCTCCCAGCTGAATCTGCCCTATCTGAAGTATTCTAATTTGTGAACACTGCGGTGTCAGAAGTGATTTTGCTGTAAAGTCACTAATTATATGCAACATCAATGCGATGTGGGGAAAACGTTAAAAATTTAGCATCACAAGACAAATGGAAAAATGCGTGCTGAAACAAGGAAAAGAAGCACTAACGTTCACAGTTTTTCAATGAATAATACATGCTTTTTTCCCTGCTTCACTAGGGCTCGCCCAGACCGGCTTCAGTGTCACTCTTATATTTATCCTGAAAAAAATATGTATGCACTGCTGTTTGCATCCACTCATTAAAGGAACTGTTGACTATATGAGGCATTGTTCTATGGGCTGATCTCATTAGCAGCCTGTGTGTATAGAACTGGAAGAACAATAGGAGGGGGAGAAAAGAAGCATGAGTTGAGCAAGTCCATGACGTGTACAATTGAAACTCATGTCTACATGTGAAAATCTTTATTAATTAAAAAAGTGGAAACATGGAAAAATGTAAATCTTTTCACCTCAGCAAAATCTCTGTGCAGTGGATCAATGTTATAGATAATATTAACTGGCTTGTAATTACCTCACCTGTTTGCAACAAGACTGAACAAAAAGTATTAGAGCCTGTGGTTTATTGTGGCTCCCCAGGCGCCCACCAAATAGCAGCCATGTGTACTGTATAAAGGTGCAAAGGAGCTTGATAAATTGTTTGTGCGTCAAGTTGATAGCGGCTAACATGACCTGCCCTCTGAACTGTGTTAACCAAGACTGACACAGCGGGTCATTGTTGGACTGACAAACAACTTTGCTTCATTTTGAAGGTATTTTCATGGCTCCCTTTACACAGTAATTACATTCCAAATCATTATGTGTTGTAAAGTCTATTGACCCCTAGTAAACTTATATTTACCAAGCTGGAACAGTTAATGAAATTGTCTTTTAATTAGCACTCCTCTTAGGGGTGGGACATCTGAAGGGGTCCCTGTTTTGTTTTGGTGTTGTGGTTGACTGAAGGGTGCAGATCCACTGTTCTAAGATAAAACAGTAATATCTTAATTAAGACGCGCTGTTTAACTGTTTGCAGTCAAAGTCGGTGCCATTGTACGTACCTCTGTTCCAGGGGCTGCACCTGCGGTACAGGCATACTCACCGCACAATGAATCAATAAAACAATATCATAATTTCTTCTTTTGTTGTTTTGTTTTTTTAGGGCCAGGTCGTTTTTCAAGCTTGACTGATTGAAAGTGGTCTGACTACTCAAGGTAACAACTGGAGAGGGGGTGGGGGGGGGGGTTCTTTGCTGCTTGTATAATGCAGTCTTTGGCAGGCTCTCTCTTTGTATTAGATACATTAGGACGGAAATGTGCACTAACTTAAAAATGCTCATGTGAAAAAACATGGAATGTATTAAATTAATGGTCTCTTTTGCCTCAGGGCAGTAATGAAAAGGGACCCCCAATGAGTTCATTTTTCACGGCTTTGGTTATGCATTCAACACTCTAATTGAATTTCAATGTAAGTTTTACAAAGTCTTTATTACAGTGACTCTTGATGTAAATTACATGTGATCTATCGTGGGACTTTCACCCATTAAGTAATTTAATTGTGACATGCACTTTCTACACACCTCATGCTTTCATGCCTATTCCTCCTCATCTAAATTGTCATTTTTTTCTATTATCTGCACTGTTTATGTGGATTGAGGGAAGTAGTCTGCATATACTCCAGGCAACTTTCATGAGAACAGCTCCTTAAAAGGAGTAATTGCTTGTCTCCCCCATGGTAAGAGAGGGGACAGCACCCGACAGCTAGAGTATACTGGAGTATACACAAGTCACAAGGATTTGCAAGATGTTCGCAGATGACTGCACAAAGCACATTTTATCTGGGAAAAGTATATTATTAGATTTATCCTGTGAGGAGGAAAGATCAGCACACAGAGCAAGTAAAATTCGTTAAGTTTTCCAAATGTATGCACAAGAGAGGCCAGCTTCTGAATAATCTGTGACACATCAAACGCCACATGCATGCATGTGTATCATGTATCTAAAACGAATTCAAGTGGATTTGCAAAAAACAACAACTAGAAACAATATATTCACTGCTTTCTTTGTGAGTGTGCTTGTCCAGTGTTTCAAACACTGTGAACTGTATTTTCAGACCTGATGCCTGAAATGCAACCTGGGAGTCAGTTTTCTCTGTCTCCATCTAGTGTTTCTGCCTGAAGCCACTTTTTGAGATTTCCAACATCCAGAGCATAAATAGAAAACTACCACCTCCGTCTTCCTTTACCGTCAAAAAACAATAGGTCTAAAAAAAACCATACACACGCTAAGAAGACGGAAATCTTTATCATAAACTGTATGTTTCTCATCAATAGCATCGCTGTGCATGGGTCCACGTGTGAACATGCATGAGCCATCTGAAATACTGCGACTGAATAGACCTGATCATCAGAAGGGGGAAGAGGCTTGACCTGATATTTCCTCTGTTGTTTTGTCAGGAAAGGGACGTTATTGTAAAAGGTCTGTAAAGATAAATAACCTTGCCGTTTCCATGGCAAAGTCACAAACAGTGGCGGCCGAAGACAAAAGAGCAGAGGACAATAAATCCAACACTGTCAATTTTGTTTAGTTTTCAGAGTGTTTTTGAGGGAAATATGGTTTCAAAACAAGTGGCCACGTCCATATTTCCACAGACAAAGGGAAATTGGATCAGTTTTTTCTGCTTTTTTCTGAGCAGGTCACAGTTTCATCTTGTACATTACTTTCCAGGCCACGCCATCCTGATTGGTAATAGGAATATCTGACACCCTATTTTGCCTTTGGATCAGGAAACTCCTTGTACAGCTGTATACATGTTTTTATAGCCTCCGAAAGAAAGGGTATTGTCTTTAAATCCCTAAGAATGCTTTGTCCAGCCTTCATATTTAAGTGGAAAACCATCCCAGGCCCTTTTTTTTCGCAGGCTGAACAATCAAGAGTGAACACTTGCTTTATTGTTGAGGTCAGCCAGAGTTCATCTCATTAGAACAAATCCAGGGTCAAGCTGTCATCAACATTTCTTATCATACAAGTGTACATGAAAGAGGAACCAATATTACACACCTAACTCTATTAACATGTTTTGTGGAGTACTAGTGCATATGTGGAAAAGGTTTTGTGACTCGAGAGCTGATAACAAAAACGCCTCAAGTGATTTAAAAAATCTGGAGTTGTGAAGTTAGAAAAAAGTGAGATTACCAGACCTCTTCAGACAGCTCATCTCTGCTTAGAGACTCGAGACTACATAAGCTGCTACTAGCATAACACACCTGAATCTCAAAGCGTTGGTGACTGAGTTGCATTGTGGGTAACGTAGGTGCCTGGTTTTGACAAGGAGGAAGAATGCATAAAATAAAAATGATAGCTCTGGTTCTGCTGCATTGATTTTGATCCTTTTTTTAAAAAACGTCCATTGCGAGTCTGTCATGCTAAAGGAGTGCAATGCTAAATCAGTGGAGTGCGCATTAAACACAAAAAAGGAACTCTGCAATTCAGAATGTTTCTCAAAATAGGGTCTCAACTTTTATCCGGAACCTTTTTCTGCCATGGCCGCTCTCTCTGCCCCCCAACACTTCCCCATCTTCTCATCATCAGAGGAGACGAGCCTCGTCAGAAGCGAGGCGTGATGAGGAGTGGCCTTATCACTCCAATACAAGAGCAAACACAGGAGTCTTTACAGCACATCGTCTCAGGAAGCAGCGCACGGCAAGATTACTGCCCTTTAAGAAGCCCTAAGACACGACCAATCCCAAGTAGTGTTTTATCTTGACAGTTTGCAGCGCTTTGTTTGCCTTTTCTGTGAAGCCTGGGGATAAAAGAGCAGCCTCTGTGAGCTGTGTCTGATTAGGATCTAATTGTTAACATTCACTGTGCCTTTTTTATTATCACCCTGGTGCTGCCATACATGCAGCAGGTAAAGGCCTTTTCAGTGTTATGAAGGACTCTCCCCTTGCTGCTCTCGTGTGTTACTCAAGTACTAGTTAGCACTGAGGTGGCAGGAGAGGAGCCCCCAGCTCTTCGACATCAACAACAACAACAACAACAACATCAACAAACAGGAATTGATGGCGAGTGTTTATTATGTGGTTTAATTGCTCCTCATCTGGAGGATCTGACAGTTGCGGTTAATGAGAGAGGGAGAGGAGGCACGCGCTGTTGGCAGGGAGCTTCATAGTGTAAGACGTGTAAGTGTGTGTTTGTGTGTGTGTGTGTGTGTGTGTGGTAAAAAAAGAGGATAGACCACATTACAGCTCAACACAAGCAACACAGAAGATTTGAGAAGCATCAAATTGTTTATCGAATTATCGAAACAGGCCCCTAAATCATGTCAACCTGAGGCCTCTTCTTACTGTAACCTGTGTGTCATTACTGCACACGCTCTACCTCAAATACACCTGTAAGCCTGCAGACACACACACAGTCACACACCATGCCAGATCTTAGCCCCTGCGCAGCCTGTGTACGGTAATCAGTTGCCAAGCAAAGGCAGGATATCACTGAAATCGAGCCTCTTCCTCAATTTTTCATCTGGCCTGCAGCAGGCCTGGCTCAGGCCCAACCAGGGACCTCCCTGACATTGTGCAGTGTCACGCACACACATCCAGGCATGGTTTGATAAAGAAAGCATCAAGACCAGTGTGCCTTCAAGCATGAGTGATGTTCTTTCCTCAGAAGAAAGAGGAAAATTATGTGAGAATGAGGGAAACTGTACTGGCGATGTTGTCCCTCTACTGAATGCCAACACATACATAAACACACATATAAACACACATCACCACAATCAACATCAGAGGCTCCTTGTCCCATTCATAAATTTCTCCCGTTGAGAAACATGGGCATATCTTAAACAGGGCATACCCGCCCCTTTTACAACTCCAGCTCAGCAGGCCCACATGGGAACAATTAGGGGTATACGCAACTTTGGCGAAGGTCCGTAGCAACCAGCTGCATCTGTTTTTATTTACCTTTTTGCACTGGTGCTGGATAATGTCATGAGCACATCTGCTACTGTGCAACGCAACCGTGGTTACATGCGTGGTTGACCCATGATTCTGTAATTACCCGCCAAGCGAGATGAAGAGGCCCAGCAAACCACTCAAAGCCACACAAAGCCTTCCTCCCCCTCTTCCTCCCCGAGTCTCTCCAGTGGCATTAAAATCCCGTCTGCCTCGCCAAAACGTGGTGCTGAGAGCTGGTAGCTGGAGAGCAGAGGAAGCTGAAGTGGCATTTAATGACTCAAAGTTGTCCACAATAGTAATTTTGACTTCATTTTGCTGTCATTAAATTGCCGGTCAGTTAATGACACTCTCTTTCTATTATGTAGGATCAAATGTGGTTATTCTCAAATGAGCTGAGATGAGATACACTTCAATCAAATTTCCTGATCTGATCTGATTGCTTGTTTGTGGTCACATGGCACAAGCTGCACACCCGGTCTTGTTGAGCCGCTTTGGGAGGTCTGACAACACTGAACATTAACTAGAAATATTTCATTTTTGCTGCTTCACGGTGGTTTCTGCAGATAAGTTCAGAGAGATCTAATCAGGAGAGGCATGTAATGCATGCAAGAATTTACTGTAAATGTCTCCACAGAGTGTTCCTTGTTTCAAAAATTGATGACACACACGCACAACTGGTCATGTAAGGCGACTAGGATTAGTCACAGGTGGAAAATTTAGTTGCAGGGCAGAGTGAAGGAAAATACCTCCATGGTGTTTCAGAACTCTAAATGAAACTAGCAAAAGTTTTCACTATTTCCAAAGGTCTTGTGTTTTTTTGAAATTGTGAAAGTTCACATTATTATGCATCTTTATACAACAAACTCAAAGCGGCCAATCACGACAGGACTTGTTTATAATAATGATGAGTGATTATGAGCAATAACAATGAAGACCATATATGGATCACTTCACAGGAGGAGTGTGTGTGGGGGTTGGGTGCCATCATGCTTAGCATCTCCCAGATGTGCAAACCATATGCTCTGACTGAAATTAAAACAAAAAAGAAACAGTGAAACATGAAAGGGATTTTTAACTTTGTAAAGACAGTTAACAGTCGGTACAGATAGGGTAATGACCAAGAGAGGCCACATGAAAGAACCGGGGATGTTGGCGTGCTTTTTGCACTACTTATTCCATTTCCTGCTCACAAGTTCACTGAGCAGATGGGGACCAAAGGCACAAGGAAGTTTAGATTTTCTGCCCCACAGCCCATTGTATATGATGCATGTAACTGCGTAACACTGCACTGTTATCATTTACAGATGCTTTGGTGCATACCAAGAGGTCACAACAACAAAGGTGAAAAGAAAAGGACAAAAACAAAAGTGAAAGATCTTCAGTCATTTAAGTCAAAGGGATCTGATTCATACCTGTGATTCTGTATGGAATACATTTAAATTAGTCATATTTAATATAACTAATTAACTATTATATATTTTACAGTGGTAATCTATCATTCGGTGCAGACAAAAAGCAACTCAGATAGAAAAATATGTTAAGCTGTTTAATTTCAAAATGAGCATCTGCTGGCAGGCTGCTTTCCCATAGAGAGATTTCTCTGAAAACAGATTCAGTAGTGCCCTCTCCTGTTGGTTCAGCATACTTTAGCAAAGATGCATAAAGCAATTCCACAGTAACTGAATGTTTAGTGTCAGAAAATGGATTTGTTTTTTTAACACAAGAAAAAAACATGTTTGGAAAGTGTCAGTTTTGCCCTAACAAACATAAAACTTCTGAAAAGTCTGAGACTCATCACTGACAAGCAGACAGACTGTGTCATTGAAAATCAAGACTTTATTACAAGTTTCTATAACACACGTCTTCTCTAGAAGGTGGCATCAGCTGTAGCAACTGCAGGGTCTTCGCTACATCAGCCTGTTGTGCTGCTCGGATAGAGACATGTTTATTTAACGCCTGCCTTGTCTGTGTCTGGATAATGTCCCGCCTCAGGCAGCGGCTGGCAGAGGTCTGGCTGTATTTCTGCTTGTATAATCAACCTTCACAGCACAGACTGACCACAGCATCACCTTTCAAGACTGCAAGCAGACATGTAACACGTGACACCGATGAGAATTAAAACAAAAGAAGTGAATCAGGAGGCCTCAAGCAAGTGTTCAAACTGCATTTGCACTGCACTGAGTCTAGTGTGACTTATCACACACAGAACTAAGAAAATTACATTTAATAATCCATTTAAAACTTTTAGTGATGGGACACACATATTTGTTAGGTTTCTACGCCTCCCAAATCCACTTCAGTCTCCTCTGCTTTGGCAGGTCTTTATTCCCACTGGGTGTTTTGAATTGTTGGTGTTCAGCTGGAACCGTTGTGAGGAAAGTCGTTTCTGGTGGTTCAGCTGTGGCTGATGTCTCAAGGAAATCTGGCTCTGCTGAAGTAGTTACGGTTGCAAGTGGAAAATCAGAAAAGCTTGTTTCAGTTGCATTAATGGAAGTAATGTTGTCCCCATCAAACCCGGAAGATAAATTTGACATCTCATCAATGTGGAGAATAAAACTGCGGGTTTCCATATGTGTGTGAGGTGAACTAGTTTTGGAAAACTCGGCGGTCATCTCTTCATTTAGCTTCCCTATAGGAACTGTGGAGTGGTCCGATGACAGCTGTTCTGTAGTTAAATCCTCATGTTTAAAGTTGAGCGCGGACAGGGCTGTGGTGTTTGGTCCAGGAGAGGATGTGATGTGTGACGCAGCATGCCTGGCTGTGAAGGCAAGATTGCATTTGTAACATAATGTGGATTTTTAGCAGGAGTAACATTAACAGTAACACAAGTGGATTTTTATTTACACATTTTCACAATCTTTTTGTGACACACAACAGACGAATTCTACATCATCTTTTAAGTCTAAAAACCAACTTGCTAGTTACCCCAAAATGTTAAGATTTTTATGTTCTGTGCCTTTTAAAATTATAATTGCAAGTAGAATCAACTAATAAAACATGACAAACAACAGTATCAGTTTATAATGTGATTGCAGGTTTCATCAAATGCAGATAGATTTTAAAACTACAAAATGATATCATTAAATGTCCTAAAAGCAATTCTCTTGCCCTTTTTTAGGTGTTTTCATTCATATATACGTATTCCTCTCTATTGCTTTGCTTTTATTTGTTTTATTTGCTGTTATGTTGACATCCTATTCATTTTTTTTTCTGTCAATCACCTTGTTTTAACTTCTACCTCACTTTAAACAGTATGAAAAGTGCTATATAAAGTTGAATGATTCATTGACTGAGCAACAAACGAAAGTGCCTGGTGTGACTACAGTAAAAGCCTTTCAATGGCTAGTGGTCAAAATATCATCCAATAATTAATCACCACTTTAGTTTTACTGTGTGCATCAGCAGCACATTCACCTGTGCATGGCAGTGTGTTCTCCATGGTCCAGTGCATTTTGTGATTTGTCTCTTTGAAGGTGAGCACAACATCCACCCAGTAGAATGGCTGCAGGAGTTGTTTGCTGTCTGCGCAGGCCTGTAAAACCAAACCGGTGTAGATGTTTTACACTGTAATAACTCCGTAAGAAAAAAGACGCACAGCACTTACAGTTTTAAGAAATTTCAGAAACTGTCTGGACTGCATTACACACATTGTACCCCGATGACGATTAGGTCTGATTTGTAAACATAAGAGTGCCAACTGTTGTTTCAGCACTAACCTTGGTGTGGAGTATATGAGCTGTAGGAATGATCAGTGTTACAAATTCACTCGTCTCATGTACA